>NC_050103.1:146469971-146773001 GCF_902167145.1 Zea mays
GAGGATTTGGCGGAAGCTCTTGATGACGAGCGCCATTTCCTCATTGTCGAGCTTTGAGGCGTCGATTGGTTGTCTACTTGATGTAGACTCCTCCTTCTTCTCCTCCGTTGCCTTGAATGCAACCGGTTGTGCTTCGAATGTGGAGGGATCATCTAGCTCATTGATTTTCTTTGAGCCCTTGATCATATACTCAAAGCTCACAAAATTCCCGATTACTTCCTCGGGAGTCATTAGTGTATATCTAGGATTACCACGAATTAATTGAACTTGAGTAGGGTTAAGGAAAATAAGTGATCTAAGAATAACCTTAACCATCTCGTGGTCATCCCACTTTTTGCTCCCAAGGTTGCGCACTTGGTTCACCAAGGTTTTGAGCCGGTTGTACATGTCTTGTGGCTCTTCTCCTTTGCGAAGCCGGAAGCGACCGAGCTCCCCCTCGATCGTCTCCCGCTTGGTGATCTTGGTTAGTTCATCTCCCTCGTGCGCGGTCTTGAGCACGTCCCAAACTTCCTTGGTGCTCTTTAATCCTTGCACCTTGTTATACTCCTCTCGACTTAGAGAGGCGAGGAGTATAGTTGTGGCTTGGGAGTTGAAGTGCTCGATTTGGGCCACCTCGTCCTCATCATAATCCTCATCCCCTACGGATGGTACCTGTACACCAAACTCAACGACATCCCAAATACTTTTGTGGAGAGAGGTTAGATGAAATCGCATTAAATCACTCCACCTTGCATAATCTTCACGGCATACATGGGCGTAGCCACCCTTCTTCTTGTAGTATTTCTTCTTCTCCTTTCTTCTCCCCTTCTTGTCGTCGCCTCTGTCACTAGAAATAGGGCATTTTGCTATAAAGTGACCGGGCTTACCACACTTGTAGCAAACCTTCTTGGAGCGAGGCTTGTAATCTTTCCCCCTTCTTTGCTTGAGGATTTGGCGGAAGCTCTTGATGACGAGCGCCATTTCCTCATTGTCGAGCTTTGAGGCGTCGATTGGTTGTCTACTTGATGTAGACTCCTCCTTCTTCTCCTCCGTTGCCTTGAATGCAACCGGTTGTGCTTCGAATGTGGAGGGATCATCTAGCTCATTGATTTTCTTTGAGCCCTTGATCATATACTCAAAGCTCACAAAATTCCCGATTACTTCCTCGGGAGTCATTAGTGTATATCTAGGATTACCACGAATTAATTGAACTTGAGTAGGGTTAAGGAAAATAAGTGATCTAAGAATAACCTTAACCATCTCGTGGTCATCCCACTTTTTGCTCCCGAGGTTGCGCACTTGGTTCACCAAGGTTTTGAGCCGGTTGTACATGTCTTGTGGCTCTTCTCCTTTGCGAAGCCGGAAGCGACCGAGCTCCCCCTCGATCGTCTCCCGCTTGGTGATCTTGGTTAGTTCATCTCCCTCGTGCGCGGTCTTGAGCACGTCCCAAACTTCCTTGGCGCTCTTTAATCCTTGCACCTTGTTATACTCCTCTCGACTTAGAGAGGCGAGGAGTATAGTTGTGGCTTGGGAGTTGAAGTGCTCGATTTGGGCCACCTCGTCCTCATCATAATCCTCATCCCCTACGGATGGTACCTGTACACCAAACTCAACGACATCCCAAATACTTTTGTGGAGAGAGGTTAGATGAAATCGCATTAAATCACTCCACCTTGCATAATCTTCACGGCATACATGGGCGTAGCCATCCTTCTTCTTGTAGTATTTCTTCTTCTCCTTTCTTCTCCCCTTCTTGTCGTCGCCCCTGTCACTAGAAATAGGGCATTTTGCTATAAAGTGACCGGGCTTACCACACTTGTAGCAAACCTTCTTGGAGCGAGGCTTGTAATCTTTCCCCCTTCTTTGCTTGAGGATTTGGCGGAAGCTCTTGATGACGAGCGTCATTTCCTCATTGTCGAGCTTTGAGGCGTCGATTGGTTGTCTACTTGATGTAGACTCCTCCTTCTTCTCCTTCGTTGCCTTGAATGCAACCGGTTGTGCTTCGGATGTGGAGGGATCATCTAGCTCATTGATTTTCTTTGAGCCCTTGATCATATACTCAAAGCTCACAAAATTCCCGATTACTTCCTCGGGAGTCATTAGTGTATATCTAGGATTACCACGAATTAATTGAACTTGAGTAGGGTTAAGGAAAATAAGTGATCTAAGAATAACCTTAACCATCTCGTGATCATCCCACTTTTTGCTCCCGAGGTTGCGCACTTGGTTCACCAAGGTTTTGAGCCGGTTGTACATGTCTTGTGGCTCTTCTCCTTTGCGAAGCCGGAAGCGACCGAGCTCCCCCTCGATCATCTCCCGCTTGGTGATATTGGTTAGTTCATCTCCCTCGTGCGCGGTCTTGAGCACGTCCCAAACTTCCTTGGCGCTCTTTAATCCTTGCACCTTGTTATACTCCTCTCGACTTAGAGAGGCGAGGAGTATAGTTGTGGCTTGGGAGTTGAAGTGCTCGATTTGGGCCACCTCGTCCTCATCATAATCCTCATACCCTACGGATGGTACTTGTACACCAAACTCAACGACATCCCAAATACTTTTGTGGAGAGAGGTTAGATGAAATCGCATTAAATCACTCCACCTTACATAATCTTCACCATCAAAAGTTGGTGGTTTGCCTAATGGGACGGAAAGTAAAGGTGTATGTTTAGGAATGCGAGGATAGCGTAAGGGGATCTTACTAAACTTCTTGCGCTCATGGCGCTTAGAAGTAATGGAAGGCGCGTCGGAGCCGGAGATGGAAGGTGATGAAGTGTCGGTCTCGTAGTAGACCACCTTCCTCATCTTCTTTTTCTTGTCGCCACTCCGATGCGACTTGTGGGAGGAGGCTTTCTTCTCCTCCCCCTTCCCTTTGTTGCGGGACTCTTCCGATGTAGCCTTCCCGTGGCATGTAGTTGGCTTGTCGCCGGTTTCCATCTCCTTCTTGGCGTGATCTCCCGACATCACTTCGAGCGGTTAAGCTCTAATGAAGCACCGGGCTCTGATACCAATTGAAAGTCGCCTAGAGGGAGGTGAATAGGACGAAACTGAAATTTACAAACTTAATCACAACTACAAGCCGAGTTAGCGTTAGAAATAGAAACGAGTCCGAGAGAGAGGGCGTAAAACAAATCGCAAGCGAATAAAGAGTGTGACACGCGGATTTGTTTTACCGAGGTTCGATTCTTGCAAACCTACTCCCCGTTGAGGTGGTCACAAAGACCGGGTCTCTTTCAACCCTTTCCCTCTCTCAAACGGTCCCTCGGACCGAGTGAGCTTTTCTTCTCAATCACTTGGAACACAAAGTTCCCACAAGGATCACCACACGATTGGTGTCTCTTGCCTCAATTACAAGTGAGTTTGATCTCAAGAAAGAATGAGAAAGAAAGCAATCCAAGCACAAGAGCTCAAAAGAACACAACAAATCGCTCTCACTTAACACTAAAGCTTTTGTGGAATTGGGAGAGGATTTGATCACTTGGGTGTGTCTTGTATTGAATGCCTAGCTCTTGTAAGTGGTTGGAAGGTGGAAAACTTGGATGACTTGAATGTGGGGTGGTTGGGGGTATTTATAACCCCAACCACAAAACTAGCCGTTTGGTGGAGGCTGCTGTCGCATGGCACACCGGACAGTCCGGTGCGCCAGCCACGTCACCAGGCCGTTGGGTTCCGACCGTTGGAGCTCTGACGTGTGGGCCCGCCTGGCTGTCCGGTGGTGCACCGGACAAGTCCTGTAGACTGTCCGGTGTGCCACCCGCGCGTGCTCTGCTCCTCTGCGCGCGCTGGCGCGCATTTAATGCGTTGCAGACGACCGTTGGCGCGAAGTAGCCGTTGCTTCGCTGGCTCACCGGACATGTCCAGTGAATTATAGCGGAGAAATCTGAAGCTGGCGAGTTCAGAGTCGCTCTCCTTTGGGCACCGGACACTGTCCGGTGGTGCACCGGACAGTCCGGTGAATTATAGCGAAGCGCCTTTGAAAATTCCCGAAGGTGTGAAGTTTGGCTTGGAGTCCCCTGGTGCACCGGACAGTCCGGTGCGCCAGACCAGGGAGCACTTCGGTTATCCCTTGCTCTTTTTGTTGAACCCTTTTCTTGGTCTTTTTATTGGCTTAGTGTGAACCTTTGGCACCTGTTTAACTTATAGACTAGAGCAAACTAGTTAGTCCAATTATTTGTGTTGGGCAATTCAACCACCAAAATCAATTAGGAAAATAGGTGTAAGCCTAATTCCCTTTCAATACCCTATCATAGACCGGTATGCCTTTTGATCAACAGACTTACCTCCTTTGTTGAGATCGACATGTCCATCGGTGCCCATTGGTGTCTTTGTGGGCTTGGCGTCCTTCATCCCGAACCGTTTGATCAAGTCTTGCGTGTACTTCATTTGGGAGATGAAGGTGCCGTCCTTGAGTTGCTTCACTTGGAACCCAAGGAAGTAGTTCAACTCTCCCATCATCGACATCTCAAATTTCTGTGTCATCACCCTGCTAAACTCCTCACAAGACTGTTGGTTAGTAGAACCAAATATTATGTCATCGACATAAATTTGGCATACAAAGAGGTCACCATCACAAGTCTTAGTGAAAAGAGTTGGATCGGCTTTCCCAACCTTGAAAGCATTAGCAATTAGAAAATCTCTAAGGCATTCATACCATGCTCTTGGGGCTTGCTTAAGTCCATAGAGCGCCTTAGAGAGCTTACACACATGGTCGGGGTACCGTTCATCCTCAAAGCCAGGGGGTTGTTCCACGTACACCTCCTCCTTGATTGGCCCATTGAGGAAAGCGCTCTTCACGTCCATTTGAAACAACCTGAAAGAGTGGTGAGCGGCATAGGCTAACAATATTCTAATGGATTCTAGCCTAGCCACAGGAGCAAAAGTCTCCTCAAAATCCAAACCTGCGACTTGGGCATAACCTTTTGCCACAAGTCGAGCCTTGTTACGTGTCACCACCCCGTGCTCGTCTTGCTTGTTGCGGAACACCCACTTGGTTCCCACAACATTTTGCTTGGGACATGGCACCAGGGTCCAAACTTCATTTCGCTTGAACTTGTTGAGCTCTTCCTGCATGGCCAACACCCAGTCCGGATCTTGCAAGGACTCTTCTACCCTGAAAGGCTCAATAGAAGAGACAAATGAGTAATGCTCACAAAAATTACCTAATCGTGAGCGAGTAGTTACTCCCTTGCTTATGTCACGCAGAATCTGATCGACGGGGTGATTCCTTTGAATTGTCGCTCGGACTTGAGTTGGAGGGGCCAGTGGTACTTCTTCCTCCACAACTTGGTCTTCTTGTGCTCCCCCTTGATCACACGCCTCTTCTTGATGAACCTTTTCATCATCTTGAGTTGGGGGATGCACCATCGTTGAGGAAGAGGGTTGATATTGTTCTTGTTGTTCCTGTGGTCGCACATCTCCAATCGCCATGGTGCGAATTGCGTCCGTTGGAACATCATCCTCATCTACATCATCAAGATCATCTTGCTCTCTTGGAGAGCCATTAGTTTCATCAAATACAACATCACTAGCGACTTCAACCAAACCCGATGATTTGTTGAAGACTCTATACGCCTTTGTATTTGAGTCATAACCTAGCAAAAACCCTTCTACAACTTTGGGAGCAAATTTAGAATTTCTACCTTTCTTCACTAGAATATAACATTTACTCCCAAATACACGAAAGTATGAAACATTGGGTTTGTTACCAGTCAGAAGTTCATACGAGGTCTTCTTGAGGAGGCGATGAAGGTAGTGCCGGTTTATGGCATGGTAAGCTGTGTTCACAGCTTTCGACCAAAACCGCTCGGGAGTCTTGAATTCTCCAAGCATCGTCCTCGCCATGTCTATGAGCGTCCTGTTCTTCCATTCTACCACACTATTTTGCTGTGGTGTGTAGGGAGCGGAGAACTCGTGCTTGATTCCTTCCTCCTCAAGGTACTCCTTCACTTGTAAGTTCTTAAACTCGGATCCGTTGTCGCTTCTTATCTTTTTCACCTTGAGCTCAAATTCATTTTGAGCTCTCCTTAGAAAGCGCTTTAGGGTCCCTTGGGTTTCTGTTTTATCCTGCCAAAAGAATACCCAAGTGAAGCGGGAAAAAACATCAACAATAACAAGACCATACTTACTTCCCCCGATGCTGAGGTAGGCGACGGGTCCGAAGAGGTCCATATGAAGTAGCTCCAGAGGTCTTGATGTGGTCATCACATTCTTGTTGTGATGAGTACTTCCCACCTGTTTACCTGCTTGACAAGCTGCACAAGGTCTATCTTTTTCGAAACATACATTTGTTAGTCCTAACACATGCTCTCCCTTTAGAAGTTTGTGGACGTTCTTCATCCCAACATGTGCTAGACGGCGATGCCACAACCAGCCCATACTAGTCTTAGCGATTAAGCATGCATCTAGATTGGCCTCCTCTTTCGAAAAATCAACTAAGTAGAGTTTGCCATCTAGTACACCCTTAAACGCTAATGAACCATCACTCCTTCTAAAGACAGATACATCAACATTTGTAAACAAACAATTGTAGCCTATGTGGCACAATTGACTAACAGACAGGAGATTATAGCCTAGCGACTCTACTAAAAATACATTAGAAATAGAGTGCTCATTTGTGATGGCAATCTTGCCCAAGCCTTTGATCTTGCCTTGGTTCCCATCTCCAAAGATAATCGTGTCCTGGGAGTCCTTGTTCTTGACGTAGGAGGTGAACATCTTCTTCTCCCCCGTCATGTGGTTTGTGCATCCGCTGTCGATAATCCAGCTTGAGCCCCTGGATGCATAAACCTGCAAGACAATTTACGCCTGGGTTTTAGGTACCCAACTCTTGTTGGGTCCTACAAGGTTAGTCACAATATCCTTTGGGACTCAAATGCAAGTCTTGTCTCTCTTGCATTTGGCCCCCAACTTCCTAGCAACCACTATCTTATTTTTACATGAAAGTACAAAATTAGTGTTGCAGGCATGAAAAACAGTAGCAGATTCATTATGCATTTTCCTAGGCACATGATGAATAGCATTTCCCTTCCTAGGCCTACTTCTACCATGCACAAAAGTAGAACTTGAAGCAATCATAGCATGTGAATCATAAGCATCATAATTCCTATTATAATGAGCATTCCTAGAAAAATTTCTATCATAAATGAACGCATGATTCCTTTGAGTGCTACTAGCCATAGGGGCCTTCCCTTTCTCCTTGTTGAGAATGGGAACCCTTTGGCTTGTTAAGTTCTTGGCTTCCTTCCGAAAGCCAAGCCCATCCTTAATTGAGGGGTGTCTAACAACCATGTAGGCATCCCTAGCAAATTTTAACTTATCAAAGTCACTTTCGCAAGTCTTAAGTTGGTCATTAAGACTTGCCACTTCACCATTTGATTTTGTAATAGAAGTAAGGTGTTCAACACATGCATCGACATCAAAATCCTTACACCTATTACAAATGACAACATGCTCTACACAAGAACTAGTTTTATTAACTACTTCTAGCTTAGCAATTAGATCATCATTGAAAGTCTTTAAACTAGAGATAGATTCATTGCAGGTAGATAACTCAGAAGATAGTAATTCATTCCTCTTAATTTCTAGGGCAAGAGACTTTTGAACACTAATAAATTTGTCATGTTCCTCATACAAAATGTCCTCTTGCCTCTCTAGTAGTCTATCTTTTTCATTTAAAGCATCAATCAACTCATTAATTTTATCTACTTTTGATCTATCTAACCCCTTAAATAATTCAGTATAGTCTACTTCATCATCACTAGATTCATCATCGCTTGAAGTAGTATACTTAGGAGTTTCACGAACGCTTACCTTTTTCTCCTTTGCCATGAGGTAGGTGTGGCGTTCGTTGGGGAAAAGAGAGGACTTGTTGAAGGCTGAGGCAGCGAGTCCTTCGTCATCGGAATCAGAGGATGATCAGTCCGAGTCCCATTCCTTTCCGATGTGTGCCTCTCCCTTTGCCTTCCTATAGCACTTTTTCTTCTCTTTCTTCCTGCCCTTTCCTTGTTCCTGGTCACTAGAGTTATCAGGACAATTTGCTATAAAATGACCAGTCTTACCATACTTGAAGCAGGAGCGCTTTCCCTTTGCTTTATTCTTGTTAGGGTACTCCTTGCGTCCTTTCAATGCGGTCTTGAAGCGCTTTATGATTAGGGCCATCTCGTCCTCGTTTAGCCCGGTCGCCTCAACTTGTGCCACCTTGCTAGGTAGCGCCTCCCTGCTGCTTGTTGCTTTGAGACGGGTAGAGGGCCATTGAGAGCATCATCAACGTATCACACTTCATTCACCATCATCCGCTCGCTCACAAACTTCCCAAGAATCTCCTCGGGAGTCATCTTTGTGTACCTAGGATTTTCACGGATGAGGTTCACAAGATGAGGATCAATAACAGTGAAAGACCTGAGCATAAGTCGGACGACGTCGTGGTCCGTCCATCTCGTGCTTCCATAGCTCCTAATCTTGTTGACAAGGGTCTTGAGCCTGTTGTACGTTTGCGTTGGCTCCTCTCCCCTGATCATGGCAAACCTTCCTAGCTCACCTTCCACCAACTCCATTTTGGTGATCATGGTGGCATCGTTCCCCTCATGCGATATCTTGAGGGTGTCCCATATTTGCTTAGCGTTGTCCAAGCCGCTCACCTTGTTGTATTCATCCCTGCACAATGATGCTAACAAAACAGTGGTAGCTTGTGCATTCTTATGAATTTGTTTGTTAATGAATACAGGGTTATCCATACTATCAAATTGCATTCCATTCTCAACTATCTCCCAAATACTAGGATGGAGAGAGAAAAGGTGACTACGCATTTTATGACTCCAAAAAGCTTAGTCCTCTCCATCAAAGTGTGGAGGTTTACCAAGAGGAATAGAAAGCAAATGGGCATTGGAATTATACGGAATACGAGAATAATCAAATGAAAAATTTGAGTTAACCGGTTTCTTTTTCTCGTCATAGTCGTCGTCTCTTAGGGAAGAAGAAGACTCGTCACTGTCGTAGTAGACGATCTTCTTGATGCGCCTCTTCTTCTTTCCGTCCTTCTTCTTATGACTTGAGCTAGAGTCAGTGGGCTTGTCGTCTCTCGGCTCGTTGAGGAAGGACTCCTTCTCCTTGTCGTTGACCACCATCCCCTTTCCCTTAGGATCCATCTCTTCGGGCGATTAGTCCCTTTCGTGAAGAGAACGGCTCCGATACTAATTGAGAGCACCTAGAGGGGGGTGAATAGGTGATCCTATAAAAATCAACAACTAATAGCCACAAAACTTGGTTATAAAGATGTTAGTACTCAAGAGAACCAAGTGGCTATAGAGGAGCTCTTGTAAATCACAAAGAGAGACAACACAAAAGACACAATGATTAATCCCGTGGTTTGGCCAAGTATAACACTTGCCTACTTCCACGTTGTGGCATCCCAATGGACGAGGGTTGCACTCAACCCCTTTCAAGTGATCCAATGATCAACTTGAATACCATGGCTTTTCTTTGCTTATCTCTTTTCCCGTTCACGAGGAATCTCCACAAGTTGGAGTCTCTCGCCCTTACAATAAAGATCACGGTGAGAGCAAAGAGTAAGGATGGGAAGCAACACACACAAATTCGCAACAATACGCACACACACAAGCCAAGACTTGAGCTCAAAATGAAGCACAACAAGTTCACTACAAGAACGGAGCTCAAATCACTAACACGGTCGATCAAGTGCGCGGAGACGGAGTGTGGAAGACTCAGAGTGCTCAAAGTATGCTTGGGTCTCTCCTCCATGCGCCTAGGGGTCCCTTTTATAGCCCCAAGGCAGCTAGGAGCCGTTGAAGGCATTCTTGGAAGGCTAATCTTGCCTTCTGTCGGGTGGCGCACCGGACAGTTCGGTGTGCCACCGGACAACCATTGTTCATGTCCGGTGCGCGATTTCCTTCCATTCCTGGCGCAGCCGACCGTTGCAACTTCGGGCTGGTTGGCGCATCGGACACTGTCCGGTGCACATCGGACAGTTCGGTGCCCCCAGCCAACCGTTGGAGCGGGCCACGCGTCGCCCG
This sequence comes from Zea mays, assembly GCF_902167145.1. Taxonomy (NCBI): domain Eukaryota; kingdom Viridiplantae; phylum Streptophyta; class Magnoliopsida; order Poales; family Poaceae; genus Zea; species Zea mays. The sequence continues at coordinate 146,479,973 of NC_050103.1, forward strand.
CGGATTTGGCGACCGACCGTTGCGCTGGCGGCCGTTGGCTCACCGGACAGTCCGGTGAATTATAGTCGTACACCGCCGAAGTTTTCCCGAGAGCGGCCAGTTCGCCGGAAGCCAGTCTGGCACACCGGAGACTGTCAGGTGCACCACCGGACACTGTCCGGTGCACCACCGGACAGTCCGGTGCACCCAGACCGAGCAGCAGTTGGCTGTACACAGCCAACTCTTTTCCAATCCTTTTTCTTCTGTTTCTATCACTTAGATACAATACATTAGTACCCAAATCAATGTACTAAGTCTTAGAAACATACCTTCTTGTTGATTTGCACTTCATTCATCATTTGACATATAATAACCCACTTAATATGTGTTAGACACTTAATCACCAAAATATACTAGAAATGGCCCAAGGGCACATTTCCCTTTCACCCATGCTATCCGCCATAAATAATACGACACAACCAAGCGATCCTTGGACCCACGGGCACACGTGGCTTCACCCCAGTTAAAACATTTGGTTTTACTATCGCTCGATGGCTCCTTCTGGAGGAAGCCGCCATTGGCCGACCCTCCTTGGCTTATAAAAGGAAGAGGTTGGCCCATAACAACAGATGCACACACAAGCAACAAATGGATCCCATGCGTGGAGACGACTGGCCGACAAACATAAGGGGCATGTATCGACGAGGACCCAGAGGCCGGAGCCCCGCCGTGAAGCCAAGACTTAGTTAGGACTTCACTTTGTAATCTTTAGCTCCACCTCCACCATGATAGGAGACTTGGGAGCCTCTCCTCACTCTCTCGCCCGCTTGTAACTCCTACTCCGAGCTTTGATCATCAATGATATTGGTAGCGCAAGACGTCGATGAGTGAAAGTTGGGACGTTGTGTCTAGACCAGCATAAATCTTGCATCCACCGTCCCAAGCCTAGAACGAGCACAACAAATTTACTTGTCAGAGCGAGATTCGAAACTCCGACAAAAGGTCTCATAACATAGATTAATATAATTAAATATAACATAAATATTTTTACTGAGTGCTGTAAACATTTAATATTTTCTATAGATCCGTTCAAACATAAAAAGTTTAAAAGTAATTCTAAAAAATAATTTATTTAAAGACTGAGAAAGTATTTATTTTATCTTTGTTCCTCGCAATCCGCACCAAAACACGACGACGCCGTTGCTCTAAGGGTTTGTTTGGGAACAAGTGTAGTGGAGGGAATTGGAGTGACCAAAATCCCTTACTCACTTCGTCCCAAATTAAAATACATTTTACCATTTTAATAAATCCATACGATAACTAATGTATATGTTATATATGTGTGTCTAGATTGGTTATCATCCATATAAATATAGACATAAAAATTTAGAGCTAAAACAACTACTATTTTAAAAAGGAGGGAGTACTATTTAATTTACAATAGTAAGAGGTTTTAGTCCCCTCAATGTCTTTCCTTACCTTGGTCCTAAACGAGCCCTAAAGCTAAAACAATCTGCCCTACATGCTGACGAGTGGTGGTTTGGTGAACTGATAAGTGATTACAATCTAGATTGGATGTATTGTACAGTTGTTGGCTGTGTCATTTATATTAGTCTAGGCTGTCAAAAGATAGTCTGAACACTTCCGTTGATTTATCTAGTTAGCTTGGCCAAGCTAAGATACTATTTAGATACTCACATTAGAATATATGGTATAAAAATAAAATAATAATACTTGTTATATGTAACTATTTTTCTATTTTACTCTTATTTATCTTATTGTCTTCAATATTACTTAATATTAAACTACATTAATATTAATTAATATACATTAATAGTGTAGTAACAACATCGTTACCTGGCCAAGCTGGCCTTAAAGAAACTTTTAAAATGTATGGACTTTGTTTGGTTGGTTCCAAAATTTCTTGTTACATATTTTCTATCACGCTTGGCTAATTCTTTTGCCATATTCTGGCATGTCCAAAGAAATCTTACAACAATTTTACGAGTCATTGATTGCAATAATTTTACGAGTTATTGACGAGTGGGACATACACAGCACTAGAAAAAACTTACCACTACAAATCAAATACACACCTAATCCGGTAAGGCCCTGTCTAACCTTAGACATGATAACTGTAGCATGTGAGACAACAAATCAAGCATACCCTAAATATCTATAGATACATGCTAAGGATTGAGGAGAGCCTTTTTAAAGAGGACCAAAGTACCATACAACCAAAAATCATCAACATACTCAAGCCAATCACGTCACACGTTTACTGATTAGAGTATGCCATATAAGAGCATGTGCAACACTGTTTAATATGAGTCTCTTTAGTGGTCTTTATGGGATTAATTGAAAACAGTACATGAGATATGTTCTTTGTGTCTCTATGCAACTTTCTACATATTTATGATCTAGAATCTCAAAGTTGTATCATATAGTCTTTTAGGTTTTAGCTGTCTCTACCTAGAAAACCGATCCAAAGGGCAAAAGCTTAAGGGCATGTACAACCATATTTAATATAGGGTCTCTTCAAGTGTCTCTAGGGGTTAAATGCAAAAAATATAAGAGATGATCTCTTCGCGTAGAGCTCGTTTCTACACGAATCTCAATATGTATTGTCTCTTAACAACATTTATGGTCTAGGGTTCTCTTAACAACATTTATGGTCTAGGGCCTCAGAGTTATATCATACAATCTCTTAAATGTTTTTTATATTTGGAAAATTAAACCAACGTCTCAAGTTTGTACATGCCCTAAGCCACCAAAATCCCACAGAAAGAATCATGACAACAAAATGACACATATTACTCATCAATTTCAGCTCAAATAATGGCACGATTTACCGATGGAATTTATTTCTTCATACACAAGTTGTCTAAGTTTATTAGTCTCTACTATATAAAGCACCCTTTTTTTAATTTCTACGATTCCACTATTTATTTTTCTCTTTTATGACTTGAAGCATGGACTTTTGTTTCGATCTGATTACACAAAATTACAACGGTGACAAAGTAAATTTTCTCCCACAGGGCCACACGTGCCACCTCACGCGTGAGCGTCTCCTCGCCACACTCCGCACGGCCGGTTCACGCGCGCTCGCTCAGAACCGATCTCCTCCGTTTATCAAACCCTTTGCACGAACCTCGACGCGCATCAACCACCCACTCCCGACTCGCCGCCCGAACAGCCACTTCCACTGCCCGGCTGCCTTATTATTTCCTCTACGCCGTCTCCGTCCCCGGGTCAAGTCGTATCGAGCACATCCATCTCCATTACCGCCGCCGAGAGAGAGACCCACCCCGCTCATCCACCACCATGTGGCGCCGCCTCCACACCCTAGCACCCGCCTTGCGCAGGGCTACTGCCGCCGCTGCCGGGGGCCCCGCGGTGCCCGCCTCCTCTGCTGCCCGCGCCGCGCCGCTCTCCTCGGCGGCCGCCGGCTTCCGCCGCACTAGCCCTCTCCTCTCAGGTAAGGATCTCATATCCCCAGATCTCGATTACCTGGCGGCGTACAGCGCTGATTGAGTAGCGGTGGCCGCGTGGGTGTGCTGCAGAGGACAAGCCGGCGAGGGTGGAGGACGTCATGCCCATCGCCACGGGGCTCGAGCGGGAGGAGCTAGAGGCCGAGCTCCAGGTGAGATGGTCCCGTCCTTGTTCGAGAGGGAGGAGCTGGAATGCACGTTCGATTTGGGTCTGGGAAATGGCTTCTGATTCCTCGATCTGGCCTGGGTTTTGCAGGGGAAGAAGCGGTTTGACATGGATTCCCCGGTCGGCCCCTTCGGTACCAAGGTTAGTTCGCTGTCGTTGATTTGCCCATGGTTTCTGATCTTTTCCTGGTTCGGGATTATACATGGAGGTTTTCTATGTTTATTATAATACATAGGGTTCTTCATCTATTGGTAATTGGTATTGTATAGGATGTGTACTTCTGATAATAATTGATAACATCTGGGTTATTTGGTAAATTACTTGCAAGTGGTTATATTTGCATTTTGTCGCAAACTATTTGCATTATTATTAGTGAAAAATGTGCTATGTTGTGTCATCTTGGTGCCTCATCTATCAGTACCTGTGCTTTGTTGTCTGACTACTATGCCCGGATAATGAACATCAAGACTGTTTATCATCAGTGTTTAAAAATTTGGCGTCATGTGTGAGGCTGGTGTTTCTTTTTTTTTTTTTCATCTTCTCTACCACGCCATGTTTTCTGCTAAATTTTGTTACTACTGTTTTGTGCGATTACTCAAACCATTCACATTTTCCAGCTAACTTTATGACTTGAGATGTGAGGCTTTGACCTTGGCTGCTTCACGACAAGTTGCTTTCTACATGTTAGACATACTATAGTCGTTTTAAAACTGCCATGCATTGGACACCATATTACCATTGCAGCCTGCCTAAAATCTATTGGGATTTGGGATATACTATCACTGTTTTAAGGGCCTGTTTGGATACAAGGGCTAATTGTTAGCTAGCTAAACAAGTAAAAATTAGCCATAGCTCATCCGAGCAGGACTACAGGAGGGCTTATAGGTAGGCTATTTTTTTAGCCAAGCCTTCAACTAGTTATTAGCCAACACGCTAGCTAACTCTAGCTAATTTGGTCTAATTTTGAGCCCCAACTAGTAATGAGCCTGATCCAAATATGCATATAAAACTGCCATGCATTAGACAACATATTACCAGTGCAACCTGCCTAAAATCCATCAGGATAACAATACAGTTTAATTCTGAGGTTACACAATAGTTTCCGTATTTAGCAATTTAGGGACTAAAATGGAATAAAATGGAGGAACTAAAAATTAGTCCCTAGAAACCAAACGCCCCCTTAAAACCAGTTTTTTATCTATGCTTAACAGAAACGACTATGGCAGATGCAGATGTCTATTGTGGCAGTGTTTTCATTATTCTGCAGTTCTGCTTGGTTATAGAGACTAGAGAGCAATTGGTCACGCTGATATTTTGCTACAACTAAATTTTGGCTGGATAGTATTGTATGGCTGTAAGAGTATGCTATTTGGAATGTATTTTGATTAAGAGTGCTATATGGACTAGAAACTTGATAGTTCAATGGTGCAACAGAAAAAATTTACCATCAACTTAAGTACTAAAGTCTCTCAATTTTAAAGTGATTTCACATCATAGTGTGTATGTTTTGATATGTAACTCTGCCTTGATATCAAGTTTCTCATATTATATTTATCAAATGGCTTTATGCAACTCTTGAATCTTGATGTCATGTTGGATTTAACTCCCTCATTCTCTTTATAACATTGTAGTGCTACCTCAAGGTTGTAACCTGTCAATGTCATGTCAATGTTAGTTTTGTATCTAGGGTAAACACTATCAGTCTGGTTGTGGTAGTATGAAGAACAAGAACCAAAAGCACCAGGGTATTAGGTCATTTTTGTAGCTTGGCTTGAATCGATTTCCCTTTTCTTATTAAGATGATCTGTTTGTTTTTGTTTTTGAGTTTATACATATCCATTTTATCAAGGAAAAGGTTCATAGACCTGGACATATTGTTGTTTACCATTTAAGCTATCTCCTTGCAATGCTGCCATGTCTTCACTTGTTTGTACCTCCTACTTATTTTTTTGTACAAACACTGATCCACAAAATTTTGTATTAGTTATGTTGACATGATTAATGGGCTGTTATAAACTTAGATAATGTGCTCTGCTCTGTAAATTGACTGTTGGATTTCAGATGCGCGATCATCTAAGAAAGAAGTTTGCAATGAGGGTGTCTGAATGGTGAGCAGTTTATGGCCTGTGTGCTGTAACAGCTGATCTAGGCTTGTAATAAGTCGTATGTTTATTAGCCTCGAGAGCGAGTAGCTTTAACCTTGGTTCAGTGTTTGTTGCCTAGACTGTGATGGGTTTAGTTTCCTTGGCTCCCTTTTGTCTGAATCCTGGCTGTGCAGTACAACTTGGTTTTTTTGTTAGCGCTGGTTAACACTCACTATGGCTTGCTAAACTGTTGTAATTTCATTGCTCCTGAGTAATGAAATTTGGTTCGTCCGTTGTGGGAAAAAAGTTCTGGATTTGAACATGGATAGTCTGTTGCCTTCTTTCTTCTGTAATTTACTGTTTCTTTTCGTGTTGTTCCTGCAGGAGGAACCAGCTGTCATTGAGTCATACTATAACAAGCGGATAGTCGGTTGTCCTGGTGGCGAGGGTGGTAAGTCGGTATTGTTTATTTTTCTAAAATAAAAATAGCTGGTGTCAACCTAGTGTGTAAGAAATTGCTTGGTTTTTTAACTAGCCTACTTTATTGGCAGAGGACGAACATGATGTTGTATGGTTCTGGTTGAAAAAAGACGAGCCGCATGAGTGTCCAGTCTGCTCGCAATACTTTGTGGTAATCTAAATTGCTAAATTGCTGTTTGATATACTGTAGGTTATTGCTACACAAGCATACTGCATGCTGATGTCGGTATTAACTAATGTAATTATTTGGTTGCTTGATTTGTGCAGCTTAAGGTAATTGGTGATGGTGGAGATCCAGATGGCCATGACGATGAAGATGATGGACATCACTAAGGATGCCTTGTGGTTCTGAAAATAAGAATCTGATGAGGCAGATGAGTCCATCACACTTCTTTTTTCTTGAACCAGACTGCACGGCATCCTTGTTTATGAACAGACATTTGGCCATCAAGCGGGTGGTAGTTAATCACCTAGGGATTTTGTCCAGACAAAAGCTTATTGAGATTTGACCCATGCATTTCTTTAAGAGCATCATCGAATAAAAGATGACTGCATCAGATTGCTTTCTTTTGTTACCGTATGGCCATCGGGTGTGATGGACATGTAATATTCAGTCATGGAATGGAACAGACCCATTTCTTTATTCAGTGTGCTGGGGAATTTGCAAAAGGTCTCCTATATCTCTTACAAGTTTCAAGCCAGAGGTTGATCCTTCAGTTTTATGACTATTATCTATTAAACTATGCTGTTCTGTGACAATCTCCATGGCGCCACTTCCATATTGAGAGCTTGCAAATACAAAAAGCAGAAAAGGGCGGCAATCTGCTTATCTTCGTTCCATTATATTCTTCACATGGCCTTCTCCAATCCTAGCAACAACAACAAAAAAAAGTCTCTTCTTGTGCACTGCCAGCTGCTCTATGCCGCCTGCGCTACACACGTCTAGAGAGGTAAATACCAATCGGGTATTACTACCCTATATCCACGACAAAAAAATAACTCCATCAGGTCATCCATATACACTGGTAGGTATAAATTTACCCCATATCCATACCCACGTGGGTATGAGTCACCCATCGGGTCACCCGTATCTACAAAAATTAAACATATATCAAAATATTCTATTACACAAATGTCAAGTATATCCATCTAAATACCATTACAAAATTTCTAGCATCATTTAACCATCCATTCAAAACACCAAAGATAATTGGATAAAATAGTGATACTAGGATAGTAGTACATAGCACATTACATGGTCATTGAATTGTCGTTAAGTCTTTTATGACATTATGGTCTAAAAGATTGTTAAATAGTAAAAAAGATGGATGACTAAAGTCCAAGTTCATGCTTGGGCTAAGTTTATATTGAGTATTTTATACACACGGGTTAACGGGTATGGGTGAAGGTGAAATGTTCTAATACCCATTTACCCATTGGACGAAGTTTTTTGCCTAATAACTGTCGGCGTTTCGACCCCGGGGGGTCCCTGGACCGACGAGTAAATTGTCGCTGCGTGTCCCAGCCCAGATGGGTCGGCGCGAGATAGAACACATGGGGAAAAAAGGGGAACCGCGACTCGTGTTATCCTGCGCCCAGGGCGGATGCGCTTGCATTAGGGGGTTACAAGAGTTCGCGAGAGAGGGAGAGAGCCTGTTCGTCAGCCCGTTCTCCTGCGCGGCCACCTTCTCGTACGAGGGCCCTAGACCTTCCTTTTATAAATGTAAGGAGAGGGCCCAGGTGTACAATGGGGAGTGTAGCAATATGCTAACGTGTCTAGCAGAGAGGAGCCAGAGCCCTATGTACATGCCGACGTGGCTGTCGGAGAGGTGTTAGTGCCCTGTGCATGTGATGTCGTGGCCGTCGGAGGAGCGCTTGAGCCCTGTAGAAGCACAGCTGTCGGGGCTGTCGGGTCCTTGCTGACGTCTCCTTGCTTCCGTAGGGTGCTCAGAACCGCCGTCGTCATGGGAGCACGCGGGGTGCCATCATTACTTGTTTACCGGGGCGAGCCAGATGGGACGCCGATCTTGTTCCCCGTAGCCTGAGCTAGCTAGGGGTAGGGTAATGATGTACCCCCTTGTAGCGTGGTCAGTCCGAGCCCAAGGTCGGGCGGGGCGGTGACTCCTCCGAGGTCGAGGCTGAGTCCGAGCCCTGGGGTCGAGCGAGGCGGAGACCGTCTTCCGACGTCGAGGCTGAGTCCGAGCCCTGGGGTCGGGCGAGGCGGAGACCGTCTTCCGAGGTCGAGGCGGGGGCCGAGCCCTGGGGTCGGGCGAAGCGGAGCTTCCTATGGCGCCTGAGACTGGACTCGGCTGCTGTCAGCCTCACCCTGGCGGGTGGCACAGCAGTCGGAGCAGGGCAGGCGACGCTGTTTTCCTGTCAGGTCAGTCAGTGGAGGGGCAAAATGACTGCGGTCACTTCGACCCTGTCGACTGAGGAACGCGCGTCAGGATAAGGTGTCAGGTGATCCTTGCATTGAATGCTCCTGCGATATGGTCGGTTGGCGTGGCGATCCGACCAAGGTTGCTTCACTACGAAGCCTGCCCGAACTGGGTCTCGGACGAGTCGAAGGTGCGCCCGTTGCTTGAGGAGGCCCTCGGGCGAGGCGTGAATCCGCCTGGGTCTACTGTTCCTGCCCGAGGCTGGGCTCGGGCGAGGCGAGATCGTGTCCCTTGAGTGGACGAAGCCTTGACCTGAATTGCGCCCATCGGGCCTTTGCAGCTTGTGCTGATGGTGGTTACCAGTCGAGTTTAGGAGTCTTGGGGTACCCCTAATTATGGTCCCCGACAGTAGCCCCCGAGCCTCAAAGGGAGTGTTGGTACTCGCTTGGAGGCTTTATCGCACTTTTTTGCAAGGGGACCGGCCTTTCTCGGTTACATTCTGTTCTGGTGGTGCGCGCGAGCGCACCCGCCGGGTGTAGCCCCCGAGGCCTCGGAGGAGTGGTTTGACTCCTCCGAGGTCTTAGTGCCTTTCGTGACACCTCGGCCGGTCTGGTTGTTCCCTCATGCGATCTGATCGTAGCCCGGGTGCATGGTCAGGTTCCGAGTTCTCGGGCTGGTATGTTGACGCTGTCAACGGTTTGGCCGGAGCCGGGTTTGCGAGAGCAGCCCCCGAGCCTCTGCACAGAGCGAGAGGACGGTCAAGGACGGACTCGGCTTTTATCATATGCCCCTTCGTCGCCTTTCCACAAGGAGGAGGAGGGGAAAGCGCCATGTTGCCCTAGGAGGGCGCCGAACATGGTGTCTCCAGTGAGTTGCTAACGGGTGATCCGAGTGGACGCCTGTGCGCAGTTCGATAAGGGTCGGCTAGTGGCCCAGAGGCGCGCTCCAAAAGTACCTGCAGGTGATTTGCCGGACCCGGTCCCGTTTGATAGGGTCCGAGGGCTCGATGCCTCCCTCTGATGGGATTCCGTTACAGAATCGCTCCTGCTGGTCTCGGAAATGTCCTAGGGTACCTCGGGAGCGTAGCCCGAGCCTCGGCCATGTATCGGACGTACCCAGAGTCATCCCTCGCTCTGCGTGTTCTGAGGCGGCTGTTGAACCCTTCGGGGGGCCAGCCTTCGAACCCCTGATCAGTAGTGGGCGCGGAGCCCGAGTGGCCTGAGGCGGCTGTCGAACCCTTCCGAGGGGCCAACCTTCGAACCTCTGACCAGTAGTGGGCGCGGAGCCCGAGTGCTCTGAGGCGGCTGTCGAACCCTTCCGAGGGGCCAGCCTTCGAACCTCTGATCAGTAATGAGCCTGAAGCTCGAGTGCTCTGGGGTGGCTGTCGAACCCTTCCGAGGGGCCAGCCTTCGAACCCTTGATCAGTAGGAGGGCTCGGGGCCCGCTTCCTTCGCGGAGAAGGATCCCTTTCGGAGTATCCCCTTTCCCGGTCCCTGTAGTAAGAGAGAGAAAGGGGAAGAGGAAAAGGATACGAATTTAAACGACGTGGCACACCTTTTTTGACGCGGTCATCATGGCGGAGGTGAAGCGTCGCCCGCTTCGCCTGCCAAAGGTGTCGCCTGCCCTGCCGCGGAGTTAATGCGACGGGACGGGTGGTTCGCGGGGCAGCCGTTGTGCGTGCGCGAGTCGTTCGAGGAACGGGCGTTTCGCCTTCGAGTTTGAATTTCGCGGCGGGTTCGGGCGAAGTGTTGAACGGGTCTTGCCCGGGCCTTTATATATCCGGAAGAGGGACTGGTGGTGGTTCTTTACTCTGCTGCTCGCCTCCTGCTTTGGTTTTCGCAACCCAAGGGAATAGCCAGAGAAAGGAAACCACGCACCTTGTCCGCTCCGCCGCCACCCCCTTCGCTTGGTGATGGCCGACCGGGTAACCGTCGTTCCGCCGCGTGACCCGTGGCCTTCCTCCACCGTCGTCGTGGAGGATCTGGAGGCCCTTGTTGCCAATGGTTTGCTCCGTCCCCTCTCCGGTGGGCTGCAACCGGAGTGGATGGCCCCGAGCGAGGCCGACCCGACTCCGCCGCCGGGGTACGTGGTCAGCTTTATCCCCTTCCATGAGCGGGGGTTTGGAGTGCCAGCGAGCTGTTTCATGCGGGCGATCCTGCATTTCTACGGGGTGGAGCTGCACAATCTCAACCCCAACTCCATCGCACAAGCGGCCGTCTTCGCGGCGGTTTGCGAAGGATTTTTGGGGATTGACCCCCACTGGGATCTGTGGACCCATCTCTTCTCCGTGGAGCCTTTCGCCTCGATGACGGGGGAAAAGAGAGTCTGCATGGCGGTGCGGGCCGGTGGCTGCATCCTCCAGTTGAGGCAGGCACGCGCGCAACAGTACATCCCCGCCATCCTTGTGTCTTCAAACAAGGGGTGGCAGCGCCGGTGGTTTTACCTCCGGAACGACGATGGGAGGCTCCCGTCGTTTTCTCAACGAGTGGTGACTGCCGCCGGCAGCAACTGGCGCTACGGGGCCGCGCGCGAGAAACAGAAGAATCTCCAGCCCCTTCTGGAGGCCTTGCAGGAGCTGCAAGACGGAGGGCTTACCGCCGCGGGGGTGGTTGCCGCCATCCATCGTTGGAGGGTGCTTCCCTTGACAGAGCGGCGGTTGCGGCTTTCGGAGATGATGCCGGGGGTCGACTTGGAGGGTTCGCAGATGTCCTCGGTCCCCCTCTCCGTCGATGACCTCCACAGGCGGGTAGCTGGCACGGTAGGGAGGCTGGACGCCGGCGCCCTTACTCAGCCCTTGATGCGTCCCGAGCGCGGGTGCATGTCTCTGGTGAGTGTCCGCTCCTTCTTCTTTCTTGTGATAGATTGCCTCTGGTTCTCACAGTCGAGATTTCCGTCCGTCTCCAGGAGGTGGGGTGTCAGAAGCCTTCCCTGCCACCGGTCCCGGAGGACACGGTGGACCGAGCCGCACGGGGGTCGCAGTGGAGAAGAAGAAGGAGAAGAAGGACGCGAAAAAGGCTCGAGCTCGCGAGCGGACGCGGGCTCGGGACGCCTTGGAGAGGCGCCGTCGGAGGCAGGAGAAGGACGGGCTCCCGAGGGAGCCGTCGCCGGAGACGCCTGACGACGACGATGATGACGAAGACGATGACATGGCGACCCGCCTTGGTCTCAGCCCGGATCTGAGGCTGGGCCGGGGGTCGTCGAGCCAGCTCCCGAGTGGGCTGGCGCTGTCGGTATCCGGGGCTGGGACATCAGGGTCCCGGTCCAAAGAACAGGGGCAGGTCGAGGGGGTACTTGACCCCTTGGCTGAGGTAGTTGAGGTGACCCCGGGGAGTCAAGCTGACCCACCTGTCCCCCAAGAGCAGTCGCCCGTGCCGACCGCACAAGAGGTTGATCCTCAGGTCGTCGTGACTGCGCCTGGGCGGATCGTCCCTTCGACGCCCCGGGCGCCCGAGGCGGGGATGGTGCCGAAGCCGGCAGCGGGGCAAACCCTGGCAGCGCCTGCGGGGGCCGAGGGCCTCCCCGCAGGCACGATTAGCCTTGGTCCGGAGTGGGTAAGTATCTGAGGATACCTCTGTCCCGGCTCCTTCTTCGTGTGTCCTGATCCTGCTTTTCCTTTTCCTCCCAGCAAATGGAGGCACGGTTCGACCGGGCTGGCTCCCAGGAAGGCCCTTAAGGTGGTGCCGGCTTCCGCAGCCGGTGCCGCACCGGGCCACGCCGGCCGGCTGGCCTCCACACAAGATGCCCCCAAGCAGGGGGCTCAGGCGGCATGAGTTGCCGTGGGGCGAGCTCCCCAGGCTGACCCCTCCGTCGAGGCGGCCGTCGTGTCGAGGGAGACTGCTGGCGCGGCCGCGGCCTTGAGCCCACCTGACGTGTTGCCGGTGCCGGCCTCTGCCGAGGCTGTTGCCGTTCAGGCCGTGGAGCCACCCGTCGCCGCCAATGCTGAGATGGCTGAGGCGCTGCTACTCGAGGCCGGTGATCGGAAGCCTGCCCCCTTAGTCAAGGAGGTACCCGATGCGCCGACTGCAGGGGGTGCCGGTGCCTTGGAGGAGGGGGGCGCAGAACCGCGGCCCGTCCTGGGGAGCGGCGACCTCGTCCTCGCGCGGCGCGATCCCAATGAGCGGCGTGGGCAGGCGCTCCGGTTCTGGACCCGTGGTGCCTTGAAACCCCTCTTCGTTCTTGACGATGAGCGAGAGAAGCAGTCTCAGGACGAGCTCCGTGAGTGTGCCGAGGCAGCGATGGGGTCGCTTCGGTCGACCATGGAGGTCCTTTCCAGGAACGTTCCCAGGATCCTCCAGGTAAGGATTTCAGGCATACCTTTCACGTGACCAGGGCATTCTTTGTGACGCGCTGCTTCCTTTCCTTAGGATTTGACGGATCTGAGTACCGCCAAGTCGTCGTTCATCCGTCGCGAGGCCGACGTCTGGGGTTCCTGCGGTTCCTGAGGGCCGCGCTTGCCGAGGCTACCGAGCGCCTCTCCCAACGGAGCGCCGAGGCGGCGGACCTTCGGTTGCTCTGTGACGAGCTTGGGGTAGAGGCAGCGGCGGCACGCGCAGAGGCGCATCGGCGGCAGTTGAAGCTTGGCCAGGTCATCGGTGAGCGGGACCAATCTCGGAGCCAGGCTGCCGAGGCTGAAAGTCGGGCTGAGGCCCTTGGAGGCCAGCTAGCCGAGGCGTCTGCTTGGGCCGGAGCCCTTGCGGCGGACCTAGCCGTGGTCGTCGGGTCTGCTCAGTCCGCCCAAGCCATAGCCTCGGAGCAGCGTGCCCGGGCTGAAGGTATGTCTTGGCTGCTTTGAGATTTTGATTCAGCTTCATTCTTCAACTCATGTTTGAAGAATTTTGTTTTGGCTGTTTGCAGAGTTCGAGTCTGCCCTCAACGAGTCCGCCAAGGCACTTGCCCAGGCGGCTGAGCAGAAGGAGACCGACCGCGTGGCCATGTCCGAAGCTATCTCAGCCTTCTGCCAGGTCTTTGGTCTTGACGACGTCCCCTCGAGAAGCTCCCCCAGAGTCGCATGCAGGCCTTGGGTGGCCATGTGCGCGGCAGACTCCGCGAGGCGCTGTATCACGGCGTTAGGCGGGCCTTCGCCGTGCTCGCTTCCCACTACGATGTGGATCTGGAGCGGGTCAGCGAGGGGTACTATCTTCCCGACGAAGATGAAGCTGCCCTGGCCGAAGTTCAGAGGCTTGACGTGGCCGCCGTGGGCCCAAGCGCGGTGCTGTCGTCCTCCTTCCAGGTGGAAATCCTTCCGCTTGCGTCGCCGTCCGAGGCCGGGGCGGATCTCGCCGAGGGTGGAAACGGCACTGAGGGTGGAGACGAAGCCGAGGGTGCTGCTCCTCCCCCGGGCGATGCCTGATTCTGCCAGAGCAGTTTGTTTTGAACATGTATGTGTCTTTCGTGGCCGCCGAGGCTTGAACACTTTGTCGTCGTGTTACTGTCGGGGACCATAATTAGGGGTACCCTCAAGACTCCTAATTCTCAGCTGGTAACCCCCATCAGCATAAAGCTGCAAAGGCCTGATGGGTGCGATTAAGTCAGGGATCAGTCCATACGAGCGACTCGATCATGCCTCGCCCGAGCCTAGCCTCGGACAAGGGCAGCCGACCCCGAGGGATTTCCGTCTCGCCCGAGGCCCCCCTCCAACGGCGGACACATCTCCGGCTCGCCCGAGGCCCTGCCTTCGCTAAGAAGCAACCCTGACTAAATCGCCGCACCGACCGACCGAATCGCAGGAGCATTTAACGCAAAGGTGGCCTGACACCTTTATCCTGACGCACGCCCCCCGGCAGAGCCGAAGTGACCGCCGTCACTTCGCCGCTTCACTGACCGGCCTGACAGAGGGACAGCGCCGCCTGCGCCACTCCGACTGCAGTGCCACTTGACAGAGTGAGACTGACAGGCAGTCAGGTCCTGCCAAAGGCACCATAGGAAGCTCCGCTCCGCCCGACCCCAGGGCTCGGACTCGGGCTAAGTCCCGGAAGACGGCGAACTCCGCTCCGCCCGACCCCAGGGCTCGGACTCGGGCTAAGTCCCGGAAGACGGCGAACTCCGCTCCGCCCGACCCCAGGGCTCGGACTCGGGCTAAGTCCCGAAAGACGGCGAACTCCGCTCCGCCCGACCCCAGGGCTCGGACTCGGGCTAAGTCCCGGAAGACGGCGAACTCCGCTCCGCCCGACCCCAGGGCTCGGACTCGGGCTCAGCCCCAGAAGACGACGAACTCCGCTTCGCCCGACCCCAGGGCTCGGACTCTGCCCTGGCCTCTGCCGAACAACCTCCGCCTCGCCCGACCCAGGGGCTCGGACTCGGCCTCGGCCACGGAAGACAGACTCGACCTCGGCTTCGGAGGAGCCTCCACGACGCCCAACCTAGGGCGCAGGCCAGCCACGTCAACAGGAAGCGCCATCATCACCCTACCCCGAGCCGACTCGGGCCGCAGAGAACAAGACCGGTGTCCCATCTGGCTAGCCCCGCCAGATAGGCAATGATGGCGCCCCGCATGCTCTGTGACGACGGCGGCTCTCAGCTCTCTTACGGAAGCAGGAGGACGTCAGCAAGGACTCAACCGCTCCGACAGCTGTCCCTCCGCCAGGCTCCGTCGCTCCTCCGACGGCCACGACATCACACCAGCTGGGTGCCAAGATCTCTCCGGCTGCCACATCGGCATGTACTTAGGGCGCTAGCTCTCCCCCGCTAGACACGTAGCACTCTGCTACACCCCCATTGTACACCTGGATCCTCTCCTTACGCCTATAAAAGGAAGGACCAGGGCCTTCTTAGAGAGGGTGGGCCGTGCGGGGACGAGGACGGGACAGGCGCTCTCTTGGGGCCGCTCGCTTCCCTCACCCGCGTGGATGCTTGTAACCCCCTACTGCAAGCGCACCCGACCTGGGCGTGGGACGAACACGAAGGCCGCGGGATTTCCACCTCTCTCACGCCCGTCTCCGGCCACCTTCGCTTCCCCCCTTCGCGCTCGCCCACGCGCTCGACCCATCTGGGCTGGGGCACGCAGCGACATTCACTCGTCGGCTTAGGGACCCCCGGTCTCGAAGTGCCGACAGTTGGCGCGCCAGGTAGGGGCCTGCTGCGTGTTGACGAACAGCTTCCCGTCGAGCTCCAGATGGGCAGTCTCCAGCAACCTCTCCGGCCCGGGACGGTGCTCCGTTTCGGGAGTCTCGAGTTCATGTCCTTCGACGGTAGCTACGACATGATACTCCTTCCACCGCCGCGCGACAACGACAATGGCGGCCGACAGTCCGCCCGCCGGCGGCGGAATCAACGACGTCTTCCCCGCGTGGTGGAAGAACAACATTCGAGCTCGCCCCGTCCTCTCCCCCGCCATCGGAGGAGGAGGCGGGGCGACCAAGGCCAAGCAGGAGGCTGTGCCTCGTCGGCTGTCGAGCGAGTCGACGTCCCCAGCGCTCCAACGGGGGGCGCGTCGGGCGTCGACCTCGCGTTTGAGACGAAGGCGAGCGCCGTTTCCCTGCGACACGCCAACCCCGAGCAAGCGGACGACGCCAGCGCGCTTGCGGAGAGCTTGCAAGACGTCGCCCTCGTACCTGAGACGGCAGTGCAATCAGTCCCCGACGAGACTATGTCGCTGCTCGTCGACCAAAAGGTACCCACCGATTCCCATCCTACGTCATTTCGACTCAGCCTCAACCCGCCTAGCGACCTTGCTTTGGCGGGCGCTCTCGTAGAGGCGAGTGCAACCCCTCTGGGGTTTCGCATGCGGTCACCTTGGGACCGGCTGACGGACGTCTCGACCTACGGGCCCTCTGGGTCTGAGGAAGATGACGACCCCAACATCTGTTGGGATTTCTCTGGATTTGGCAACCCCAGTGCCATGCGGGACTTCATGACCGCATGTGACTACTGCCTCTCCGATTGTTCCGACGGTAGCCGCAGCCTCGACGACGAGGACTGCGGCCCAAGCCGCGAATGTTTCCACGTCGAGCTAGGGGATCCCTCCGAAGGCAATCATCTCGGCATGCCGGAGGACGGTGATCTCCCTAGGCCGGTGCCTCGCGCTGACATCCCGCGGGAGCTAGCTGTGGTCCCCGTTCCGACGGGGGGTCATGACCCACAGCTCGAGCAGGTCCGTGGGGCGCAGGCCAGGCTCGACGAGGGAGCAGGAGCGCTTGAGCCGATCCACCGGGACGTCGGGCAGGCATGGGCGAGCCAACCCCCGGCCGGAGAAATACGTCACCTGCCCCAGGGTCTCCAACACCGCGTCGCCGATGGTGTCAGGCTCAGGCCACCACCCGCATCCAGTGGGGTCGGTCAGAACCTGGCTGCAGCAGCGATGCTTCTCCGCGCGATGCCGGAGCCATCAACCACCGAGGGTCGGCGAATCCAGGGAGAGCTCAAGAATCTCCTGGAAGGCGCTGCGGTCCGACGGGCCGAGAGCTCTGCCTCCCGAAGGCAGGGATACCCCTCGGAACCTCATGCCGCGACTTCCCGATTCATGCGGGAAGCCTCGGTCTACACCGGGCGCACGCGCAACACCGCGCCTGCGGTCCCGGGCCACCTCGGCAACGAGCACCATCATCGCGACCGTCGGGCCCACCTCGACGAGAGGGTGCGCCGAGGTTACCACCCCAGGCGTGGGGGACGCTACGACAGCGGGGAGGATCGGAGTCCCTCGCCCGAACCACCCGGTCCGCAGGCCTTCAGCCGGGCCATCCGACGGGCGCCGTTCCCGACCCGGTTCCGACCCCCGACTACTATCACAAAGTACTCGGGGGAAACGAGACCGGAACTGTGGCTCGCGGACTACCGCCTGGCCTGCCAACTGGGTGGAACGGACGACGACAACCTCATCATCCGCAACCTCCCCCTGTTCCTCTCCGACACCGCTCGCGCCTGGTTGGAGCACCTGCCTCCGGGGCAGATCTCCAACTGGGATGACTTGGTCCAAGCCTTCGCCGGCTATTTCCAGGGCACGTACGTGCGCCCCGGGAATTCCTGGGACCTCCGAAGCTGCCGGCAGCAGCCGAGAGAGTCTCTCCGGGACTACATCCGGCGATTCTCGAAGCAGCGCACCGAGCTGCCCAACATCACCGACTCGGATGTCATCGGCGCGTTCCTTGCCGGCACCACCTGCCGTGACCTGGTGAGTAAGTTGGGTCGCAAGACCCCCACCAGGGCGAGCGAGCTGATGGACATCGCCACCAAGTTCGCCTCTGGCCAGGAGGCGGTCGAGGCTATCTTCCGAAAGGACAAGCAGCCCCAGGGCCGCCCATCGGAAGATGCTCCCGAGGCGTCTACTCTGCGCGGCGCCAAGAAGAAAGGCAAGAAGAAGTCGCAAGCGAAACGCGACGCCGCCGACACGGACCTTGTCGCCGCCGCCGAGTACAAGAACCCTCGGAAGCCCCCCGAAGGTGCCAACCTCTTCGACAAGATGCTCAAGGAGCCGTGCCCTTATCATTAGGGGCCTGTCAAGCACACCCTTGAGGAGTGCGTCATGCTTCGGCGCCACTTCCACAGGGCCGGGCCACCCGCGGAGGGTGGCAGGGCCCGCGACGACGACAAGAAGGAAGATCACCAAGCAGGAGAGTTCCCCGAGGTCCGCGACTGCTTCATGATCTACGGTGGGCATGCGGCGAACGCCTCGGCTCGGCATCGCAAGCAAGAGCGCCGGGAGGTCTGCTCGGTGAAGGTGGCGGCGCCAGTCTACCTAGACTGGTCCGACAAGCCCATCGCCTTCGACCAAGCTGACCACCCCGACCACGTGCCGAGCCCGGGGAAATACCCGCTCGTCGTCGACCCCATCGTCGGCGACGTCAGGCTCACCAAGGTCCTGATGGACGGGGGCAGCTGCCTCAACATCATCTACGCCGAGACCCTCAGGCTCCTGCGCGTCGATCTGTCCTCCGTCCGAGCAGGCGCTGCGCCCTTCCACGGGATCATTCCCGGGAAGCGCGTCCAGCCCCTCGGACGACTCGACCTTCCCATCTGCTTCGGAATGCCCTCCAACTTCCGAAGGGAGACTCTGACGTTCGAGGTGGTCGGGTTCAGAGGAACCTACCACGCGGTACTGGGGAGGCCATGCTACGCGAAGTTCATGGCCGTCCCCAACTACACCTGCCTGAAGCTCAAGATGCCGGGCCCCAACGGGGTCATCACCGTCGGCCCCATGTACAAACACGCGTTCGAATGCGACGTGGAGTGCGTGGAGTACGCCGAGGCCCTCGCCGAATCCGAGGCCCTCATCGCCGACCTGGAAAAGCCTCTCCAAAGAGGTGCCAGACGTGAAGCGCCATGCCGACAACTTTGAGCCAGTGGAGATGGTCAAGGCCGTCCCTCTCGACCCCAGTGGCGACACCTCCAAGCAGATCCGGATCGGTTCCAGGCTCGACCCCAAATAGGAAGCAGTGCTCATCGACTTTCTCCGCGCAAACGCCGACGTCTTTGCGTGGAGTCCCTCGGACATGCCCGGCATACCGAGGGATGTCGCCGAGCACTCGCTGGATATTCGGGCCGGAGCCCGACCCGTCAAGCAGCCTCTGCGCCGATTCGACAAGGAGAAGCGCAGAGTGATAGGCGAGAAGCTCCACAAGCTAAAAGAAGCGAAAGGCGTCAAGCTCAATCCCGAGAAGTGTGTCTTCGGGGTGCCCCGGGGCATGCTCTTGGGGTTCATCGTCTCCGAGCGGGGCATCGAAGCCAACCCGGAGAAGATCGCAGCCATCACCAGCATGGGGCCCATCAAGGACTTAAAAGGCGTACAGAGGGTCATGGGATGTCTCGCGGCCCTGAGCCGCTTCATCTCACGCCTCGGCGAAAGAGGTCTGCCTCTGTACCGCCTCTTAAGGAAGACTGAGTGCTTCGCTTGGACCCCTGAGGCCGAGGAAGCTCTCGGGAACCTGAAGGCGCTCCTCACAAAGGCGCCTATCTTGGTGCCTCCAGCTGATGGAGAAGCCCTCTTGGTCTACGTCGCCGCGACCACTCAGGTGGTTAGCGCCGCAATTGTGGTCGAGAGGCAAGAAGAGGGGCATGCATTGCCCGTTCAGAGGCTGGTTTACTTCGTCAGCGAGGTACTGTCCGAGACCAAGATCCGCTACCCACAAGTTCAGAAGTTGCTGTATGCAGTGATCCTGACGAGGCGGAAGTTGCGACACTACTTTGAGTCTCATCTGGTAACTGTGGTGTCATCCTTCCCCCTGGGGGAGATCATCCAGTGCCGAGAGGCCTCGGGCAGGATTGCAAAGTGGGCGGTGGAAATCATGGGCGAGACAATCTCGTTCGCCCCTCGGAAGGCCATCAAGTCCCAGGTATTGGCGGACTTCGTAGCCGAATGGGTCGACACCCAGCTACCGACGGCTCCGATCCAACCGGAGCTCTGGACTATGTTTTTCGACGGGTCGCTGATGAAGACGGGAGCCGGCGTGGGCCTACTCTTCATCTCGCCCCTCGGGAAACACCTAAGCTATGTGCTACGCCTCCATTTCCCGGCGTCCAACAATGTGGCTGAGTACGAGGCTCTGGTCAACGGGTTGCGGATCGCCATCGAGCTAGGGGTCAGGCGCCTCGACGCCCGCGGCGACTCGCAGCTCGTCATCGACCAAGTCATGAAGAACTCCCACTGCCGCGACCCGAAGATGGAGGCCTACTGCGATGAGGTTTGGCGCCTGGAAGACAAGTTCTACGGGCTCGAGCTTAACCACATCGCTCGGCGCTACAACGAGACTGCGGACGAGCTGGCAAAAATAGCCTCAGGGCGAACAACGGTTCCCCCGGACGTCTTCTCCCGGGATCTGCATCAACCCTCCGTCAAGATCGACGACTCGCCCGAGCCCGAGGTACCCTCGACACAGCCCGAGGCACCCTTAGCTCGGCCCGAGGCGCCCTCGGTTCAGCCCGAGGTACCCTCAGCCTCCGAGGGCGAGGCACTGCACGTCGAGGAGGAGTGGAGCGGGGCCACACCTGATTGAAATTGGCAGACCCCGTACCTGCAATATCTCCGCCAAGGAGAGCTACCCCTCGACCGAGCCGAGGCTCGGCGGGTAGCGCGACGCGCCAAGTCGTTCGTCTTGCTGGGCGATGAGAAGGAGCTCTACCACCGCAGCCCCTCGGGCATCCTCCAGCGATGCATCTCCATCACCGAAGGTCAGGAACTCCTGCAAGAGATACACTCGGGGGCTTGCGGCCATCACGCAGCGCCTCGAGCCCTTGTCGGGAATGCTTTCCGGCAAGGCTTCTACTGGCCAACGGCGGTGGCTGACGCCACTAGAATTGTCCGCACCTGCGAAGGGTGCCAATTCTATGCGAAGCAGACCCACCTGCCCGCTCAGGCTCTACAGACGATACCCATCACCTGGCCCTTTGCTGTGTGGGGTCTGGACCTCGTCGGCCCCTTGCAGAAGGCGCCCGGGGGCTACACGCACCTACTGGTCGCCATCGACAAATTCTCCAAGTGGATCGAGGTCCGACCTCTGAACAGCATCAGGTCCGAGCAAGCGGTGACGTTCTTCACCAACATCATCCATCGCTTCAGGGTCTCGAACTCCATCATCACCGACAACGGTACCCAGTTCACCGGCAGAAAATTCTTGGACTTCTGCGAGGATCACCACATCCGGGTGGACTGGGCCGCCGTGGCTCATCCCATGTCGAATGGGAAAGTAGAGCGTGCCAACGGCATGATTCTACAAGGGCTCAAGCCTCGGATTTACAACGACCTCAACAAGTTCGGCAAGCGATGGATGAAGGAAATTCCCTCGGTGGTCTGGAGCCTGAGGACAACGCCGAGCCGAGCCATGGGTTTCACACCGTTCTTCCTGGTCTACGGGGCCGAGGCCGTCTTGCCCACTGACCTGGAATACGGCTCCCCGAGGACAAGGGCCTACAGCGATCAAAGCAACCAAGTTAGCCGAGAAGACTCGCTGGACCAGCTGGAAGAAGCTTGGGACAAGGCCTTACTACACTCGGCGCGGTACCAGCAGTCCCTGCGACGCTACCACGCCCGAGGGGTCCGGCCCCGAGACCTCCAGGTGGGCGACCTGGTGCTTCGGCTGCGGCAAGACGCCCGAGGGAGGCACAAGCTCACGCCCCCCTGGGAGGGGCCCTTCGTCATCGCCAAAGTTCTGAAGCCCGGAACGTACAAGCTGGCCAACAGTCAAGGCGAGGTCTACGACAACGCTTGGAACATCCAACAGCTACGTCGCTTCTACCCTTAAGATGTTTTCAAGTTGTTCATATACCTCGCACCCACGCAAAGTTTAGTCATCAAGGAAGGGTCGGCCTCGCCTCGGCAAAGCCCGACCCTCCCTTGGGGGCTAAAAGGGGGGGAACCCCCTCTGCGTCGAAATTTTCCTCAAAAAAAGGTCTCTTTTGCCAGAATATCTTTCGTGCTTTCTGACTACTTCGAAAAGTGGATCCTGAAAACGACGGAGTACACATAAGCAGCCAAGGCTGACCGAGCCAAGGGACTCCTACGCCTCCAGGATACGGATACCTCACTCATCACCTTCTGCGATAAGTAACTCGCGCTCGGATAAAGTGATTCCGCGGACCGAACAAGTCTTCACGTTCAGAAGCTCTTCTGCCAAAGCGACCCTTCGAGCCTTCTCGACTGAGTCGGTGACAGGGCCTCATGGACGGGTGAAAGTGCGTGTAAGCGGCAAGGCCGACTGAGCCGAGGGACTCCCATGCCTCCGGATACGGGTACCTCACTCATCACCTTCCGCGAGAAGCAACTCTCGCTCGCACAAACATCCCTGTTACCGACAAAAAAGTCCAGATCCTCGAAACAAGAGGAAAGGAGACGCAGCTTTACAACACAGCGAGGGTGTGTATTCTGGCCTCGGCGGCCGCAGAAGGCACATGCTACAAGACTATCTGATCCTGCAGGCTCGGGTCTTGACACTGGAAGGGGGCAGCAGCACCCTCAGCATCGACGACAACTTCGGCGAGGTTCGACCTAGCCTTGGACGGCGACGCGGTCCGAAGACCTCCACTCCGAAGGACGACGTCATCGCCACGCCCGGGCCATCGCCGCCAGGGTCTTCTCCGGGAATCCGGCCCGAGCAGGCGGCTCGGCCGGTCACCTCTGGGGCCTCGGCCAACCATCTTCCAAGGGCGCCAGCCCGACCCGAGGCCTCGGCTGATCAACTCCGGCGTCGGTCCCGCTAACGGACAACCCGGCTAGGCTCCGGCCAACCAGGTTTTCATTTTCGAGCCAACTCCGCCTCTTTTCATGCTGATATCGCTACCCCTGGCCTCGGCTCATCGAAGAGCGGCCAAGGGGTCTCTTTAACTAAGCTAGAGGAGCCTCAGAGAACAAGGCCGATCGAGCCGAGGGACTCCTACGCCTCCGAGATACGGATACCTCACTCGTCACCTTGACACGGGGCGACTCATGCTTGGTGAAGCGGTTCAGATAATCAATAGGCGAGTCTTAGTGCTCGAAAATGAGGAAAAAACACGGCTCCGTGCCAAAATTACATACATGTTCAGGCCTCGACAGCCATAATGAACAAAAACACTGGCATTCAAAGTGCCATTACAAACGGAACTCCGGTTCCCCCTCCGTAGGTACGAACAACCCCACTCCATGGGGAAGGCCTGCGGAGCAACAGAAGACCGACGAACGGCACGCCGTCACCTGCTCCAGCAGCAGCGACGACGACGACTTCTGCTTTGGGGGGCCGAACAGCGGCAGCACTGACCTCAGGGCGGATGCCGCTGCCAGGAGGCCCCCGCCCATGCCCAAACTCGTAAGGCAAGGACGGGCAGAAGGCCGTAGAGTTGGAGGTCGGTCCGTGGCCGGCCTCGGCTATCTCGCTGGCGGAAGAACCTCTTCAAGCTGCCGTGGCAGACGCCGGCGCCGCGAGCGGCTCCGAAGCCACTCGCGTCCGAGAGCCAGGCACGGTGCAGCTGCCGGCGCCACGGACGACGACCGCCCTTCCCTCCGATCATTGAGTGAAGGAGCGGGCCGCCGCCCACGCAGGGGCCGACCCCAACTCGGCACACTCCCCTCCCCAGCCCTGGTGATGAAAATCCTTGAGGCTGAGGGAGGGGCAGAGGCCGCAGCCCGGCTCGCTTTCCCCCACCATCAAGCCGGAGGTCACCATCTTGGGTGACCGCCGGTGGAGGGGTGCAGCCGGGCTGCATGATGAAAATCCTTGAAGCCGAACGATGGCTGAAAGGTACCAACTCCCACGGAGTTGCGTTCCTCCAACGATGAGGCGAAAAGACGGCGGGTATCCCCCATCCGGGGGCTTGGAAGGTGGAGAGACGCGATGCATAAGGGAGCGAGAAGACATGGTCGCCTTCCGAAAGGGGTCGCCCTCCTTTTAAAGGCAACTCTCCCTACTCGCGCTCCCAGACGTCACGGGCTGAGTCTTCTCCAACACGCTCCAAGGCCCTCCCCTGCGGCGCGGGGGCTGGGTCCCGCATGTCATGCAAACCGGCTCGGAGCAGAAGAAGCCAAACCGCCGCGCGTGGTGCACGCGACCGCCCGACGGTTACAAGTGACCCTCCACCTTTGCCCAGACCAACGGGCGAAAGAGGCAGGCAGCCATGCAGGCGGCATGCAACCGCGCCAAGTGGACGCGCTTCTCCGACTCCCAACGCGCCCAGCCTGGAGGCCCAGGCCCACGCGTCATGCAACCGGCGCGCCGGATGCTGCATGCAAGCAACTGCATCGCCACTTGCGCCACCACCGCGCCTCTTCGGTTGCGGAACCAACACCGCGACTCGAGGTGACCAGGCACACGACCCAGCAGCGCTAGCCTGGCGCGGCGGTCAATGCAATCGAAAGTGGGCTGGCAGTAATGACGGTGGCTGGCGGGCGGGAACAGCGGTCACGTCGTCAGCCAGGCTCACGTCCCATCCGGGGGCAGCAAGAGAACCTCCTCTCACGGCGTGAAGACAACGCGCCCGTGATCCGTTCCTCGAACGGCTCGCGCACGAGCAACGGCCGCCCCGCCAACCACTCGCCCCGTCGCATTAACTCCGCGGCAGGACAGGCGGCGCTTCTGGCAGGAGAAGCGGGCGACGCTTCGCCTTCGCCGTAATAACCGCGCCAAAAAAGGTACGCCGCGTCGTTCGATTTCGTACCCTTTTCCGTTTTTTCCTCTTTCTCTATCTCTTGCAACAGGGACCGGGAAAGGGGGATACCCCGAAAAGGGCCCTTCCCCGTGAAGGAACCAGGCTCCGAGCCTCCTTACTGATCAGGGGTTCGAAGGCTGGCCCCCCGAAGGGTTCCAACAGCCGCCTCAGATCGCGTGGGCCCTACACCCACTACTGGTCAGAGGTTCGAAGGCTGGCCCCCCGAAGGGTTCCACGGCCGCCTCAGGCTACTCGGGCTCCGCGCCCATTACTGATCAGGGGTTCGAAGGCTGGCCCCCGAAGGGTTCACAGCCGCCTCAGACGCCGAGCGAGGGATGACCAGGGGTACGTTCGATACATAACCAAGGCTCGGGCTGCGCTCCCGAGGTACCCTAGGACATTTCCGAGACCAGCGGGAACGATCTTGTAACGGAATCCCATCGGAGGGAGGCATCGAGCCCTCGGACCCCGTCGCCAGGGGACCGGGTCCGGCAGATCACCCGCAGGTACTTTTGGGCGTGCCTCTGGGCCCCTAGCTGACCCCTAACGAACGGGGCACGGACGTCCACTCGGATTACCCGCTTACAGCTCACCGGAGACACCATGTTCGGCGCCCATCGAGGGTAACATCGCGCTTTCCCCCCCTCCTCCTTGCGGAAAGGCGACGCAGGGGCGTATGTAAAAAGCCGAGTCTGTCCCTGATCGTCCTCTCGCCCTGTGCGGAGGCTCGGGGGCTGCTCTCGCAAACCAGGCTCCGGCCGAACCGTTGACAGCATCAACATACCAGCCCGAGAACTTGGGCCCCGACCGTGCACCCGGGCTACGGCCAGTTCGCATGAGGGAACAACCAGACCAGCCGAAGCATTACGCAAGGCATTAAGACCTCGAAGGAGTGAAACCACTCCTCCGAGGCCTCGGGGGCTACACCCGGCGGGTGCGCTCGCGCGCACCCACCGGAACAAAATGCAACCGAGAAAGGCTGGTCCCCTTGCAAAAAAGTGCGACGAAAGCCTCCAAGCGAGTGCTAGCACTCCCTTCGAGGCTCGGGGGCTACTGTCGGGGACCATAATTAGGGGTACCCTCAAGACTCCTAATTCTCAGCTGGTAACCCCCATCAGCATAAAGCTGCAAAGGCCTGATGGGTGCGATTAAGTCAGGGATCAGTCCATACGAGCGACTCGATCATGCCTCGCCCGAGCCTAGCCTCGGACAAGGGCAGCCGACCCCGAGGGATTTCCGTCTCGCCCGAGGCCCCCCTCCAACGGCGGACACATCTCCGGCTCGCCCGAGGCCCTGCCTTCGCTAAGAAGCAACCCTGACTAAATCGCCGCACCGACCGACCGAATCGCAGGAGCATTTAACGCAAAGGTGGCCTGACACCTTTATCCTGACGCACGCCCCCCGGCAGAGCCGAAGTGACCGCCGTCACTTCGCCGCTTCACTGACCGGCCTGACAGAGGGACAGCGCCGCCTGCGCCACTCCGACTGCAGTGCCACTTGACAGAGTGAGACTGACAGGCAGTCAGGTCCTGCCAAAGGCACCATAGGAAGCTCCGCTCCGCCCGACCCCAGGGCTCGGACTCGGGCTAAGTCCCGGAAGACGGCGAACTCCGCTCCGCCCGACCCCAGGGCTTGGACTCGGGCTAAGTCCCGGAAGACGGCGAACTCCGCTCCGCCCGACCCCAGGGCTCGGACTCGGGCTAAGTCCCGGAAGACGGCGAACTCCGCTCCGCCCGACCCCAGGGCTCGGACTCGGGCTAAGTCCCGGAAGACGGCGAACTCCACTCCGCCCGACCCCAGGGCTCGGACTCGGGCTAAGTCCCGGAAGACAGCGAACTCCGCTCCGCCCGACCTCAGGGCTCGGACTCGGGCTCAGCCCCAGAAGACGACGAAATCCGCTTCGCCCGACCCCAGGGCTCGGACTCCGCCCTGGCCTCTGCCAAACAACCTCCGCCTCGCCCGACCCAGGGGCTCGGACTCGGCCTCGGCCACGGAAGACAGACTCGACCTCGGCTTCGGAGGAGCCTCCACGACGCCCAACCTAGGGCGCAGGCCAGCCATGTCAACAGGAAGCGCCATCATCACCCTACCCCGAGCCGACTCGGGCCGCAGAGAACAAGACCGGTGTCCCATCTGGCTAGCCCCGCCAGATAGGCAATGATGGCGCCCCGCATGCTCTGTGACGACGGCGGCTCTCAGCTCTCTTACGGAAGCAGGAGGACGTCAGCAAGGACTCAACCGCTCCGACAGCTGTCCCTCCGCCAGGCTCCGTCGCTCCTCCGACGGCCACGACATCACACCAGCTGGGTGCCAAGATCTCTCCGGCTGCCACATCGGCATGTACTTAGGGCGCTAGCTCTCCCCCGCTAGACACGTAGCACTCTGCTACACCCCCATTGTACACCTGGATCCTCTCCTTACGCCTATAAAAGGAAGGACCAGGGCCCTCTTAGAGAGGGTTGGCCGCGCGGGGACGAGGACGGGACAGGCGCTCTCTTGGGGCCGCTCGCTTCCCTCACCCGCGTGGACGCTTGTAACCCCCTACTGCAAGCGCACCCGACCTGGGCGCGGGACGAACACGAAGGCCGCGGGATTTCCACCTCTCTCACGCCCGTCTCCGGCCACCTTCGCTTCCCCCCTTCGCGCTCGCCCACGCGCTCGACCCATCTGGGCTGGGGCACGCAGCGACATTCACTCGTCGGCTTAGGGACCCCCCGGTCTCGAAACGCCGACAGTTACAAAGCTGCGTTTCTTTTCCTCCCGTTTCGAGTATCCGAACTTGTTCGTCAGTAGCAGAATCGCTTATCCGAGTAAGAGTTATTTTTCGCGAAAGGTGACGAGTGAGGTATCCGTATCCCGGAGGCATAGGAGTCCCTCGGCTCGGTCGGCCTTGCCGCTTACATGCGCTCTTATTCGTTTCGCGGGGTTCTGTTACTGATATAGCCGGGAAACACGAAAGTCATTTTGGTAGAAGACTTTTTCCGAGGAAAATTTTGATGCAGAGGGGGTTCCCCCCTTCTAGCCCCCGAGGGAGGGTCGGGCTTTGCCGAGGCAAGGCTGACCCTTCCTTGACGGTTAGACTCTATTTGTGCATGTAAAGAGAACGAGGCATATGAACGACTTGAAAACATCTTAAGGGTAAAAGCGACATAGCTGTCGGATGTTCCAGGCGTTGCTGTAGACCTCGCCCTGACTGTTGGCCAGCTTGTATGTTCCGGGCTTCAAAATCTTGGCGATGATGAACGACCCTTCCCAGGGAGGTGTGAGCTTGTGGCGCCCTCAGGCGTCTTGTCATAGCCGAAGCACCATGTCCCCCACCTGGAGGTCTCGGGACCGAACCCCTCTGGCGTGGTAGCGTCGCAGAGACTGTTGATACCGTGCTAAGTGTAGTAAGGCCATGTCCCGAGCCTCTTCCTGCTGGTCCAGTGAGTCTTCTCGGCTGGTCTGGTTGCTTCGGTCGTCGTACACCCTTGTCCTCGGGGAGCCGTATTCTAAGTCCGTGGGCAAGATAGCCTCGGCCCCATAGACTAGAAAGAACGGTGTGAAGCCCGTGGCTCGGCTTGCGTAGTCCTTAGACTCCAGACCACCGAGGGGAGTTCCTTCATCCATCGCTTGCCGAACTTGTTGAGGTCGTTGTAGATCCTCGGCTTAAGTCCCTGTAGAATCATGTCGTTGGCACGCTCTACCTGCCCATTCGTCATGGGGTGAGCTACGACAGCCCAGTCCACCTGGATGTGGTGGTCCTAGTAGAAGTCCAGGAACTTTCTGCCAGTGAACTGGGTGCCATTGTCGGTGATGATGGAATTCGGGACCCCAAAGCAATGGATGATGTTGGTGAAGAACGCCACCGCCTATTCGGACCTGATGCTGTTTAGGGGTCGGACCTCAATCCACTTGGAGAATTTGTCGATAGCGACCAGCAGGTGCGTGAAGCCCCCGGGTGCCTTCTGCAAGGGACCGACGAGGTCCAGACCCCACACAACAAACGACCAGGTGATGGGTATTGTTTGCAGGGCCTGAGCGGGCAGGTGTGTCTGCCTTGCGTAGAATTGACACCCTTGGCAGGTGCGTACAATCCTAGTGGCGTCGGCCACCGCGGTTGGCCAGTAGAAACCTTGTCGGAAGGCGTTTCCAACGAGGGCTCGAGGTGCTGCGTGATGACCGCAAGCCCCCGAGTGTATTTCTCGCAATAGCTCCTGACCTTCGGCGATGGATATGCATCGCTGGAGGATGCCTGAGGGGCTGCGGTGGTAGACCTCCTTTTCATCACCCAGCAAGACGAACGACCTGGCGCGTCGCGCCAGTCGCCGAGCTTCGGCTCTGTCGAGGGGTAGCTCTCCTCGGTGGAGATATTGCAGGTACGAGGTCTGCCAGTTTCGATTAGGCATGACCCCATTCCGCTCTTCCTCGACGCCTAGTGCCTCACCCTCGGCGGTCGAGGGTGCCTCGGGCTCGGGCGTGTCGTCGGTCTTGACGGAGGGTTGATGTAGGTCTCGGGAGAAGACGTCCAGGGGAACCGTTGTCCGCCCCGAGGCTATTTTAGCCAGCTCGTTCGCAGTCTTGTTGTATCATCGAGCGACGTGGTTGAGCTCGAGCCCGTAGAACTTGTCTTCCAGGCGCCGAACCTTGTCGCAGTAGGCTTCCATCTTTGGGTCGTGGCAATGGGAGTTCTTCATGACTTGGTCGATGACAAGCTGCGAGTCGCCACGAGCGTCGAGGCGCCGAACCCCTAGCTCGATGGCGATGCGCAACCCGTTAACCAGGGCCTCGTACTCGTCCACGTTGTTTGACGCCGGGAAATGGAGGCGCAGCACGTAGCGGAGGTGCTTCCCGAGGGGTGAGATGAAGAGCAGGCCCACGCCCGCTCCTGTTTTCATCAGCGACCCGTCGGAATACATGGTCTAGAGTTCCGGTTGGATCGGAGCTGCTGGAAGCTGGGTGTCGACCCATTCAGCCACAAAGTCCGCCAAGACTTGGGACTTGATGGCCTTCCGAGGAGCGAACGAGATTGTCTCTCCCATGATCTCCACCGCCCACTTTGCAATCCTACCTGAGGCCTCTCGGCACTGGATGATCTCCCCCAGGGGGAAGGATGACACCACAGTCACCGGATGAGACTCGAAGTAGTGTCGCAACTTTCGCCGCGTCAGAATTACCGCGTACAGTAGCTTCTGAATTTGCGGGTAGCGGATTTTGGTCTCGGACAGTACTTCACTGATGAAGTAGACCGGCCTCTGGACGGGCAATGCATGCCCTTCTTCTCGTCTCTCGACTACGATCGCGGCACTGACCACCTAAGTGGTTGCGGCTATGTAGATCAAGAGGGCTTCTCCGGCAGCGGGGGGCACCAAGATGGGCGCGCTTGT
Organism: Zea mays; assembly: GCF_902167145.1. Classification (NCBI taxonomy): domain Eukaryota; kingdom Viridiplantae; phylum Streptophyta; class Magnoliopsida; order Poales; family Poaceae; genus Zea; species Zea mays. The sequence goes on from NC_050103.1 coordinate 146,509,961, forward strand.
AAGGAGCGCCTTTAAGTTCCCGAGGGCTTCCTCAGCCTCGGGGGTCCAAGTGAAGCGCTTGGTCTTCCTTAAGAGGCGGTACAAGGGTAGGCCTCTTTCGCCAAGGCGCGAGATGAAGCGGCTCAGAGCCGCAAGACATCCCATGACCCTCTGTACTCCTTTCAAGTCCTTGATAGGCCCCATGTTGGTGATGGCCGCGATTTTCTCCGGGTTGGCCTCGATGCCCCACTCGGAGACGATGAACCCTAGGAGCATGCCTCGAGGGACTCCGAAGACACACTTCTTGGGATTGAGTTTTACGCCTTTCGCCTTGAGACACTTGAATGTCGTTTCAAGGTCAGTGAGGAGGTCGGAGGCTTTTCTCGTCTTGACTACGATGTCATCGACATAAGCCTCGACCGTTCGGCCAATGTGCTCTCCGAACACGTGGTTCATGCACCTTTGGTATGTCGCGCCTGCATTCCTCAAACCAAATGGCATAGTAATATAGCAGTACATGCCAAAAGGTGTGGTGAAAGAAGTCACGAGCTGGTCGGACTCTTTCATCCTGATTTGGTGATACCCTGAGTAGGCATCGAGGAACGACAGGGTTTCGCACCCAGCAGTGGAATCCACGATTTGTTCGATGCGAGGCAGAGGGTAGGGAATTTTCGGACATGCTTTGTTTAGACCAGTGTAGTCTACACACATCCTCCATTTCCCGCCTTTCTTTTTCACAAGCACAGGGTTGGCTAGCCATTCGGGATGGAATACCTCTTTGATGAACCCTGCAGCCATCAGCTTGTGGATCTCCTCGCCTATGGCCCTGCGCTTTTCTTCGTCGAATCGGCGCAGAGGCTGCTTCACGGGTCGGGCTCCAGCTCGGATATCCAGCGAGTGCTCGGCGACATCCCTCGGTATGCCAGGCATGTCCGAGGGACTCCATGCAAAAACCTCGGCGTTTGCGCGGAGAAAGTTGACGAGCACTGCTTCCTATTTGGGGTCGAGCTCAGAGCCGATCCGGACTTGCTTGGAGGCGTCGTTGCTGGGGTCGAGAGGGACGGACTTAACCGCCTCAGCTGGCTCGAAGTTGCCGGCGTGGCGCTTCGCATCTGGCGCCTCCTTGGAGAGGCTCTTCAGGCCGGCGATGAGGGCCTCAGATTCGGCGAGGGCCTCAGCGTACTCCACGCACTCCACGTCGCATTCGTACGCGTGTCGGTACATGGATCCGACGGTGATGACCCCGTTGGGGCCTGGCATCTTGAACTTGAGGTAGGTGTAGTTGGGGACGGCCATGAACTTGGCGTAGCATGGTCTCCCCAGCACTGCGTGGTAGGTTCCTCGGAACCCGACCACCTCGAACGTGAGGGTTTCCTTTCGGAAGTTGGAGGGAGTCCCGAAGCAGACGGGCAGATCGAGTTGCCCAAGGGGTTGGACGCGCTTCCCAGGGATGATCCCGTGAAAGGGCGCCGCACCGGCCCGGTCGTGGACAGATCGATCTACAAGAGCTCGAGGGTCTCAGCGTAGATGATGTTGAGGCTGCTGCCTCCGTCCATGAGGACCTTGGTAAGCCTGACGTTGCCGATGACGGGATCGACGACGAGCGGGTACTTCCCTGGGCTCGGCACGCGGTCGGGGTGGTCGCCTTGGTCGAAGGTGATGGGCTTGTCGGACCAGTCTAGGTAGACTGGCGCCGCCACCTTCACCGAGCAGACCTCCCGGCGTTCCTGCTTGCGGTGCCGAGCCGAGGCGTTCGCCACTTGCCCACCGTAGATCATGAAGCAGTCGCAGACTTCGGGGAACTCCTCTGCCTTGTGGCCCTCCTTTTTGTCGTTGTCATGGCCTTTGCCACCTTCCGTCGGGGGCCCGGCCTTATGGAAGTAGTGCCGAAGCATGACGCACTCCTCAAGGGTGTGTTTGACGGGACCCTGATGATAGGGGCACGACTCCTTGAGCATCTTGTCAAACAGGTTGGCGCCTCCAGGAGGCTTCCGAGGGTTCCTGTGCTCGGCGGCGGCGACAAGATCTGCGTCGGCGGCATCACGTTTCGCTTGCGACTTCTTCTTGCCCTTCTTCTTTGTGCCGCGCTGAGCGGACGCCTCGGGGACGTCTTCCTGCTGGCGTCCCTGAGGCTGCTTGTCCTTCTGGAAGATGGCCTCGACCGCCTCCTGACCAGAGGCGAACTTGGTGGTGATGTCCATTAGCTCGCTTGCCCTGGTGGGAGTCTTGCGACCCAGCTTGCTCACCAAGTCGCAGCAAGTGGTGCCGGCGAGGAACGCGCCAATGACATCTGAGTCGATGATGTTGGGCAGCTCAGTGCGCTGCTTCAAAAATCGTCGTATGTATTCCCGCAGGGATTCTCCCGGCTGCTGGCGGCAGCTTCAGAGATCCCAGGAGTTCCCAGGGCGCACATATGTGCCCTGGAAGTTGCCGGCGAAGGCTTTGACCAGGTCGTCCCAGTTGGAGATCTGCACAGGAGACAGATGCTCCAGCCAGACTCGGGCGGCGTCGGAGAGGAACAGGGGGAGGTTGCGGATGATGAGGTTGTCATCGTCCGTTCCACCCAGCTGGCAGGCCAGCCGGTAGTCCGCAAGCCACAGTTCCGGCCTTGTTTCCCCCGAGTACTTGGTGATGGTAGTCGGGGCTCGGAACCGGGGCAGGAACGGCGCCCGTCGTATGGCCCGACTGAAAGCTTGCGGACCGGGTGGTTCGGGCGAGGGACTCCGATCCTCCCCGCTGTCGTAGCGTCCCCCACGCCTGGGGTGGTAGCCTCGGCGCACATTCTCGTCGAGGTGGGCTCGACGGTCGCGGTGGTGGTGCTCGTTGCCAAGGCGACCTGGGGCTGCAGGCGTTGCGTCCCACGTGCGCCCGGTGTGGACCGAGGCTTCCTGCATGAATCGGGAAGTCGCGGCGCGATGCTCCGGGGGGTACCCTTGCCTTCGGGAGGCAGAGCTTTTGGCCCGTCGGACCGCGGCATCCTCCAGGAGATTCTTAAGTTCTCCCTGGATACGCCGCCCCTCGGTGGTGGATGGCTCTGGCATCGCTCGGAGTAGTATTGCTGCTGCAACCAGGTTCTGGTCGACCCCACTGGAAGCCGGGGGCAGCCTTGCCCTGGCATCGTCAGCGATGCGGTGCTGGACGTCCTGAGCCAGATGACGCGCTTCTCCGGCTGGTGCTCGGCCTGCCCACTCCTGCCCGATGTTCTGCCGGAGCTGCACAAGTTGCCCTGCTTCCTCGTCGAGCCTGGCCTGCATCTCGCGGATTAGCTCGAGCTGTGTGTCCTGACCCCCCGCAGGGACTGGGACCACAGCTAGCTCCTGAAGGATGTCAACGCGAGGCGCATGCCTAGGGAGATCGCCGTCCTCCGGCATACCAAGGTGGTTGCCTTCGTCGAGACCCCCTAGATCGACATGGAAACATTCGCGACTTGGGCCAAAGTCCTCGTCGTCGAGGCTGTGGCCACCATCGGAGTAATCGGAGAGGCAGTAGTCACATGCGGCCATGAAGTCTCGCATGGCACTAGGGTTACTGAGCCCGGAGAAATCCCAACCAGAGTTGGGCTCGTCATCTTCCTCGGAACCCGGGGGCCCGTAGGTCGAGACGGTCGTCAGTCGGTCCCAGGTTGACCACATATGGTACCCCGGAAGGTTAGGATATGCCTTTATGAAAGCGTCCACCGAAGCAGGGTCGCTTGGTGGGTCGAAGCTGAATCTAAAAGGCACAGGGTGGAAAACGGACGGTACCTCTTGATCGACGGATGGTGACGAAGTCGCGTCGGGGACGGACTGCACCGTTATCTCAGGTACGAGGCTAACGCCCAGGAAGTCCTTCGTGAGCGTGCTGGCATCATCCGTCCGCTTGGGGTTGGCGTGTTGCGGGGAAACGACGCTCGTCTTCGTCTCAGACGCGAGGTCAACGCCCGACGTGTCCCCCGCTAGGGCGCCGGCGTCGTCGACTCGCTCGACAGCCGACGAGGTGCCGCCTCCTGCTTGGCCATGGTTGCCCCGCCTCCTCCTCCTGCGGCGGGGAAGGTGACGGGACAGACCTGGATGCTGCTCTTCCGCTACGCGGGGAAGACGTCGTCGATTCCGCCGCCGTTGGGCGGGCTGACGGCCGTCGTTGTCGTTGTCGCGCGGCGGAGGAAGAAGTACCATGTCGTAGCTGCTGTCAAGGGACATGAACTCGAGACTCCCGAAACGGAGCAGCGTCCCGGGCTGGAGAGGTTGCTGGAGACTACCCATCTGGAGCTTGACGGGGAGCTGTTCGTCAACACGCAGCAGGCCCCTACCTGGCGCGCCAACTGTCGGCGTTTCGACCCCGGGGGGTCCCTGGACCGACGAGTAAATTGTCGCTGCGTGTCCCAGCCCACATGGGTCGGCGCGAGATGGAACACAAGGGGGAAAAAGGGGGAACCGCGGCTCGTGTTATCCTGCGCCCAGGGCGGATGCGCTTGTAGTAGGGGGTTACAAGCGTTCGCAAGAGAGGGAGAGAGCATGTTCGTCAGCCCGTCCTCCCGCGCGGCCACCTTCTCGTACGAGGGCCCTGGACCTTCTTTTTATAGATGTAAGGAGAGGGCCCAGGTGTACAATGGGGGTGTAGCAATATACTAACGTGTCTAGCAGAGAGGAGCCAGAGCCCTATGTACATGCCGACGTGGCTGTCGGTGAGGTGTTAGTGCCCTGTGCATGTGATGTCATGGCCGTCGGAGGAGCGCTTGAGCCCTGTAGAAGCATAGCTGTCGGGGCTGTCGGGACCTTGCTGACGTCTCCTTGCTTCCGTAGGGGGCTGAGAACCGCCGTCGTCATGGGAGCACGCGGGGTGCCATCATTACTTGTTTACCGGGGCGAGCCAGATGAGACACCAGTCTTGTTCCCTGTAGCCTGAGCTAGCTAGGGGTAGGGTAATGATGTACCCCCTTGTAGCGTGGTCGGTCCGAGCCCAAGGTCGGGCGGGGCGGTGACTCCTCCGAGGTCGAGGCTGAGTCCGAGCCCTGAGGTCGGGCGAGGCGGAGACCGTCTTCCGAGGTCGAGGCTGAGTCCGAGCCCTGGGGTCGGGCGAGGCGGAGACCGTCTTCCGAGGTCGAGGTTGAGTCCGAGCCCTGGGGTCGGGCGAGGCGGAGACCGTCTTCCGAGGTCGAGGCGGGGGCCGAGCCCTGGGGTCGGGCGAGACGGAGCTTCCTATGGTGCCTGAGGCTGGACTCGGCTGCTGCCAGCCTCACCCTGGCGGGTGGCACAGCAGTCAGAGCAGGGCAGACGACGCCGTTTTCCTATCAGGTCAGTCAGTGGAGGGGCGAAATTACTGCGGTCACTTCGGCCCTGTCGACTGAGGAACGCGCGTCAGGATAAGGTGTCAGGTTATCCTTGCATTGATTGCTCCTGCGATATGGTCGGTTGGCGTGGCGATCCGGCCAAGGTTGCTTCACTGCGAAGCCTGCCCGAGCTGGGCCTCGGACGACTCGAAGGTGCGCCCGTTGCTTGAGGAGGCCCTCGGGCGAGGCGTGAATCCGCCTGGGTCTACTGTTCCTGACCGAGGCTGGGCTCGGGCGAGGCGAGATCGTGTCCCTTGAGTGGACGGAGCCTTGACTTGAATTGTGCCCATCAGATCTTTGCAGCTTGTGCTGATGGTGGTTACCAGCCGAATTTAGGAGTCTTGGTGGTACCCCTAATTATGGTCCCCGACAATAACAGACCTATAAGTAGAATATTTAGCCCACAAGTATACCCTAATGCAGTAAATATCCATCGGGTATCGGATCGCGAGTAACCATTGTCATCTCTACACACGTCCAAAACTTCGGGGCAAATGACAGTTTTCGCCTGCGCAAATTATACCGCGCGCGATATTCCATGCTCTACGGAAAATCCAAGAAAGGCCAGCCGAATGTGAGGCTGCCAACCAAGTGCTGTTCTGGGACTAAAGAGGACGTACGTGTTGGCGGCTGCACATTAAGGGCTAGTTTAGAAACTCAAATCCTCTTCGTAATTAAAAAAGATTGGAGAGTAAATTAGTTTATTTTCATCTCAATCCCCTCTAATCCCGAAGGAGAATTGAGGTTATCAAAGTAGTCCTAAGATTTTTTAATGCTCTAGACTTATTTGGGAACCTAAATCCCTTTAATATTGGAGGGGATTGAGATCGGAGGGGATTGAGGTGGAAATGAACTAATTTCCTCTCCAATATACTTCAATCCTTAAGGAGATTTGAGATTCCAAACTAGCCCGTAGTATTCATCTTAATACACTCATCTCAATATACCTATGTGTATTAGGATAAATACTAGAGTATCTAAATATAGTCTAAGGCTTTGTTTGAGTAATCTAGTATTGATCTCAATCCACATGTACTGAGAAGAATTGAGGTATAAATTAATTTAAATTACACCATAATTCACCTCTATACATATGGATTAAGATTAATATTAAAATAGCCAGACTAAGCCTAACTGAAAATTACAGGCTTCAGGTGATTGGCCCCGCTGCTGGTGGCAGATCACACCGGAGCCGAACGAAGGCGACCTACGCCACAACCGATCTAGCCATGAGCCATGTGCACAAGTTTCGGTTTGGTTTGAAGGCGACGTGACGTTGGATCACCGCGCGTGGGCCATAGGCTCGCACGTCAGTGACCCACACGACGTCAAAGGATCCCGCTCCCTATTTGAGAATTGAGATGGCTGTGGCCTGTGGCTTCAATGGAAGGAGAGGTTTAAATCTTAGAACAAACTTGAGACCGTGATCTCTTTAACGCCACAACCGTTGTAACGGTCGGGAATGAAAATTGAGGCAATTTTTTTTCGACTTAGACAATTTTGTGATCGTATGTTTTTTATGAAAACAATTATCGGCGACGATTTTTTATATATTAATCCGTGTCTGTTAACCCCAGCAAAGAATTTTTCGTTCGTGTGGCAAAAAAAAAATCTCTAGCACTCGTAATATTTTAAATTTCGTTTGCAGAGTTACTAATAATTTTTTTTCGACAATGTTTGTCTTCTTGTATCGTATAAAATATTTTCATGTATCGCAAAAACCCCATCATTTATTTTTCGTGTATTGTGCATCTCTTCCAGTTATATAAATGCACAAATAATAAACACGAGTTCTTAATAGACATTTTCCCGAAATGGTCGCGCTGAGTCAAAAAACTTAAGAAAGTTTTGTATTCCAATCGCTGGCTTAAAGTCGAAGCCTTGTCTTGGCTTCTCCCATAAGCCAAAACTTTCCAACACAAGCTAGCCCCTGGTTTCGGGTGGACGACAAGCGAGTGGCGAAAGCCACTATGGTCGTCTATATAATATAACTCAATTGTTCCTCCACACTTGACGCACACGAACCTCCTCCTAGAAACAACAACGGACCTGTTCTTTGACTCCAACGTGCTTGGTACATGACATGGAAGAGGACGACGGCGAGCTCGAGTTAGGGACCATTCGTTACCTCATGCGCCGCTGTGAACACAATGAGCATCGACATGGTGATTCTGTTCCTGGCTGAGTTCGGATCCATCGAGACCATCTTAGTGGCGACGCGAGGATCCGAGCAAACTACTTCTTCGATCATCCGGTGTACACCGATGCTCAATTCCAAAGTAGGTATGTAAACAATATTCGATCATGTCTCTTTTCATTTAAACGAAGATAAGGAAAATGTGGTCATTTCTGCACTGTGTTCTTAGGTTTCACACGCGTCACCATTTTTTTGAGCGCAGCATTGACGTCGTCCAACAAGTTGACCCAAACTTTGTTCAGCAGCCTAACTGCACCGGTGAGCTTGGCCTCTCTGCTTTGTAGAAGGTCGTTGCCGCCATTCGCATCCTCACATACAGTGTTCCCAGGGATGGAGGCAACTGTGGGGCGGGCGGGGCTCAAGCCCTCCTCCTACTATCGAGCCCATGGAGCCCCACTAGAGCATCTCCTAAAATTTCACGTGTACACACAGTATAATGTAGAATATGTTCCTATGTAGTACCAATTTAGTTCAGTCCCTCCTAAAGTTTTTTCTTGGCTCCGTCTCTGGGTGTTCCTACCGATGCATTGGACGAGTACGTATGCATTGGAGAATCCACCGCACATGAGGCCCTTCAACACTTCCTGTAAGGCCATGACTACATTTGGTGGTCATTACCTCCGTGTGTCGACACCCGATGATATCACGCGACTACTCCAAGTCGGTGAGTCACGTGGGTTTAATGGGATGTTTGGAAGCATAAATTGCATGCATTGTGAGTGGTGAAACTACCCCACCGCATGGAAGAGTATGTTCACTAGGCAAGGGAAACACCCTACCATGATCTAAGAAGCAGTTGCATCGCACGACCTATGGATACGACATGCATACTTCGACATGCCCGGTAGCAATAACGACATCAACGTTTTGCATCGATCCCCCATATTATCTAGGCATCTCAGTGCAGAGCATCTTCCCATTACGTTTACTATTAACGGTAACTCGTACAACATGGGGTATTACCTCGTGGATGGTACTTACCCTGATTGGCTAGCTTTAATCAAAACAACACGCCACCCTTCCGACCTTTGCACTAAGCGCTTTGCAACAAAGTAGGAGTTTGCTAGAAAATATATAGAAAGAGCTTTTGGTGTGCTTTAGTCAAGGTGGGTAGTGATATGTGACCCTGTATACGGTTGGTCCACATCCCACATTCATGACATAATGGCAGCATGCATCATACTTCACAACATGATAGTTGAAGATGAAGGTCCCTTGTCTGCGAACGCAACCTTTTACAATGCAGGTGATTTGGCCGATCTGACTCGTGGTTCCCTTGAAGATTGTAACCGCTTCATCATTCGACATCACGAGAGGCTTAAAGGTCCTAGGAAGTCCCAGCAACTACAGAGGGACCTCACTGAGCATAACTAGGCACGTCTAGTCACGACACTAGACTTCGATAGCTGTAAATGCTACACAAAAGGGGGTAACAATTAAGTGTCTTGTGTCAGCTTATGCATGTCGTTTCGTCTAATGCTTGTATCACATGTTAGGTTGTGGCATGCTTAAGGAATAAGTTCTTCAGTGTTCTTATTAATGTAGGACGTGTGTTGTTGGGTAATGCATGTAAGGTTGTTGAGTTTGAAATATGTAATGGTGATGTCATCATTGTAGTTGGAATAACCTACAAAGTTGTTGCTGCTGCAGTCGTATTACTGTCAAACCCTGAACATAAATTAAGTATGCTGTAGTGAATCATATATCTAAATCATTTGATACAGCCTATAACAAATGCAACTAAATTGAATAACAAAACCAACAATCAAGATACATGGTCCACAAATTTGAATCTCATGAAATAGTGCTTACACTAGTCCTCAAGCCAATCAAACTAAACGACATATGTCCAAAATTATGATTATTACGATACTCAATCCACTGAAGTTTTCAACAAAAATAGTAAAAACCAATTTGTAACAAGATAGAAACAACCATGATTTGTACATTTCCTAGTGACCATGTCAACTCAATCTACGCTTCCACCGAGACCCAATAGTTTTGCTAAAAATCAGTTGCTGCTCGAGCATGTAGTATTGTCAAAGCCTAGGGTTACAAGTGCTCAAATCCATCCCAATTATAATTATCTCCTCTTTCTCCTCCTCCTTGATTTTTTGCATATCCATCTTTTCACGCTCTAGGGAAAGCTTCTTCTTTTTATGTTCATTTTCTAGCTTCGTAGTTGGCTATACTCTTGCAATTTTGTCTCCTCCACATATGCTATGTTCTGGTCATGGACAGGCATTGCAAAGACAAGTCTCCAAGCCTGACCAAGTGCTCCAAATTATAGAGGATGTCTCCATGGATTTTGTCTTCTTGCCTTTTGCCTTGCTCAAGTCACGTCTGAGAGGCCTCTTTGATGCTGAGTTGCCTAGTCATGAATCCTCAACATCCAAATCAACTATGTTGGACTCATTTGGAACAAGAGGTTGGGTGCATGGTTGATGTCAAATTTGATGGTCCATCCATTTGGGTTCATCCTTCAGTATAGCCCAACAATGCAAGAAGTGGAATGACCTTTTCTCAATAGAAGCAAACCTACTAGCAGCTAGAGAAGTATGCAAAATGAGCAATGGGAACAATCATGTTCTTATGAGAATTGAGAATGGTAAGTGTGTATGAGAAAAGGTAAATGATTTATGTTGTGGGTTGGGACCAACCTTGTCAGCATAGGAGAGACCACTTGATTTTTGTTGAAGGACTACAGACATGTATCCCAAAAAACTGAGCATTGAGTCTTGATGTTGTCCCATCTACTCATAAGGGACTTGGTAGACTGTTCTGGGATGGTACCATGTCTGGAGTTGTATGCCTACGTAATCCAGTTCCAGAACCCTTGCCACTTCTGACTGGTGTTTACAATTGGATCACAACTGACTAGTAGCCAAGCTTGGCACAATCATACATCTTCATCAGCGGTTAAATCTGCAAGTTTGGTGTGTGGCAAGCCTTTTTTTGCTACTTGCGCTAGTTTTGATCACTCTAGGACATCATTGAAATTGGTGCTTGCTAAGGGGTCATGCTCAAAGTTGTTCAATGTGGGTTCGCTCAACAAACTACCATACTGTGCCAGGTGGTGGGTCCAATTCAAAGCCAGTCTAGAAACAAAATAGGCATGGAATAGTCACCAACATCATTGTACAAAGTGAAGTAAGAAAGACTTAACAACAAATTTTTCACAACAACTGCAGCAGAAAAACATGTCATTTTATTCAAAAACAAGCTGGTCCACTTAAGCTTACAAAAGGTTTCATGACGACACATACTTACTAACTCCAACATTCATAATTACTGCCCTTCTCACAAACACTAACATGGTACTTCTACAAGAAAGTAAACCTGTGTAGCTAGGCACAACTACTGAAACAACAAAGTTAACATGGTACTGCTACCATACCTCATTGCTATAGTAGTCCCCATCGTCCTGAGGTTCATAGTCAATTGGGAGGACATCATTTGGATCGACACACTCGTCATCGTTCCATTCATCCAACCTCCTTACCTCACACTTGCACTCGAGGCCTAGTTGATCAAGGTCCTTGGCTGGACCTGATGTCTACTAAAGCCTAATTAAACTCAAGAAACTTTGGCAGATTTCCTAGTTCAAATAAATCCTGTACTTCTATGATGACGACATTGCGAACCTCAATAGACTTGAGTATGGAAGCTAGGGCTTTGCGAAGGATTTCGTTCTTCGAAGACATAGTCTACAGGGAAGATATGTGTCGTTAGAGTTGAAGACATAAATACAAGAGTGCCCATATGGTATTCAATAACCATGAAAAAAAGTAAGAGAGATGATTATCATTAAGTTATAAGGATATGACAATAGGAAAGACTAGAGCACAACCAAACCATGAAAGACACCACAAGCAGGCACACTAAAAGCACCCAAGATGTAGTCAAACCCCACCTCAAGCACACCTAAGACTAAATAGAAATATAGTCTTATACAATGAGGAAAAAATATAAAACAGACTTCCCATTCCTTGCGGGACAGTTCACACTAGGCACACAAGGTTTCATATCAAATTTAAAGGGTTTACTTTAGACCATAACAAAATAACTCATTGTTCAGCAACCTAAAGACAACAAAATATTTTAACATAAACCTTTCATAGTCTATTTGACTGCGATTAATTGAAATGTGAACTAGATGAAGCACAACCAATTATTTTAACATATAGTTTTTGCTAGAAGTAAACCCCAGACTCTAGTTTTCAAGGATTTCGTTTTAAAATACACACTAAAAGGTTTATTTGGGAAACAAGTGTTCTAGAAAGAGTAAAACTATAAAGCAAAGGTCAAATTCCTTATAAGACACTTGATAGTAGGCACAAAAGATGTCTCATCTTACATTTAAAAAGTTCACTTGACACCATAACACAAATGAGTCATTGTTCATGACCATCCCCACAACATAATAGTTAGCATGCACAAATAAACATTTTAGTGTTTATTTGACTGCGTTGTGGTGAAATGGCAAGCACATGAACCATAACTGAATTTATTGGCAATACACACAGGTCATGACATAGAAATTTTCTTACAAGTAAATCAGACACTTTAATTTTTAGTTCTCAAGGTAGAAGACGAGAGGACCGCAGGTAGGAATAGGGTAAAGTTTAAGGGGTTTTCCGCAAACTGTCATAGTGTCGGCGTTTCGAGACCGGGGGGTCCCTAAGCCGACGAGTGAATGTCGCCGCGTGCCCCAGCCCAGATGGGTCGACGCGAGGCCGAGCGCGAAGGGGGGAAGTGAGGTGGCCGGAGATGGGCGTGAGAGAGGTGGATGATAGTCGCCTAGAGGGGGGGTGAATAGGGCGAAACTGAAATTTACAAATATAAACACAACTACAAGCCGGGTTAGCGTTAGAAATATAAACGAGTCCGAGAGAGAGGGCGCAAAACAAATCCCAAGCGAATAAGCAAGTGAGACACGGAGATTTGTTTTACCGAGGTTCGGTTCTTGCAAACCTACTCCCCGTTGAGGAGGCCACAAAGGCCGGGTCTCTTTCAACCCTTCCCTCTCTCAAACGGTCCCTTGGACCGAGTGAGCTTCTCTTCTCAAATCAAAGCCGGGAACAAAACTTCCCCGCAAGGGCCACCACACAATTGGTGCCTCTTGCCTTGATTACAATGGAGTTGTGATCTCAAGAGCAAGTGAGAAAGAAAAGAAGCAATCCAAGCGCAAGAGCTCAAATGAACACGGCAAATCACTCTCACTAGTCACTAGGGCTTTGTGTGGAATTGGAGAGGATTTGATCTCTTTTGTGTGTCTAGAATTGAATGCTAGAGCTCTTGTAGTAGTTGAGAAGTGGAAAACTTGGATGCAATGAATGGTGGGGTGGTTGGGGTATTTATAGCCCCAACCACCAAACTTGACCGTTGGCTGGAGGCGTCTGCTCGATGGCGCACCGGACAGTCCGGTGCACACCGGACAGTCCGGTGCCCCTGCCACGTCATCACTGCCGTTGGATTCTGACCGTTGGAGCTTCTGACTTGTGGGCCCGCCTGGGTGTCCGGTGCACACCGGACAGGTACTGTTTGCTGTCCGGTGTGCCAGCATGGGCGATTCTGACTTCTGCGCGCGCAGAGGGCGCATTAAATGCGCGGCAGAGAGCCGTTGGCGCGGAGATGACCGTTGCTCCGGAGGCGCACCGGACAGTCCGGTGCACACCGGACAGTCCGGTGAATTATAGTGGACTAACCGTTGGCGTTTCCCGAAGCTGGCGAGTTCCTGAGGCCGACCTCCCTTGGCGCACCGGACACTGTCCGGTGTACACCGGACAGTCCGGTGAATTATAGCCGAGTCGCCCTGGAAATTCCCGAAGGTGGCGAGTTTGAGTCTGAGTCCCCTGGTGCACCGGACAGGTACTGTTCACTGTCCGGTGGCACACCGGACAGTCCGGTGCGCCAGACCAGGGGTGCCTTCGGTTGCCCCTTTGCTCCTTTATTGAATCCAAAACTTGGTCTTTTCATTGGCTGAGGGTGAACCTTTTACACCTGTATAATCTACACACTTGGGCAAACTAGTTAGTCCAATTATTTGTGTTGGGCAATTCAACCACCAAAATTATTTAGGAACTAGGTGTAAGCCTAATTCCCTTTCAATCTCCCCCTTTTTGGTGATTGATGCCAACACAAACCAAAGCAAACAGAGATGTGCATATTTGAACTAGTTTGCATAATGTAAGTGTAAAGGTTGCTTGGAATTGAGCCAATATAGCTACTTACAAGATATGCATGGAATGTTTCTTTCTTATTTAGTATTTTGGACCACGTTTGCACCACATGTTTTGTTTTTGCAAAAATTTTTTGTAAATTCATTTCAAAGATCTTTTGCAAATAGTCAAAGGTAAATGAATAAGAGTTTGCAAAGCATTTTCAAGATTTGAAATTTTCTCCCTCTGTTTCAAATGCTTTTCCTTTGACTAAACAAAACTCCCCCTAAATTAAATCCTCCTCTTAGTGTTCAAGAGGGTTTTGATATACCATTTTGAAATACTACTTTCTCCCCCTTTTGAACACAACAGGATCCCAATTGATAAATACTTCTTGGAAAACACTAAGTTTTGAAATTGGTGGTGGTGCGGTCCTTTTGCTTTGGGCTCATTTCTCCCCCTTTTTGGCATGAATCGCCAAAAACGGAATCATTAGAGCCCTTAGGTACTATCGTCCCCTTTGGTCATAAGTAAATGAGTTAAGATTATACCAAAGACGAAGTCCTTTTGCTTTGAATTCTCATTTCTCCCCAAGGAATAGAGAGATGCTTGGAGTGATGGCGAAGTATGAGTTACGGAGTGGAAGCCTTTGTCTTTGCCAAAGACTCCAATTCCCTTTCAATATACCTATGACTTGGTTTGAAATAGACTTGAAAACACATTAGTCATAGCATATAAAAGAGATATAATTAAAGGTATTCAAATGAGCTATGTGTGCAAGCTAGCAAAAGAAATTTCTAGAATCAAGAATATTGAGCTCATGCCTAAGTCTGGTAAAAGATTGTTCGTCAAGAGGCTTGGTAAAGATATCAGCTAATTGATCTTTAGTGTTAATGTAAGAGATCTCGATATCTCCCTTTTGTTGGTGATCCCTAAGAAAATGATACCGAATGGCTATGTGCTTAGTGCGGCTATGCTCGACGGGATTGTCGGCCATTTTGATTGCACTCTCATTATCACATAGCAAAGGGACTTTGGTTAATTTGTAACCATAGTCCCGCAGGGTTTGCCTCATCCAAAGCAATTGCGCGCAACAATGACCTGCGGCAATGTACTCGGCTTCGGCGGTGGAAAGAGCGACCGAATTTTGCTTCTTTGAAGCCCAAGACACCAAGGATCTTCCCAAGAACTGGCAAGTCCCCGATGTGCTCTTCCTATTGATTTTGCACCCCGCCCAATCGGCATCCGAATAACCAATCAAATCAAATGTGGATCCCCGAGGGTACCAAAGCCCAAACTTAGGAGTAAAAGCCAAATATCTCAAGATTCGTTTTACGGCCGTAAGGTGGGATTCCTTAGGGTCGGATTGAAATCTTGCACACATGCAAACAGAAAGCATAATATCCGGTCGAGATGCACATAAATAAAGCAATGAACCAATCATCGACCGGTATACCTTTTGATCGACGGATTTACCTCCCGTGTCGAGGTCGAGATGCCCATTGGTTCCCATGGGTGTCTTGATGGGCTTGGCATCCTTCATTCCAAACTTGGTTAGAATGTCTTGAGTGTACTTCGTTTGGCAAATGAAGGTGCCCTCTTGGAGTTGCTTGACTTGGAATCCTAGAAAATACTTCAACTCCCCCATCATCGACATCTCGAATTTCTGTGTTATGATCCTACTAAACTCTTCACATGTAGACTCGTTAGTAGACCCAAATATAATGTCATCAACATAAATTTGGCATACAAACAAGTCATTTTCAAGAGTTTTAGTAAAGAGTGTAGGATCGGCCTTGCCGACTTTGAAGCCATTAGAAATAAGGAAATCTCTTAGGCATTCATACCATGCTCTTGGGGCTTGCTTGAGCCCATAAAGCGCCTTAGAGAGCCTATAGACATGGTTAGGGTACTCACTGTCTTCAAAGCCGGGAGGTTGCTCAACATAGACCTCTTCCTTGATTGGTCCGTTGAGGAAGGCACTTTTCACGTCCATTTGATAGAGCTTAAAGCCATGGTAAGTAGCATAGGCCAATAATATGCGAATTGACTCAAGCCTAGCTACGGGTGCATAGGTTTCACCGAAATCCAAACCTTCGACTTGTGAATACCCTTTGGCCACGAGTCGAGCTTTGTTCCTTGTCACCACACCATGCTCATCTTGCTTGTTGCGGAAGACCCATTTGGTTCCTACAACATTTTGGTTCGGACGTGGAACTAAATGCCATACCTCGTTCCTTGTGAAATTGTTGAGATCCTCTTGCATTGCCACCACCCAATCCGAATCTTGAAGTGCTTCCTCTATCCTGTGTGGCTCAATAGAGGAAACAAAAGAGTAATGTTCACAAAAATGTGCAACACGAGATCGAGTGGTTACCCCCTTATGAATGTCGCCGAGGATGGTGTCGACGGGGTGATCTCGTTGGATTGCTTGGTGGACTCTTGGGTGTGGCGGCCTTGGTTCTTCCTCATCCTCCTTTTCTTGATCATTTGCATCTCCCCCTTGATCATTGCCATCATCTTGAGGTGGCTTATCTTCTTGATTTTGTCCTTCATCAACTTGAGCCTCATCATCATTTTGAGTTGGTGGAGATGCTTGCGTGGTGGAGGATGGTTGATCTTGTGCTCTTGAAGGCTCTTCGGATTCCTTAGGACACACGTCCCCAATGGACATGTTCCTTAGCGCTATGCATGGAGCCTCTTCATTACCTATCTCATCAAGATCAACTTGCTCTACTTGAGAGCCGTTAGTTTCATCAAACACAACGTCACATGAGACTTCAACTAGTCCAGTGGACTTGTTAAAGACCCTATATGCCCTTGTGTTTGAGTCATAACCAAGTAAAAAGCCTTCTACAGTTTTAGGAGCAAATTTAGATTTTCTACCTCTTTTAACAAGAATAAAGCATTTGCTACCAAAAACTCTAAAGTATGAAATGTTGGGCTTTTTACCGGTTAGGAGTTCATATGATGTCTTCTTGAGGATTCGGTGAAGATATAACCGGTTGATGGCGTAGCAGGCGGTGTTGACCGCTTCGGCCCAAAACCGGTCCGGTGTCTTGTACTCATCAAGCATGGTTCTTGCCATGTCCAATAGAGTTCGATTCTTTCTCTCTACTACACCATTTTGTTGTGGCGTGTAGGGAGAGGAGAACTCATGCTTGATGCCCTCCTCCTCAAGGAAGCCTTCAATTTGTGAGTTCTTGAACTCCGTCCCGTTGTCGCTTCTTATTTTCTTGATCCTTAAGCCGAACTCATTTTGAGCCCGTCTCAAGAATCCCTTTAAGGTTTCTTGGGTTTGAGATTTTTCTTGTAAAAAGAATACCCAAGTGAAGCGAGAATAATCATCCACTATTACAAGACAATACTTACTCCCGCCGATGCTTATGTAAGCAATCGGGCCGAAAAGATCCATGTGGAGTAGCTCAAGCGGCCTGTCGGTCGTCATGATGTTCTTGTGTGGATGATGGACTCCAACTTGCTTTCCCGCCTGGCATGCGCTACAAATCCTGTCTTTCTCAAAATGAACATTTGTTAATCCTAAAATGTGCTCTCCCTTTAGAAGCTTATGAAGATTCTTCATCCCAACATGGGCTAGTCGGCGGTGCCAGAGCCAACCCATGTTAGTCTTAGCAATTAAGCATGTGTCAAGTTCAGCTTTAACAAAATCTACTAAGTATAGCTGACCCTCTAACACACCCTTGAATGCTATTGAATCATCACTTCTTCTAAAGACAGTGACACCTGTATCAGTAAAAAGACAGTTGTAGCCCATTTGACATAATTGGGAAACAGAAAGCAAGTTGTAATCTAAAGAATCAACAAGAAAAACATTGGAAATAGAATGGTCAGGAGATATAGCAATTTTACCAAGTCCTTTGACCAAACCTTGATTTCCATCCCCGAATGTGATAGCTCGTTGGGGATCTTGGTTTTTCTCATATGAGGAGAACATCCTTTTCTCCCCGGTCATGTGGTTTGTGCACCCGCTGTCGAGTATCCAACTTGAGCCCCCGGATGCATAAACCTACAAAACAATTTTAGTTCTTGACTTTAGGTACCCAAACGGTTTTGGGTCCTTTGGCATTAGACACAAGAACTTTGGGTACCCAAACACAAGTCTTGAAGCCCTTGTGCTTGCCCCCAACATATTTGGCAACTACCTTGCCGGATTTGTTAGTCAAAACATAAGATGCATCAAAAGTTTTAAATGAAATGTTATGATCGTTTGATGCACTAGGAGTTTTCTTTCTAGGCAACTTGGCACGGGTTGGTTGCCTAGAGCTAGATGTCTCACCCTTATACATAAAAGCATGATTAGGGCCAGAGTGAGACTTCCTAGAATGAATTTTCCTAATTTTGTCCTCGGGATAACCGGCAGGGTATAAAATGTAACCCTCGTTATCCTGAGGCATGGGAGCCTTGCCTTTAACAAAATTTGACAATCTTTTAGGAGGGGCACTAATTTTGACATTGTCTCCCCTTTGGAAGCCAATGCCATCCTTGATGCCAGGGCGTCTCCCATTATAAAGCATGCTACGAGCAAATTTAAATTTCTCATTTTCTAAGTTGTGCTCGGCAATTTTAGCATCTAGTTTTGCTATATGATCATTTTGTTGTTTAATTAAAGCCATATGATCATGAATAGCATCAATATCAACATTTCTACATCTAGTACAAATAGATACATGCTCAACAATAGATGTAGATGGTTTGCAAGAATTAAGTTCAACAATCTTAGCATGAAGAATATCATTTTTATCTCTAAGATTGGAAATGGTAGTATTGCAAACATCTAGTTCTTTAGCCTTAGCAATTAAATTCTCATTTTCTATTCTAAGACTAGCAAGAGAAATGTTTAATTCTTCAATCCTAGCAAGCAAATCATTATTATCTCTAGGATTGTGAATTGAAACATTACAAACATGAGAATCAACCTTAGCATTTAAAATAGCATTTTCATTCCTAAGGTTGTCAATCATCTCACGGCAAGTGCTTAGCTCACTAGATAATTTTTCACATTTTTCTACTTCTAGAGCATAAGCCTTTTTAACCTTAACGTGTTTTTTGTTTTCTTTAATTAGACAATCCTCTTGGGAATCCAAAAGGTCATCCTTTTCATGAATAGCACTAACTAATTCATTTAATTTTTTCTTTTGAGCTATGTTAAGGTTGGCAAAAAGGGAACGCAAATTATCTTCCTCATCACTAGCATTATCATCACTAGAAGATTCATATTTAGTGGAGGAGTTGGATTTAACCTTCTTCCGTTTGCCGTCCTTTGCCATGAGGCACTTGTGGCCGACGTTGGGGAAGAGGAGTCCCTTGGTGACGGCGATGTTGGCGGCGTCCTCGTCGTCGGAGGAGTCGCTTGAGCTTTCGTCGGAGTCCCACTCGCGACAAACATGGGCATCGCCGCCCTTCTTCTTGTAGTACCTCTTCTTCTCCTTTCTTCTCCCCTTCTTGTCGTCGCCTCGGTCACTGTCACTAGATATAGGACATTTAGCAATAAAATGACCGGGCTTACCACACTTGTAGCAAACCTTCTTGGAGCGGGACTTGTAATCCTTTCCCCTCCTTTGCTTGAGGATTTGGCGGAAGCTCTTGATGACGAGCGCCATTTCCTCATTGTCGAGCTTGGAGGCGTCTATGGGTTGTCGACTTGGTGTAGACTCCTCCTTCTTCTCCTCCGTTGCCTTGAATGCAACGGGTTGAGCTTCGGATGTGGTGGCATCATCAAGCTCGTTGATCTTCCTCGAGCCTTCGATCATGCACTCAAAACTTACAAAATTCCCGATAACTTCCTCGGGGGTCATTTTAGTATATCTAGGATTACCACGAATTAATTGAACTTGAGTAGGGTTAAGGAAAATAAGTGATCTTAGAATAACCTTAACCACCTCGTGGTCATCCCACTTTACGCTCCCGAGGTTGCGCGCTTGGTTCACCAAGGTCTTGAGCCGATTGTACATGTGTTGTGGCTCCTCCCCTTTGCGAAGCCGGAACCGACCGAGCTCCCCCTCAATCGTTTCCCGCTTGGTGATCTTGGTGAGCTCATCACCTTCATGCGCGGTCTTGAGTAAATCCCAAATCTCCTTTGCGTTCTTCAACCCTTGAACTTTGTTATACTCCTCTCTACTTAAAGAGGCTAGGAGTATTGTTGTTGCTTGAGAGTTGAAGTGCTCGATTTGGGCCACCTCATCCTCATCATAGTTTTCATCCCCTACTGACGGTACCTGTGCACCAAACTCAACAACATCCCATATACTTTTGTGGAGCGAGGTTAGATGAAATCGCATTAAATCGCTCCACCTAGCGTAATCTTCACCATCAAAAGTTGGTGGTTTGCCTAATGGGACGGAAAGTAAAGGTGTATGTTTGGAAATGCGAGGGTAGCGTAGGGGGATCTTACTATACTTCTTGCGCTCTTGGCGCTTAGAAGTGACGGAGGGCGCATCAGAGTCGGAGGTTGATGTTGATGAAGTGTCGGTCTCGTAGTAGACCACCTTCCTCATCCTCTTGTGCTTGTCGCCTTTCCGATGCGGCTTGTGGGAAGAAGATTTTTCCTTCTTCTCTTTGTGGTGAGAAGAAGATTTCTTCTCCTTCCCTTTGTTGGAGGAGCTCTTCTTCTTCTCCCTCCTTTTGGTGCGGGACTCTTCCGATGAAGTGCTCCCGTGGCTTGTAGTGGGCTTTTCTCCGGTCTCCATCTCCTTCTTGGCGTGATCTCCCGACATCACTTCGAGCGGTTAGGCTCTAATGAAGCACCGGACTCTGATACCAATTGATAGTCGCCTAGAGGGGGGGTGAATAGGGCGAAACTGAAATTTACAAATATAAACACAACTACAAGCCGGGTTAGCGTTAGAAATATAAACGAGTCCGAGAGAGAGGGCGCAAAACAAATCCCAAGCGAATAAGCAAGTGAGACACGGAGATTTGTTTTACCGAGGTTCGGTTCTTGCAAACCTACTCCCCGTTGAGGAGGCCACAAAGGCCGGGTCTCTTTCAACCCTTCCCTCTCTCAAACGGTCCCTTGGACCGAGTGAGCTTCTCTTCTCAAATCAAAGCCGGGAACAAAACTTCCCCGCAAGGGCCACCACACAATTGGTGCCTCTTGCCTTGATTACAATGGAGTTGTGATCTCAAGAGCAAGTGAGAAAGAAAAGAAGCAATCCAAGCGCAAGAGCTCAAATGAACACGGCAAATCACTCTCACTAGTCACTAGGGCTTTGTGTGGAATTGGAGAGGATTTGATCTCTTTTGTGTGTCTAGAATTGAATGCTAGAGCTCTTGTAGTAGTTGAGAAGTGGAAAACTTGGATGCAATGAATGGTGGGGTGGTTGGGGTATTTATAGCCCCAACCACCAAACTTGACCGTTGGCTGGAGGCGTCTGCTCGATGGCGCACCGGACAGTCCGGTGCACACCGGACAGTCCGGTGCCCCTGCCACGTCATCACTGCCGTTGGATTCTGACCGTTGGAGCTTCTGACTTGTGGGCCCGCCTGGGTGTCCGGTGCACACCGGACAGGTACTGTTTGCTGTCCGGTGTGCCAGCATGGGCGATTCTGACTTCTGCGCGCGCAGAGGGCGCATTAAATGCGCGGCAGAGAGCCGTTGGCGCGGAGATGACCGTTGCTCCGGAGGCGCACCGGACAGTCCGGTGCACACCGGACAGTCCGGTGAATTATAGTGGACTAACCGTTGGCGTTTCCCGAAGCTGGCGAGTTCCTGAGGCCGACCTCCCTTGGCGCACCGGACACTGTCCGGTGTACACCGGACAGTCCGGTGAATTATAGCCGAGTCGCCCTGGAAATTCCCGAAGGTGGCGAGTTTGAGTCTGAGTCCCCTGGTGCACCGGACAGGTACTGTTCACTGTCCGGTGGCACACCGGACAGTCCGGTGCGCCAGACCAGGGGTGCCTTCGGTTGCCCCTTTGCTCCTTTATTGAATCCAAAACTTGGTCTTTTCATTGGCTGAGGGTGAACCTTTTACACCTGTATAATCTACACACTTGGGCAAACTAGTTAGTCCAATTATTTGTGTTGGGCAATTCAACCACCAAAATTATTTAGGAACTAGGTGTAAGCCTAATTCCCTTTCAGTGGAAATCCCGCGGCCTTCGTGTTCGTCCCGCGCCTAGGTTGGGTGCGCTTGCAGTAGGGGGTTACAAGCGTCCACGCGGGAGAGGGAGCGAGCGGCCTCACACGAGCGCCTGTCTCGTCCTCGTCCCCGCGCGGCCAACCCTCCCTAAGAGGGCCCTGGTCCTTCCTTTTATAGGCGTAAGGAGAGGATCCAGGTGTACAATGGGGGGTATAGCAGAGTGCTACGTGTCTAGCGGAGGAGAGCTAGCGCCCTAAGTACATGCCGTCGTGGCAGCCGGAGAGATTTTGACACCTAGCTGGTGTGATGTCGTGGCCGTCGGAGGAGTGCTGGAGCCTGGCGGAGGGACAGCTGTCGGAGCTGTTGAGTCCTTACTGACGTCCTCTTGCTTCCGTAAGGGGGCTGAGAGCCGCCGTCGTCACAGAGTATGCGGGGCTCCATCATTGCCTATCAGGAGGAGCGAGCCAGATGGGACGCCGGTCTTGTTCCCCGTGGCCCGAGTCAGCTCGGGGTAGGGTGATGATGGCGCCTCCTGTTGACGTGGCTGGTCTGCGCCCTAGGTTGGGCGACGTGGAAGCTCCTCCGAAGCCGAGGTCGAGTCTGTCTTCCGTGGCTGAGGTCGAGTCCGAGCCCCTGGTTCGGGCGAGGCGGAGACCGTCGGCTGAGGCCAGGGCGGAGTCCGAGCCCTGGGGTCGGGCGAAGCGAAGTTCGTCGTCTTCTGGAGCTGAGCCCGAGTCCGAGCCCTGGGTCGGGCAGAGCGGAGTTCGTCGTCTTCCGGGACTTAGCCCGAGTCCGAGCCCTGGGTCGGGCGGAGCGGAGTTCGCCGTCTTCCGGGGCTTAGCCCGAGTCCGAGCCCTGGGTCGGGCGGAGCGGAGTTCGCCGTCTTCCGGGGCTTAGCCCGAGTCCGAGCCCTGGGTCGGGCGGAGCGGAGTCCGTCGTCTTCCGGGACTTAGCTCGAGTCCGAGCCCTGGGTCGGGCGGAGCAGAGTTCGCCGTCTTCCGGGACTTAGCCCGAGTCCGAGCCCTGGGTCGGGCGGAGCGGAGTTCGCTGTTTTCCGGGGCTTAGCCCGAGTCCGAGCCCTGGGTCGGGTGGAGCGGAGTTTCCTATGGTGCCTGCAGCCGGGCCTGACTGCCTGTCAGTCTCACTTTGTCAAGTGGCACCGCAGTCGGAGCGGCGCGGGCGACGCTGTCTTTCTGCCAGGCCGGTCAGTGGAGCGGCGATGTGACGGTGGTCACTTCGGCTCTGTCGGCTGGGGGGCGCGCGTCAGGATAAAGGTGTCAGGCCACCTTTGCATTAAATGCTCCTGCGATTTGGTCGGTTGGTGCGGCGATTTGGTCAGGGTTGCTTCTTGGCGAAGACAGGGCCTCGGGCGAGCCGGAAATATGTTTGCCGCTGGAGGGGGCCTCGGGCGAGACGGAGATCCTCCGGGGTCGGCTTCCCTTGTCCGAGGCTAGGCTTGGGCGAGGCGTGATCGAGTCCCTCGAATGGACTGATCCCTGACTTAATTGCACCCATCAGGCCTTTGCAGCTTTATGCTGATGGGGGTTACCAGTTGAGAATTAGGAGCCTTGAGGGTACCCCTAATTATGGTCCCCGACAGTAGCCCCCGAGCCTCGAAGGGAGTGTTAGCACTCGCTTGGAGGCTTTCGTCGCACTTTTTTGCAAGGGGACCAGCCTTTCTCGGTTGCGTTTTGTTCCGGTGGGTGCGCGCGAGCGCACCCGCCGGGTGTAGCCCCCGAGGCCTCGGAGGAGTGGTTTGACTCCTCCGAGGTCTTAATGCCTCGCGTAATGCTTCGGCTGGTCTGGTTGTTCCCTCATGCGAGCTGGCCGTAGCCCGGGTGTACGGTCGGGTCCCAAGTTCTCGAGCTGGTATGTTGACGCTGTCAACGGTTCAGCCGGAGCCGGGTTTGCGAGAGCAGCCCCCGAGCCTCTGCACAGGGCGAGAGGACGATCAGGGACAGACTCGAGTTTTTTACATACGCCCCTGCGTCGCCTTTCCGCAAGGAGGAGGGGGGGAAAGCGCCATGTTGCCCTCGATGGGTGCCAAACATGGTGTCTCCGGTGAGCTGCAGGCGGGTAATCCGAGTGGACGTCCGTGCCCCGTTCGTTAGGGGTCGGCTAGGGGCCCAGAGGCGCGCTCAAAAGTACCTGCGGGTGATCTGCCGGACCCGGTCCCCTGGCGACGGGGTCCGAGGGCTCGATGCCTCCCTCTGATGGGATTCCGTTACAAGATCGTTCCCGCTGGTCTCGGAAATGTCCTAGAGTACCTCGGGAGCGCAGCCCGAGCCTCGGTTATGTATCGAACGTACCCATGGTCATCCCTCGCTCTGTGTCTGAGGCGGCTGTGAACCCTTCGGGGGCCAGCCTTCGAACCCCTGATCAGTAGTGGGTGCGGAGCCCAAGTAGCCTGAGGCGGCCGTTGAACCCTTTCGAGGGGCCGGCCTTCGAACCTCTGACCAGTAGTGGGTGTGGAGCCCACGCGATCTGAGGCGGCTATTGAACCCTTTCGAGGGGCCAGCCTTCGAACCTCTGACCAGTAGGGAGACTCGGAGCCTGGTTCCTTCACGGGGAAGGATCCTTTCCGGGGTATCCCCCTTTCCCGATCCCTGTTGCAAGAGAGAGAAAGAGGAAAAAAGGAAAAGGATATGAAATCGAACGACGCGGCGTACCTTTTCTGACGCGGTCATTATGGCGAAGGCGAAGCGTCGCCCACTTCCCCTGCCAGAGGCGCCGCCTGTCCCGCCACAGAGCTAATGTGACGGGGCGAGTGGTTGGCGGGGCGGCCGTTGCGCGTGCGCGAGCCGTTCGAGGAACGGAACACGAGCGCGTTGTCTTCATGCCGTGAGAGAGGGTTCTCTCGCTGCCCCCGGACGGAACGTGAGCTTGGCTGACGACGTGGCCGCTGCTCCTGCCCGCCTGCCACCGCCATTACTGCCGGCCCATTTTTGGCCGCATTGACCGTCGCGCCAGGTTGGCGCTGCTGGGTCGTGCGCTGGGTCGCCTCGAGTCGCGGTATTGGTTCCGCAGTCGAGGAGGCGCGGTAGTGGCGCAAGTGGCGGTGCAGTTGCATGCACGAAGCATTCGGCGCGCCGGTTGCATGACGCGTGGGCCTGGGCCTCCATGCCGGGCGTGTTGGGAGTCGGAGAAGTGTGCCCACTTGGTGCGGTTGCATGCCGCCTGCATGGCTGCCCGCCCTTTCGCCCGCTGGTCTGGGCAAAAGTGGAGAGTCGCTTGTAACCGCTGGGCGGTTGTACGCACCGCGCACGGCGGTTTGGCTTCTTCTGCTCTGAGCCGGCTTGCATGACGTGTGGGACCCAGCCCCCGCGCCGTAGGAGGAGGGCCTTGGAGCGTGTTGGAGAAGACTCAGCCCGCGACGGCTGGGACGCAAGTAAGGAGAGTCGCCTTTAAAAGGAGGGTGACCCCCTTAGAAGGCGACCATGTCTTCACGCTTCCTTATGCATCGTGTCTTTCCACCTTCCAAGTCCCCGAATGGGGGATACCCACCGTCTTTCCGCCTTGTCGTCGGGGGAACGCAACTCCGCGGGAGTTGGTACCTTTCGGCCATCATTCGGCTTCAAGGATTTTCATCATGCGGCCTGGTTGCACCCCTCCACCGGCGGTCACCCAAGATGGTGACCTCCAGTTCGATGGTGGGGGAAAGCAAACCGGGTCGCGGCCTCTGCCCCTCCCTCAGCCTCAAGGATTTTCATCACCAGGGCTGGGGAGGGGAGTGTGCCGAGTTGGGGTCGGCCCCTGCGTGGGCGGCGGCCCGCTCCTTCCCTCAGTGATCGGGGGGAAGGGCGGTTGTTGTCCGTGGCGCTGGCAGCTGCCGCGTGCCTGGCTCTCGGACGCGAGTGGCTTCGGAGCCGCTCTCGGCGCCGGCTTCTGCCACGGCAGCTGGAAGAGGTTCTTCCGCCGACGAGATAGCCAGGGCCGCCCACGGACCGACCTCCAACTCTACGGCCTTCTGCCCGTCCTTGCCTCACGAGTTTGGGCATGGGCGGGGGCCTCCTGGCAGCAGCATCCGCCCTGAGGTCATCGCTGCCGCTGTTCGGCCCCCCGGAGCAGAAGTCGTCGTCGTCGCCGCTGCCGGAGCGGGCGACGACGCGCCGTTCGTCAGTCTTCTGTTGCTCCGCAGGCCCCCCCATCGAGTGGGGTTGTTTGTACCTGCGGAGGTGGAATCGGAGTTCCGTTTGTAATGGCACTTTGAATGCCAGTGTTTTTGTTCATTGTGGCTGTCGAGGCCTGAACATGTATGTAATTTCGGCACGGAGCCGTGTTTTTTCCTCATTTTCGAGCGCTAAGACTTGCCTGTTGGTTGTCTGAACCGCTTCACCAAGCATGAGTCGCCTCGTGTAAAGGTGACGAGTGAGGTATCCATATCCCGGAGGCGTAGGAGTCCCTCGGCTCGGTCAGCCTTGTTGCCCGAGGCTTCTCTTGCTCAGTTAAAGGAACCCCTCGGCCGCTCTTCGATGAGCCGAGGCTGGGGGTAGCGGTGTCAGCGCGAACAGAGGCAGAGTTGGCTCGGTGAGAAGACCTGGTCGGCCGGAGCCTGGCCGGGCCATCCGTTAGCGGGACCGACGCCGGAATTGACCTGCCAAGGCCTCGGGTCGGGCTGACGTCCTCGGGGGACAGCTGGCCGAGGCCTCGGGGGTGGCCAGCCGAGCCACCTGCCCGAGCCGGATTCTCGGAGAAGACCCTGGCGGCGATGGCCCGGGCTTGGTGATGACGCCGTCCTTCAGAGTGGAGATCTTCGGACCGCGTCGCCGTCCGAGGCTAGGTCGGACCTCGCCGAAGGTGTTGTCGACGCCGAGGGTGCTGCTGCTCCCTTCAAGCGTCAAGATCCGAGCCTGCAGGATCAGATTGTCTTGTAGCGTGTGTTTCCTACGGCCGCCGAGGCCAAAACACACCCTCGCTATGTTGTAAAGCTGCGTCTCTTTTCCTCTTGTTTCGAGTATCTGGACTTTTTTGTCGGTAACGGAATTGCTTGTGCGAGCGAGAGTTGCTTCTCACGGAAGGTGATGAGTGAGGTATCCGTATCCCGGAGGCGTAGGAGTCCCTCGGCTCGGTCGGCCTTGCCGCTTACGCGCACTCTTACCCGTCCATGGGGTTCTGTTACCGACGCAGTCGAGAAGGCTCGAAGAATCGCTTCGGCGGAAGAGCTTCCGAACGTGAAGACTTGTTCGGTCCGCGGAATCGCTTATCCGAACGTGAGTTACTTATCGCAGAAGGTGATGAGTGAGGTATCCATATCCCGGAGGCGTAGGAGTCCCTCGGCTCGGTCAGCCTTGGCTGCTTACGTGTACTCCGTCGTTTTCAGGATCCACTTTCGAAGTAGTCAAAAATCACGAAAGATATTCTGACAGAAAGGATCTTTTTTCGAGGAAAAAATTCGACGCAGAGGGGGTTCCTCCCTTTTAGCCCCCGAGGGAGGGTCGGGCTTTGCCGAGGCAAGGCTGACCCTTCCTTGATGACTAAACTTTGCGTGGGAGCGAGGTATATGAACAACTTGAAAACATCTTAAGGGTAGAAGCGACGTAGCTGTTGGATGTTCCAAGCGTTGCTGTAGACCTCGCCTTGACTGTTGGCCAGCTTGTACGTTCCGGGCTTCAGAACTTTGGCGATGACGAACGGCCCCTCCCAGGGGGGCGTGAGCTTGTGCCGCCTTCGGGCATCTTGTCGCAGCCGAAGCACCAGGTCGCCCACCTGGAGGTCTCGGGACCGGACCCCTCGGGCGTGGTAGCGTCGCATGGACTGCTGGTACCGCGCCGAGTGCAGTAAGGCCCTGTCCCGAGCCTCTTCCAGCTGGTCTAGCGAGTCTTCTCGACTAGCTTGGTTGCTCTGGTCGGCATAGGCCCTTGTCCTCGGGGAGCCATATTCCAGGTCTGTGGGTAGGACGGCCTCGGCCCCGTAGACTAAAAAGAACGGCGTGAAGCCCGTGGCTCGGCTCGGTGTTGTCCTCAGGCTCCAAACCACCGAGGGGAGTTCCTTCATCCATCGCTTGCCGAACTTGTTGAGGTCGTTGTAGATCCGAGGCTTGAGCCCTAGTAGAATCATGCTGTTGGCACGCTCTACTTGCCCATTCGTCATGGGATGAGCCACGGCGGCCCAGTCCACCCGGATGTGGTGATCCTCGCAGAAGTCCAGTAACTTTCTGCCGGTGAACTGGGTGCCGTTGTCGGTGATGATGGAGTTCGGGACCCCGAAACGATGGATGATGTTGGTGAAGAACGCCACCGCCTGCTCGGACCTGATGCTGTTTAGGGGTCGGGCCTCGACCCACTTGGAGAATTTGTCGATGGCGACCAACAGGTGCGTGTAGCCCCGGGGTGCCTTCTGCAAGGGGCCGACGAGGTCCAGACCCCATACAGCAAAAGGCCAGGTGATGGGTATCGTCTGCAGAGCCTGAGCGGGCAGGTGGGTCTGCCTTGCGTAGAACTGACACCCTTCGCAGGTGCGGACAATTCTAGTGGCGTCGGCCACCGTCGTCGGCCAGTAGAAGCCTTGTCGGAAAGCATTCCCGACAAGGGCTCGAGGCGCCGCGTGATGGCCGCAAGCCCCCGAGTGTGTCTCTCGCAGGAGTTTCTGACCTTCGGCGACGGAGATGCATCGCTGGAGGATGCCAGAGGGGCTGCGGTGGTAGAGCTCCTTCTCATCTCCCAGCAAGACGAACGACTTGGCGCGCCGCGCCACCCGCCGAGCTTCGGCTCGATCGGAGGGTAGCTCTCCTTGGTGGAGATATTGCAGGTACGGGGTCTGCCAGTTTTGATCAGGCGTGACCCCGCTTTGCTCCCCCTTGACGCGCAGCGTCTCGCCCTCGGGGGCCGAGGGTACCTCGGGCCGAGCCGAGGGTGCCTCGGACTGTGCCGAGGGTACCTCGGGCTGGGCCGAGGGTGCCTCAGGCTCGGGCGTGTCATCGATCTTGACGGAGGGTTGATGCAGGTCTCGGGAGAAGACGTCTGGGGGAACCGTTGTTTGCCCCGAGGCTATTTTAGCCAGCTCATCCGCGGTCTCGTTGTAGCGCCGGGCGATGTGGTTGAGCTCGAGCCCGTAGAACTTGTCTTCTAGGCGCCGAACCTCATCGCAGTAGGCCTCCATCTTCGGGTCGCGGCAGTGGGAGTTCTTCATGACTTGGTCGATGACGAGCTGCGAGTCACCGCGAGCGTCGAGGCGTCGGACCCCTAGCTCGATGGCGATCCGCAACCCGTTGACCAGAGCCTCGTACTCGGCCACATTGTTGGACGCCGGGAAATGGAGGCGTAGCACATAGCGTAGGTGCTTCCCGAGGGGCGAGATGAAGAGTAGGCCTGCGCTGGCTCCTGTCTTCATCAGCGACCCGTCGAAGAACATGGTCTAGAGCTCCGGCTGGATCGGAGGTGTTGGGAGCTGAGTGTCGACCCATTCAGCTACGAAGTCCGCCAAGACCTGGGACTTGATGGCCTTTCGAGGAGCGAACGAGATTGTCTCGCCCATGATTTCCACCGCCCACTTTGCAATCCTACCCGAGGCCTCCCGGCACTGGATGATCTCCCCCAGGGGGAAGAATGACACCACAGTTACCGGATGAGACTCGAAGTAGTGTCGCAGCTTCCGCCGCGTTAGGATCACCGCGTATAGCAGCTTCTGAACTTGTGGGTAGCAGATCTTGGTTTCGGACAGTACCTCGCTGACGAAGTAGACTGGCCTCTGAACGGGCAATGTATGCCCCTCTTCTTGCCTCTCGACCACAATCGCGGCGCTAACCACCTGAGTGGTCGCGGCGACGTAGACCAAGAGGGCTTCTCCGGCAGTCGGGGGCACCAAGATAGGCGCCTTCGTGAGGAGCGCCTTCAGGTTCCCGAGGGCTTCCTCGGCCTCAGGGGTCCAAGTGAAGCACTCGGCATTCCTCAAGAGGCGGTACAGAGGTAAACCTCTTTTGCCGAGGCGTGAGATGAAACGGTTCAGAGCCGCGAGACATCCCATGACCCTCTGTACGCCTTTCAAGTCCTTGATGGGCCCCATGCTGGTGATGGCTGCGATCTTCTCCGGGTTGGCTTCGATACCCCGCTCAGAGACGATGAACCCCAAGAGCATGCCTCGGGGCACCCCGAAGACACACTTTTCGGGATTGAGCTTGACGCCCTTCGCCTTGAGACATCGGAATGTCACTTCAAGGTCGGAAAGGAGGTCGGAGGCTTTCCTCGTCTTGACTACGATGTCATCGACGTAGGCCTCGACCGTGCGGCTAATGTGCTCGCCGAACACATGGTTCATGCACCGCTGGTACGTCGCGCCCGCATTCCTCAAGCCGAACGGCATGGTGACATAGCAGTACATGCCAAAGGGTGTGATGAAAGAAGTCGCGAGCTAGTCGGACTCTTTCATCCTGATTTGGTGATACCCTAAGTAGGCATCGAGTTAAGACAGGGTTTCGCACCCAGCAGTGGAATCCACGATTTGATCGATGCGAGGCAGAGGGTAGGAAACCTTCGGACATGCCTTGTTTAGACCAGTGTAGTCTACACACATCCGTCATTTCCCCCCTTTCTTTCTCACAAGCACAGGGTTGGCAAGCCATTCGGGATGGAATACCTCTTTGATGAACCCTGCCGCCATTAGCTTGTGGATCTCCTCGCCTATGGCTCTGCGCTTCTACTCGTCGAATCGGCGCAGAGGCTGCTTGACGGGTCGGGCTCCGGCTCGGAGGTCCAGCGAGTGCTCGGCGACATCCCTCGGTATGCCGGGCATGTCCGAGGGACTCCACGCGAAGACGTCGGCGTTCACACGAAGAAAGTCGACGAGCACTGCTTCCTATTTGGGATCGAGCTCGGAGCCGATCCGGATATGCTTGGAGGCGTCGCTGCTGGGGTCGAGGGGGACGGCCTTAACCGTCTCCGCTGGCTCAAAGTTGCCGGCATGACGCTTCACGTCTGGCACCTCCTTAGAGAGGCTCTCCAGGTCGGCGATGAGGGCCTCGGACTCGGCGAGGGCCTCGGCGTACTCCACGCACTCCACGTCGCATTCGAACGCGTGTTTGTACGTGGGGCCGATGGTGATGACCCCGTTGGGGCCCGACATCTTGAGCTTCAGGTAGGTGTAGTTGGGGACGGCCATGAACTTCGCGTAGCATGGCCTCCCCAGTACCGCGTGGTAGGTTCCTCGGAACCCGACCACCTCGAACGTCAGGGTCTCCCTTCGGAAGTTGGAGGGTGTTCCGAAGCAGACGGGAAGGTCGAGTTGTCCGAGGGGCTGGACGCGCTTCCCGGGGATGATCCCATGGAAAGGCGCAGCGCCTGCCCGGACCGAGGACAGATCGACACGCAGGAGCCCGAGGGTCTCGGCGTAGATGATGTTGAGGCTGCTGCCTCCGTCCATGAGGACCTTGGTGAGCCTGACGTCGCCGATGATGGGGTCGACGACGAGCGGGTATTTCCCCGGGCTCGGCACATGGTCGGGGTGGTCGGCTTGGTCGAAGGTGATGGGCTTATCGGACCAGTCTAGGTAGACTGGCGCCGCCACCTTCACCGAACAGACCTCCCGGCGCTCTTGTTTGTGGTGCCGAGCCGAGGCGTTCGCCGCTTGCCCACCGTAGATCATAAAGCAGTCGTGGACCTCGGGGAACTCTCCTGCCTGGTGATCTTCCTTCTTGTCGTCGTCGCGGGCCCTGCCACCCTCCGCGGGTGGCCCGGCCCTGTGGAAGTGGCGCCGAAGCATGACGCACTCCTCAAGGGTGTGCTTGACGGGCCCTGGTGATAGGGGCACGGCTCCTTGAGCATCTTGTCGAAATGGTTGGCACCTCCAGGAGGTTTCCGAGGGTTCTTGTACTCGGCGGCGGCGACAAGGTCCGCGTCGGCGGCGTCGCGTTTCGCTTGCGACTTCTTCTTGCCCTTCTTCTTGGCGCCGCGTTGAGTTGACGCCTCGGGGGCATCTTCCGATGGGCGGCCCTAGGGCTGCTTGTCCTTTCGGAAGATAGCCTCGATCGCCTCCTGGCCGGAGGCGAACTTGGTGGCGATGTCCATCAGCTCACTCGCCCTGGTGGGGGTCTTGCGACCCAGCTTGCTCACCAGGTCGTGGCAGGTGGTGCCAGCGAGGAACGCGCCGATGACACCCGAGTCGGTGATGTTGGGAAGCTCGGTGCGCTGCTTCGAGAATCGCCGGATGTAGTCCCGGAGAGACTCTCCCGGCTGCTGTCGGCAGCTTCGGAGGTCCCAGGAATTCCCGGGGCGCACGTACGTGCCTTGGAAATTGCGGGCGAAAGCTTGGACTAGGTCGTCCCAGTTAGAGATCTGCCCCGGAGGCAGGTGCTCTAACCAGGCGCGAGCGGTGTCGGAGAGGAACAGGGGGAGGTTACGGATGATGAGGTTGTCATCATCCGTTCCACACAGCTAGCAGGCCAGACGGTAGTCTGCGAGCCACAGTTCTGGTCTCGTCTCCCCCGAGTACTTTGTGATAGTAGTCGGGGGTCGGAACCGGGTCGGGAACGGCGCCCGTCGTATGGCCCGGCTGAAGGCCTGCGGACCGGGTGGCTCGGGCGAGGGTCTCCGATCCTCCCCGCTGTCGTAGCGTCCCCCACGCCTGGGGTGGTAGCCTCGGCGCACCCTCTCGTCGAGGTGGGCCCGACGGTCGCGGTGATGGTGCTCGTTGCCGAGGCGACCCGGGGCCGCAGGCGCTGTGTTGCGCGTGCGCCCGGTGCAGACCGAGGCTTCCCGCATGAATCGGGAAGTCGCGGCATGAGGTTCCGAGGGGTACCCCTGCCTTCGGGAGGTGGAGCTCTCGGCCCGTCGGACCGCGGCGCCTTCCAGAAGATTCTTGAGCTCTCCCTGTATTCGCCGCCCCTCAGTGGTTGATGGCTCCGGCATCGCACGGAGGAGCATTGCTGCTGCAGCCAGGTTCTGGCCAACTCCACTGGATGCGGGCGGCGGTCTGACCCGGACATCGTCGGCGATGCGGTGCTGGAAGCCCTGGGGTAGATGACGTATTTCTCCGGCCGGAGGTTGGCCCGCCCATGCCTGCCCGACGTCCCGGCGGATCGGCTCAAGCGCTCTTGCTCCCTCGTCGAGCCTGGCCTGCACCTCGCGGATTTGCTCGAGCTGTGGGTCATGGCCCCCCGCCTGAACGGGGACCACAGCTAGCTCCCGTGGGATGTCAACGCGGGGCACCGGCCTAGGGAGATCACCGTCCTCCGGCATGCCGAGATGGTTGCCTTCGGAGGGACCCCCTAGATCGACGTGGAAGCATTCGCGACTTGGGCCGCAGTCCTCGTCGCCGAGGCTACGGCTACCGTCGGAACAGTCGGAAAGGCAGTAGTCGCATGCGGTCATGAAGTCCCGCATGGCACTGGGGTTGCTAAGTCCAGAGAAATCCCAACAGAAGCTGGGCTCGTCGTCTTCCTCGGACCCAGAGGGCCCGTAGGTCGAGACGTCCGTCAGCCGGTCCCAAGGTGACCGCATACGAAACCCCAGAGGGTTGGACTCGCCTCTACGAGAGCGCCCGCCAAAGCGAAGCCGCTAGGCGGGTCGAGGCTGAATCCGAAAGACGTGGGATGGGAATCAGTCGGTACCTCTTCGTCGACGGGCGGTGATGAAGTCACGTCGGGGACTGACTGCACCGTCGTCTTAGGTACAAGGGTGACACCCAGCAAGCCTTCCGTGAGCGTGCTGGCGTCGTCCGTTCGCTCGGGATTGGCGTGTCGCGGGGAGATAGCGCTCGTCTTCGTCTCAAGCGCGAGGTCAATGCCCAGCGCACCCCCCGTTGAGGTGCTGGCGCTGTCGACTCGCTCGAGAGCCGACGAGGCGCTGCCTCTTGCTTGGCCTTGGTTGCCCCGCCTTCTCCTCCGTTGGCGGGGGAGGGGACGGAGCGAGCTCGAATGTTGCTCTTCCACCACGCGGGGAAGAGGTCGTCGATTCCACCGCCGGCGGGCGGGCTGTCGACCGCCATTGTCGCTGTCGCACGGCGGTGGAAGGAGTATCATGTCGTAGCTGCCGTCGAGAGACATGAACTCAAGACTCCCGAAACGGAGCACCGTCCCGGGTTGGAGAGGTTGCTGGAGACTGCCCATCTGGAGCTTGACGGGAAGCTGTTCGTCAGCACGCAGCAGGCCCCTACCTGGCGCGCCAACTGTCGGCGTTTCGAGACCGGGGGGTCCCTAAGCCGACGAGTGAATGTCGCCGCGTGCCCCAGCCCAGATGGGTCAACGCGAGGCCGAGCGCGAAGGGGGGAAGTGAGGTGCCGGAGATGGGCGTGAGAGAGGTGGAAATCCTGCGGCCTTCGTGTTCGTCCCGCGCCCAGGTCGGGTGCGCTTGCAGTAGGGGGTTACAAGCGTCCACACGGGAGAGGGAGCGAGCGGCCTCACGCGAGCGCCTGTCTCGTCCTCGTCCCCGCGCGGCCAACCCTCCCTAAGAGGGCCCTGGTCCTTCCTTTTATAGGCGTAAGGAGAGGATCCAGGTGTACAATGGGGGTATACCAGAGTGCTACGTGTCTAGCGGAGGAGAGCTAGCGCCCTAAGTACATGCCGTCGTGGCAGCCGGAGAGATTTTGGCACCCAGCTGGTGTGATGTCGTGGCCGTCGAAGGAGTGCTGGAGCCTGGCGGAGGGACAGCTGTCGGAGCTGTTGAGTCCTTGCTGACGTCCTCTTGCTTCCGTAAGGGGGCTGAGAGCCGCCGTCGTCACAGAGTATGCGGGGCGCCATCATTGCCTATCTGGCGGAGCGAGCCAGATGGGACGCCGGTCTTGTTCCCCGTGGCCCAAGTCAGCTCGGGGTAGGGTGATGATGGCGCCTCCTGTTGACGTGGCTGGTCTGCGCCCTAGGTTGGGCGATGTGGAAGCTCCTCCGAAGCCGAGGTCGAGTCTGTCTTTCGTGGCCGAGGTCGAGTCCGAGCCCCTGGTTCGGGCGAGGCGGAGACCGTCGGCTGAGGCCAGGGCAGAGTCCGAGCCCTGGGGTCGGGCGAAGCGGAGTTCGTCGTCTTCTGGAGCTGAGCCCGAGTCCCAGCCCTGGGTCGGGCGGAGCGGAGTTCGTCGTCTTCCGGGACTTAGCCCGAGTCCGAGCCCTGGGTCGGGCGGAGCGGAGTTCGCCGTCTTCCGGGGCTTAGCCCGAGTCCGAGCCCTGGGTCGAGCGAAGCGGAGTTCGCCGTCTTCCGGGGCTTAGCCCGAGTCCGAGCCCTGGGTCGGGCGGAGCGGAGTCCGTCGTCTTCCGGGACTTAGCCCGAGTCTGAGCCCTGGGTCGGGCGGAGCGGAGTTCGCCGTCTTCCGGGGCTTAGCCCGAGTCCGAGCCCTGGGTCGGGCGGAGTGGAGTTCGCCGTCTTCCGGGGCTTAGCCCGAGTCCGAGCCCTGGGTCGGGCGGAGCGGAGTTTCCTATGTTGCCTGCGGCCGGGCCTGACTGCCTGTCAGCCTCACTCTGTCAAGTGGCACCGCAGTCGGAGCGGCGCGGGCGGCGCTGTCTTTCTGCCAGGCTGGTCAGTGGAGCGGCGAAGTGACGGCTGTCACTTCGGCTCTGTCGGCTGGGGGGCGCGCGTCAGGATAAAGGTGTCAGGCCACCTTTGCATTAAATGCTCCTGCGATTTGGTCGGTTGGTGCGGCGATTTGGTCAGGGTTGCTTCTTGGCGAAGACAGGGCCTCGGGTGAGCCAGAAATATGTTTGCCGCTGGAGGGGGGCCTCGGGCGAGACGGAGATCCTTCGGGGTCGGCTGCCCTTGTCCAAGGCTAGGCTTGGGCGAGGCGTGATCGAGTCCCTCGAATGGACTGATCCCTGACTTAATCGCACCCATCAGGCCTTTGCAGCTTTATGCTGATGGGGGTTACTAGCTGAGAATTAGGAGCCTTGAGGGTACCCCTAATTATGGTCCCCGACACATAGACTCATGGAAATAGTGTCCAAGGACCTAGAAGTAGGATCCGTGTTTGGTTTAAACCCAAGGGGTTAACATGCAAAATGGTTTTTCTTTTTCTCTTTTCTTTCTTTCTTTCAGTTTAAACCACAGAAAACCTTGGAAGATTCATAACTCGAGTTTTAGAGCACAAAAATTAGTGAAATAATTTTTGTGGTATTCCTCTGTAATGGATCTATGGTTTAAAATGTTGCATGTTGAGTTTCTAATACTTTTATGTACGGTTTTGATTTAAACAAGGAAACCAAGTTTTCTTCTAAATATTTTTGTGACTGGACCAATGGCCAGAAAAATAGGATTTCTAATTTTGTTAGGTTTCTCCTAAGATTATCTATATGTGATAATTATATTAGGGGTATGTTCTGTTGAAAAAATGATTTTTATGAATTAAAAAGTGAAGTTACCGATTTCTTAGAAATTAGGAAATAAATAGTAAACTCTCTGGTATTTGTGTGAAAATTTTGTCACTGGTTGCATAGAAATTTTGTGAGTTATGGTATAAAAACAGAAAAGGTTATTTTCTTTAGAAAATCATGGAAAATATTTGTAGTGAAAATGTATGTGTAATTTTTTGTGTCGTGTTATTGTGCTAAGTAAAGCATGGAAAAATTATGATAATTGTTGTTTGGCTAGTTTGGTAATACAAAGTAGTTTAAAATGCTTTCTATCCTGTTTATTGTTTATTGTTATTTTTGTGCAGTAAAAAATAATAGACCAACTAAGTTGATATTTCTTTGGTAGAGTATGGTAGATAAACCCTGCTCATTGTAATTTTTGTAGTATTTTTGAAGAAGTCTAATTAATGGTTACTATGTAAGCCCAATTAAGTAGAGTATAAAGATTTAAGTAATTGTCGGTAATTCTTGGTTCAATCATGATTAAGACTTGATTAATTAAGGAAATACTTGTTGTTATGATAGTCCAATTTATTTAGTGAAGTCCTTCTCACTAAGTGATGAACAACTCTTAAAATATAGGAGGTATATTGAATGTGTGTGTACACATGTATGTGGTGTAATTATGTATACTTTGTAGTGTAATTGGTGATGGGTTGTATGATTTCTTGAAACGATAATCAAAACCAACTAAGAAAAGACATACTACATGTTTTTGGATGATGTAGACTATCTTGTAGAACCCATTTGTAGTAACCTTTGAAAAGTAAACCTTAAAGAATGTGCACATCGCATGCACCTATAAGCATCATATATCTCTTGCATTAAGCATGATTTATCCTCATACTGCATCCATGCATCATATAGGATCGCATGAGAAAGTGCCAGTAGGGATTATTGAGGAGTTGCAGGGAATTCTCGTGGAAGAGGGTGAACCAGAAGCCGAAGCTTAGGAGTGTCCTTATATTTTGTAGTAATTTAATTTATTCACTACTTGCCTATGTTTGTTGCATTAGGTGTAGGAGTTGTTTGGAAACAATTGCTGCATTTATACTTGACTACCTTATTAACCCTATCCTTTCCACCTGGTTAATTTAAGTACGCTTAAAATGCTTAGACTTGCTTAGACGGTAAAAGTCGGGTGATTTTCTGTCACCTGCGAGATATAGGTGGTAACCTTATGCTTGGTTGGGATAAAGTCATCAGGTGATATCCATGGTAAAGGTTAAAATTGAGACCGAGCGGAGTCTTATGGGCATAATATAGGCCATAGTGATCCCGCCTGTGTCGATTAAGGACCGTACCGTTGTGGTCCCTCGAGTCATATTGAATTTATGTCTAAACACTTAGTTGGCCGGATAATTCGTTCTGACCGTGAAGCTAGAACACCATTCCAGCCGGATTCGACCTCACGGTGCACTTACTGGTGTGGGTGAGGAGTGATGGGGACACGACAAGATGACTCATGGTGTATGGTACGCCCTAACCCTCTGGTAGTTAGGCAGTCCTTGGGTATGGTGACCCCGATGGAATCTGGGATGTGCAGCGAGGCTGCTACTGGAATGAGTGAAGTGATGATTTTATCTCACGAAGTACCGTGGGTATGATTTGTGTAAGGAGTACCTCACCAGCTGGTCAGTAATTGATTTGAATCGCCATTGCTACTGGATAGTGAGCACTTGACTTGAGCTATCTCATCGTAGTAAGAACTATGATTATTAAGAGAATGATGATAGGGATTAAGAATGACGATACTTATGATTTGGATCAAGGGATGGGTTAATCTTGATAGGTTAAACATCAACAGTCTTCCTTGTCGGGGACCATAATTAGGGGTACCCTCAAGGCTCCTAATTCTCAGCTGGTAACCCCCATCAGCATAAAGCTGCAAAGGCCTGATGGGTGCGATTAAGTCAGGGATCAGTCCATTCGAGGGACTCGATCACGCCTCGCCCGAGCCTAGCCTCGGACAAGGGCAGCCGACCCCGGAGGATCTCCGTCTCGCCCGAGGCCCCCCTCCAGCGGCAAACATATTTCCGGCTCGCCCGAGGCCCTGTCTTCGCCAAGAAGCAACCCTGACCAAATTGCCGCACCAACCGACCAAATCGCAGGAGCATTTAATGCAAAGGTGGCCTGACACCTTTATCCTGACGCGTGCCCCCCAGCCGATAGAGCCGAAGTGACCGCCGTCACTTCGCCGCTCCACTGACCAGCCTGGCAGAAAGACAGCGCCGCCCGCGCCGCTCCGACTGCGGTGCCACTTGACAGAGTGAGGCCGACAGGCAGTCAGGCCCGGCCACAGGCACCATAGGAAACTCCGCTCCGCCCGACCCAGGGCTCGGACTCGGGCTAAGCCCTAGAAGACGGCGAACTCCGCTCCGCCCGACCCAGGGCTCGGACTCGGACTAAGTCCCGGAAGACGACGAACTCCGCTCCGCCCGACCCAGGGCTCGGACTCGGGCTAAGCCCCGGAAGACGGCGAACTCCGCTCCGCCCGACCCAGGGCTCGGACTCGGGCTAAGCCCCGGAAGACGGCGAACTCCGCTCCGCCCGACCCAGGGCTCGGACACGGGCTAAGTCCCGGAAGACGACGAACTCCGCTCCGCCCGACCCAGGGCTCGGACTCGGGCTCAGCTCCAGAAGACGACGAACTCTGCTTCGCCCGACCCCAGGGCTCGGACTCCGCCCTGGCCTCAGCCGACGGTCTCCGCCTCGCCCGAACCAGGGGCTCGGACTCGACCTCGGCCACGGAAGACAGACTCGACCTCGGCTTCGGAGGAGCTTCCACGTCGCCCAACCTAGGGCGCAGACCAGCCACGTCAACAGGAGGCGCCATCATCACCCTACCCCGAGCTGACTCGGGCCACGGGGAACAAGACTGGCGTCCCATCTGGCGTCCCACGGGGAACAAGACCGGCGTCCCATCTGGCTCCGCCAGATAGGCAATGATGGCGCCCCGCATACTCTGTGACGACGGCAGCTATCAGCCCCCTTACGGAAGCAAGAGGACGTCAGCAAGGACTCAACAGCTCCGACAGCTGTCCCTCCGCCAGGCTCCAGCACTCCTCCGACGGCCACGACATCACACCAGCTGGGTGCCAAAATCTCTCCGGCTGCCACGACGGCATGTACTTAGGGCGCTAGCTCTCCTCCGCTAGACACGTAGCACTCTGCTATACCCCCATTGTACATCTGGATCCTCTCCTTACGCCTATAAAAGGAAGGACCAGGGCCCTCTTAGAGAGGGTTGGCCGCGCGGGGACGAGGACGAGACAGGCGCTCGCGTGAGGCCGCTCGCTCCCTCTCCTGCGTGGACGCTTGTAACCCCCTACTGCAAGCGCACCCGACCTGGGCGCGGGACAAAAACGAAGGCCGCGGGATTTCCACCTCTCACGCCCATCTCCGGCCACCTCACTTCCCCCCTTCGCGCTCGGCCTCGCGTCGACCCATCTGGGCTGGGGCACGCGGCGACATTCACTCGTCGGCTTAGGGACCCCCCGGTCTCGAAACGCCGACAGTTGGCGCGCCAGGTAGGGGTCTGCTGCGTGCTGACGAACAGCTTCCCGTCAAGCTCCAGATGGGCAGTCTCCAGCAACCCCTCCAACCCGGGACGGTGCTCCGTTTCGGGAGTCTTGAGTTCATGTCTCTCGACGGCAGCTACGACATGATACTCCTTCCACCGCCGTGCGACAGCGACAATGGCGGTCGACAGCCCGCCCGCCGGCGGCGGAATCGACGACCTCTTCCCCGCGTGGTGGAAGAGCAACATTCGAGCTCGCCCCGTCCCCTCCCCCGCCAACGGAGGAGAAGGCGGGGCAACCAAGGCCAAGCAGAAGGCAGCGCCTCGTCAGTTGTCGAGCGAGTCGACAGCGCCAGCACCTCAACGGGGGGTGCGCTGGGCATCGACCTCGCGCTTGAGACGAAGACGAGCGCTATCTCCCCGCGACACGCCAATCCCGAGCGAACGGACGACGCCAGCACGCTCACGGAAGGCTTGCTGGGTGTCACCCTCGTACATAAGACGACGGTGCAGTCAGTCCCCGACGTGACTTCATCACCGCCCGTCGACCAAGAGGTACCGACTGATTCCCATCCCACGTCTTTCGGATTCAGCCTCGACCCGCCTAGCGGCTTCGCTTTGGCGGGCGCTCTCGTAGAGGCGAGTCCAAACCCTCTGGGGTTTCGTATGCGATCACCTTGGGACCGGCTGACGGACGTCTCGACCTACGGGCCCTCTGGGTCCGAGGAAGACGACGAGCCCAGCTTCTGTTGGGATTTCTCTGGACTTAGCAACCCCAGTGCCATGCGGGACTTCATGACCGCATGCGACTACTGCCTTTCCGACTGTTCCGACGGTAGCCGTAGCCTCGGCGACGAGGACTGCGGCCCAAATCGCGAATGCTTCCACATCGATCTAGGGGGTCCCTCCGAAGGCAACCATCTCGGCATGCCGGAGGACGGTGATCTCCCTAGGCCGGTGCCCCACGTTGACATACCACGGGAGCTAGATGTGGTCCCCGTTCAGGCGGGGGGCCATGACCCACAGCTCGAGCAAATCCGCGGGGTGCAGGCCAGGCTCGACGAGGGAGCAGGAGCGCTTGAGCCGATCCGCCGGGACGTCGGGCAGGCATGGGCGGGCCAACCTCCGGCCGGAGAAATACGTCATCTACCCCAGGGCTTCCAGCACCGCATCGCCGACGATGTCAGGGTCAGGCCGCCGCCCGCATCCAGTGGGGTTGGCCAGAACCTGGCTGCAGCAGCAATGCTCCTCCGCGCGATGCCGGAGCCATCAACCACCGAGGGGCGGCGAATCCAGGGAGAGCTCAAGAATCTTCTGGAAGGCGCCGCGGTCCGACGGGCCGAGAGCTCCACCTCCCGAAGGCAGGGGTACCCCTCGGAACCTCATGCCGCGACTTCCCGATTCATGCGGGAAGCCTCGGTCTGCACCGGGCGCACACGCAACACAGCGCCTGTGGCCCCGGGTCGCCTCGGCAACGAGCACCATCACCGCGACCGTCGGGCCCACCTCGACGAGAGGGTGCGCCGAGGCTACCACCCCAGGCATGGGGGACGCTACGACAGCGGGGAGGATTGGAGTCCCTCGCCCGAGCCACCCAGTCCGCAGGCCTTCAGCCGGGCCATACGACGAGCGCCGTTCCCGACCCGGTTCCGACCCCCGACTACTATCACAAAGTACTCGGGGGAGACGAGACCGGAACTGTGGCTCGCGGACTACCGTCTGGCCCGCCAGCTGGGTGGAACGGACGATGACAACCTCATCATCCGTAACCTCCCCCTGTTCCTCTTCGACACCGCTCGCGCCTGGTTAGAGCACCTGCCTCCGGGGCAGATCTCCAACTGGGACGACCTAGTCCAAGCTTTCGCCGGCAATTTCCAGGGCACGTACGTGTGCCCGGGAATTCCTGGGACCTCCGAAGCTGCCGACAGCAGCCGGGAGAGTCTCTCCGGGACTACATCCGACGATTCTTGAAGCAGCGCACCGAGCTGCCCAACATCACCGACTCGGATGTCATCGGCGCGTTCCTCGCTGGCACCACCT
This sequence comes from Zea mays, assembly GCF_902167145.1. Lineage (NCBI taxonomy): Eukaryota > Viridiplantae > Streptophyta > Magnoliopsida > Poales > Poaceae > Zea > Zea mays. The sequence goes on from NC_050103.1 coordinate 146,551,524, forward strand.
GCCGCGACCTGGTGAGCAAGTTGGGTCGCAAGACCCCCACCAGGGCGAGCGAGCTGATGGACATTGCCACCAAGTTCGCCTCCGGCCAGGAGGCGGTCGAGGCTATCTTCCGAAAGGACAAGCAGCCCCAGGGCCGCCCATCGGAAGATGCCCCCGAGGCGTCAACTCAGCGCGGCGCCAAGAAGAAGGGCAAGAAGAAGTCGCAAGCGAAACGCGACGCCGCCGACGCGGACCTTGTCGCCGCCGCCAAGTACAAGAACCCTCGGAAACCTCCCGGAGGTGCCAACCATTTCGACAAGATGCTCAAGGAGTCGTGCCCCTATCACTAGGGGCCCGTCAAGCACACCCTTGAGGAGTGCATCATGCTTCGGCGCCACTTCCACAGGGCCGGGCCACCCGCGGAGGGTGGCAGGGCCCGCGACGACGACAAGAAGGAAGATCACCAGGCAGGAGAGTTCCCCGCGGTCCGTGACTGCTTCATGATCTACGGTGGGCAAGCGGCGAACGCCTCGGCTCGGCACCGCAAGCAAGAGCGTCGGGAGGTCTGTTCGGTGAAGGTGGCGGCGCCAGTCTACCTAGACTGGTCCGACAAGCCCATCACCTTCGACCAAGCCGACCACCCCGACCATGTGTCGAGCCCGGGGAAATACCCGCTCATCGTCGACACCATCATCGGCGACGTCAGGCTCACTAAGGTCCTCATGGACGGAGGCAGCAGCCTCAACATCATCTACGCCGAGACCCTTGGGCTCCTGCGTGTCGATCTGTCCTCGGTCCGGGCAGGCGCTGCGCCTTTCCATGGGATCATCCCCGGCCCTCAGACAACTCGACCTTCCCGTCTGCTTCAGAACACCCTCCAACTTCCGAATGGAGAACCTGACGTTCGAGGTGGTCGGGTTCCGAGGAACCTACCACGCGGTACTGGGGAGGCCATGCTACGCGAAGTTCATGGTCATCCCCAACTACACCTACCTGAAGCTCAAGATGCCGGGCCCCAACGGGGTCATCACCGTCGGCCCCACGTACAAACACGCGTTCGAATGCGACGTGGAGTGCGTGGAGTACGCCGAGGCCCTTGCCGAGTCCGAGGCCCTCATCGCCGACCTGGAGAGCCTCTCTAAGGAGGTGCCAGACGTGAAGCGTCATGCCGGCAACTTTGAGCCAGCGGTGACAGTTAAGGCCGTCCCCCTCGACCCCAGCAGCGACGCCTCCAAGCAGATCCGGATCGGCTCCGAGCTCGATCCCAAATAGGAAGCAGTGCTCGTCGACTTTCTTCGCGCGAACGCCGACGTCTTCGCGTGGAGTCCCTCGGACATGCCCGGCATACCGAGGGATGTCGCCGAGCACTCGCTGGACATCCGAGCCGGAGCCCGACCCGTCAAGCAGCCTCTGCGCCGATTCGACGAGGAGAAGCGCAGAGCCATAGGCGAGGAGATCCACAAGCTAATGGCGGCAGGGTTCATCAAAGAGGTATTCCATCCCGAATGGCTTGCCAACCCTGTGCTTGTGAGAAAGAAAGGGGGGAAATGGCGGATGTGTGTAGACTACACTGGTCTAAACAAGGCATGTCCGAAGGTTCCCTACCCTCTGCCTCGCATCGATCAAATCGTGGATTCCACTGCTGGGTGCGAAACCCTGTCTTTCCTCGATGCCTACTCAGGGTATCACCAAATCAGGATGAAAGAGTCCGACCAGCTCGCGACTTCTTTCATCACACCCTTTAACATGTACTGCTATGTCACCATGCCGTTCGGCTTGAGGAATGCGGGCGCGACGTACCAGCGGTGCATGAACCATGTGTTCGGCGAACACATTGGCCGCACGGTCGAGGCCTACGTCGATGACATCGTAGTCAAGACGAGGAAAGCCTCCGACCTCCTTTCCGACCTTGAAGTGACATTCCAATGTCTCAAGGCGAAGGGCATCAAGCTCAATCCCGAAAAGTGTGTCTTCGGGGTGCCCCGAGGCATGCTCTTGGGGTTCATCGTCTCTGAGCGGGGTATCGAAGCCAACCCGGAGAAGATCGCAGCCATCACCAGCATGGGGCCCATCAAGGACTTGAAAGGCGTACAGAGGGTCATGGGATGTCTCGCGGCTCTGAACCGTTTCATCTCACGCCTTGGCGAGGTTTACCTCTGTACCGCCTCTTGAGGAAGGCCGAGTGCTTCACTTGGACCCCTGAGGCCGAGGAAGCCCTCGGGAACCTGAAGGCGCTCCTCACGAAGGCGCCTATCTTGGTGCCCCCGACTGCCGGAGAAGCCCTCTTGGTCTACGTCGCCGCGACCACTCAGGTGGTTAGCGCCGCGATTGTGGTCGAGAGGCAAGAAGAGGGGCATACATTGCCCGTTCAGAGGCCAGTCTACTTCGTCAGCGAGGTACTGTCCGAAACCAAGATCCGCTACCCACAAGTTCAGAAGCTGCTGTACGCGGTGATCCTAACGCGGCGGAAGCTGCGACACTACTTCGAGTCTCATCCGGTAACTGTGGTGTCATCCTTCCCCCTGGGGGAGATCATCCAGTGCCGGGAGGCCTCGGGTAGGATTGCAAAGTGGGCGGTGGAAATCATGGGCGAGACAATCTCGTTCGCTCCTCGGAAGGCCATCAAGTCCCAGGTCTTGGCGGACTTCGTAGCTGAATGGGTCGACACTCAGCTCCCAACAGCTCCGATCCAGCCGGAGCTCTGGACCATGTTCTTAGACGGGTCACTGATGAAGACAGGAGCCGGCGCAGGCCTACTCTTCATCTCGCCCCTCGGGAAGCACCTACGCTATGTGCTACGCCTCCATTTCCCGGCGTCCAACAATGTGGCCGAGTACGAGGCTCTGGTCAACGGGTTGCGGATCGCCATCGAGCTAGGGGTCTGACGCCTCGACGCTCACGGTGACTCGCAGCTCGTCATCGACCAAGTCATGAAGAACTCCCACTGCCGCGACCCGAAGATGGAGGCCTACTGCGATGAGGTTCGGCGCCTGGAAGACAAGTTCTACGGGCTCGAGCTCAACCACATCGCCCGGCGCTACAACGAGACCGCGAATGAGCTGGTTAAAATAGCCTCGGGGCGAACAACGGTTCCCCCGGACGTCTTCTCCCAAGACCTGCATCAACCCTCCGTCAAGATCGACGACACGCCTGAGCCTGAGGCACCCTCGGCCCAGCCCGAGGTACCCTCGGCACAGTCCGAGGCACCCTCAGCTCGGCCCGAGGCACCCTCGGTTCGGCCCGAGGTACCCTCGGCCCCCGAGGGCGAGAAGCTGCGCGTCGAGGGGGAGCAAAGCGGGGTCACGCCTGATCAAAACTGGCAGACCCCGTACCTGCAATATCTCCACCAAGGAGAGCTACCCTCCGATCGAGCCGAAGCTCGGCGGGTGGCGCGGCGCGCCAAGTCGTTCGTCTTGCTGGGAGATGAGAAGGAGCTCTACCACCGTAGCCCCGCTGGCATCCTCCAGTGATGCATCTCCGTCGCCGAAGGTCAGAAACTCCTGCGAGAGATACACTCGGGGGCTTGCGGCCATCACGCGGCGCCTCGAGCCCTTGTCGGAAATGCTTTCCGACAACGCTTCTACTGGCCGACGGTGGTGGCCGACGCCACTAGAATTGTCCGCACCTGCGAAGGGTGTCAGTTCTACGCAAGGCAGACCCACCTGCCCGCTCAGGCTTTGCAGACGATACCCATCACCTGGCCTTTTGCTGTATGGGGTCTGGACCTCGTCGTCCCCTTGCATAAGGCACTCGGGGTCTACACGCACCTGCTGGTCGCCATCGACAAATTCTCCAAGTGGGTCGAGGCCCGACCCCTAAACAGCATCAGGTCCGAGCAGGCGGTGGCGTTCTTCACCAACATCATCCATCGTTTCGGGGTTCCGAACTCCATCATCACCGACAACGGCACCCAGTTCACCGGCAGAAAGTTCCTGGACTTCTGCGAGGATCACCACATCTGGGTGGACTGGGCCGCCGTGGCTCATCCCATGACGAATGGGCAAGTAGAGCGTGCCAACAGCATGATTCTACAAGGGCTCAAGCCTCGGATCTACAACGACCTCAACAAGTTCGGCAAGCGATGGATGAAGGAACTCCCCTCGGTGGTTTGGAGCCTGAGGACAACACCGAGTCGAGCCACGGGCTTCACGCCGTTCTTTTTAGTCTACGGGGCCGAGGCCGTCCTACCCACAGACCTGGAATATGGCTCCCCGAGGACAAGGGCCTATGCCGACCAGAGCAACCAAGCTAGTCGAGAAGACTCTCTGGACCAGCTGGAAGAGGCTCGGGACAGGGCCTTACTGCACTCGGCGCGGTACCAGCAGTCCATGCGACGCTACCACGCCCGAGGGGTCCGGTCCCGAGACCTCCAGGTGGGCGACCTGGTGCTTCGGCTGCGACAAGACGCCCGAGGGCGGCACAAGCTCACGCCCCCCTGGGAGGGGCCGTTCGTCATCGCCAAAGTTCTGAAGCCCGGAACGTACAAGCTGGCCAACAGTCAAGGCGAGGTCTACAACAACGCTTGGAACATCCAACAGCTACGTCGCTTCTACCCTTAAGATGTTTTCAAGTTGTTCATATACCTCGCTCCCACGCAAAGTTTAGTCATCAAGGAAGGGTCAACCTTGCCTCGGCAAAGCCCGACCCTCCCTCGGGGGCTAAAAGGGGGGAACCCCCTCTGCGTCGAATTTTTTCCTCGAAAAAAGATCCTTTCTGCCAGAATGTCTTTCGTGATTTTTGACTACTTCGAAAGTGGATCCTGAAAACGACGGAGTACACATAAGCAGCCAAGGCTGACCGAGCCGAGGGACTCCTACGCCTCCGGGATATGGATACCTCACTCATCACCTTCTGCGATAAGTAACTCACGTTCGGATAAGCGATTCCGCGGACCGAACAAGTCTTCACGTTCGGAAGCTCTTCTGCCGAAGCGATTCTTCGAGCCTTCTCGACTGCGTCGGTAACAGAACCCCATGGACGGGTAAGAGTGCGCGTAAACGGCAAGGCCGACCGAGCCGAGGGACTCCTACGCCTCCGGGATACGGATACCTCACTCATCACCTTCCGTGAGAAGCAACTCTCGCTCGCACAAGCAATTCCGTTACCGACAAAAAAGTCCAGATACTCGAAACAAGAGGAAAAGAGACGCAGCTTTACAACACAGCGAGGGTGTGTTTTGGCCTCGGCGGCCGCAGGAAACACACGCTACAAGACAATCCGATCCTGCAGGCTTGGATCTTGACGCTTGAAGGGAGCAGCAGCACCCTCGGCGTCGACAACACCTTCGGCGAGGTCCGACCTAGCCTCGGACGGCGACGCGGTCCGAAGATCTCCACTCTGAAGGACGGCGTCATCACCAAGCCCGGGCCGTCGCCACCAGGGTCTTCTCCGAGAATCCGGCTCGGGCAGGCGGCTCGGCTGGCCACCCCCGAGGCCTCGGCCAGCTATCCCCCGAGGACGTCAGCCCGACCCGAGGCCTCGGCAGGTCAATTCCGGCGTCGGTCCCGCTAACGGACGGCCCGGCCAGGCTCCGGCCGACCAGGTCTTCTCACCGAGCCAACTCTGCCTCTGTTCACGCTGACACCGCTACCCCTGGCCCCGGCTCATCGAAGAGCGGCCGAGGGGTTCCTTTAACTGAGCAAGAGAAGCCTCGGGCAACAAGGCTGACCGAGCCGAGGGACTCCTACGCCTCCGGGATACGGATACCTCACTCGTCACCTTTACACGGGGCGACTCATGTTTGGTGAAGCGGTTCAGACAACCAACAGGCAAGTCTTAGCGCTCGAAAATGAGGAAAAAACACGGCTCCGTGCCGAAATTACATACATGTTCAGGCCTCGACAGCCACAATGAACAAAAACACTGGCATTCGAAGTGCCATTACAGACGGAACTCTGGTTCCGTCCCCGCGGGTATGTACAACCTCCACACCGGGGAGCCTGCGGGGCGACGAGCACCGGGGGACCAGCCAGCGACCTCTACAGCAGCAGCCATGGTCCCAGGACAGACGCGGCCGCCGGAGGGCTCTCGTTCGCGTTCCCACTCAAGGGACGCGAACCAGCTATTAAAGCCAAAGAGCGGGCCGCTCCAAAGCGCACCGGCAGGTCCTCGCTCCCGTCCTCGCCACGAAAGCGAGGAAGAGGGCGGAATGTTGCATCCTAGCTGGGCAGCAACAGTTCGCCTTCCCCGGCATGGCTAGAGGACGTCTCCTCCGCAGAGCTGGAGGATGGTTGCCACCACCAGAAGCTGGAAGAAGAGGTGGCCCGCCGGCCCGCGCGGGAGGTAGAGCCCCGGCTCGCCTCGCTCCCCGCCCCAGCGAGGATGACGAACATCCTCGAGGCTGAGGGCGGGACCAAGATCACAGCCCGGCTTGCCTCTCCCCATCCAGGGGCTGGAGGTCACCGTTTTGGGTGACCACCAGCGGAGGGGTGCAACCGGGCTGTATGATGAAAATCCTTGAAGCCGAATGATGGCCGAAAGGTACCAACTCCCGCGGAGTTGCGTTCCCCCGACGACAAGGCGGAAAGACGGCGGGTATCCCCCATCCGGGGGCTTGGAAGGTGGAAAGACACGATGCATAAGGAAGTGCGAAGACATGGTCGCCTTCTAAGGGGGTCACCCTCCTTTTAAAGGCGACTCTCCTTACTTGTGTCCCCAGCCGTCGCGGGCTGGGTCTTCTCCAACACGCTCCAAGGCCCTCCTCCTACGGCGCGGGGGCTGGGTCCCACACGTCATGCAAGCCGGCTCAGAGCAGAAGAAGCCAAACCGCCGTGCGCGGTGCGTACAACCGCCCAGCGGTTACAAGCGACTCTCCACTTTTGCCTAGACCAGCGGGCGAAAGGGCGGGCAGCCATGCAGGCGGCATGCAACCGCACCAAGTGGGCGCACTTCTCCGACTCCCAACACGCATGAGGGAAAGTCGAGTCTGTCCCTGATCGTCCTCTCGCCCTGTGCAGAGGCTCGGGGGCTGCTCTCGCAAACCCGGCTCCGGCCGAACCGTTGACAGCGTCAACATACCAGCCCGAGAACTTGGGACCCGACCGTACACCCGGGCTACGGCCAGCTCGCATGAGGGAACAACCAGACCAGCCGAAGCATTACGCGAGGCATTAAGACCTCGGAGGAGTCAAACCACTCCTCCGAGGCCTCGAGGGCTACACCCGGCGGGTGCGCTCGCGCGCACCCACCGGAACAAAACGCAACCGAGAAAGGCTGGTCCCCTTGCAAAAAAGTGCGACGAAAGCCTCCAAGCGAGTGCTAACACTCCCTTCGAGGCTCGGGGGCTACTGTCGGGGACCATAATTAGGGGTACCCTCAAGGCTCCTAATTCTCAGCTGGTAACCCCCATCAGCATAAAGCTGCAAAGGCCTGATGGGTGCGATTAAGTCAGGGATCAGTCCATTCGAGGGACTCGATCACGCCTCGCCCGAGCCTAGCCTCGGACAAGGGCAGCCGACCCCGGAGGATCTCTGTCTCGCCCGAGGCCCCCCTCCAGCGGCAAACATATTTCCGGCTCGCCCGAGGCCCTGTCTTCGCCAAGAAGCAACCCTGACCAAATCGCCGCACCAACCGACCAAATCGCAGGAGCATTTAATGCAAAGGTGGCCTGACACCTTTATCCTGACGCGCGCCCCCCAGCCGACAGAGCCGAAGTGACCGCCATCACTTCGCCGCTCCACTGACCAGCCTGGCAGAAAGACAGCGCCGCCCGCGCCGCTCCGACTGCGGTGCCACTTGACAGAGTGAGGCTGACAGGCAGTCAGGCCCGGCCGCAGGCACCATAGGAAACTCGGCTCCGCCCAACCCAGGGCTCGGACTCGGGCTAAGCCCTGGAAGACGGCGAACTCCGCTCCGCCCGACCCAGGGCTCGGACTCGGGCTAAGTCCCGGAAGACGAAGAACTCCGCTCCGCCCGACCCAGGGCTCGGACTCGGGCTAAGCCCCGGAAGACGGCGAACTCCGCTCCGCCCGACCCAGGGCTCGGACTCGGGCTAAGCCCCGAAAGACGGCGAACTCCGCTCCGCCCGACCCAGGGCTCAGACTCGAGCTAAGCCCCGAAAGACGGCGAACTCCGCTCCGCCCGACCCAGGGCTCAGACTCGGGCTAAGTCCCGGAAGACGACGAACTCCGCTCCGCCCGACCCAGGGCTCGGACTCGGGCTAAGCCCCGGAAGACGGCGAACTCCGCTCCGCCCGAACCAGGGCTAAGTCCCGGAAGACGACTGTCAAACCCGGTTTCAGAAGGCAAACCGAATGCGAACTATGTACGTGCCAGGATCAAAATTCACGTACACAGCGATTACATAAATGAACATCATCGCACAGTGCTCGAATAATAACATAAAAGGGTATTAACTTATTACATCACAGAGTCATAGACATCCACATAGTCATCAACTTAACAGTTAAATCAAAGTGCTAGCGAAACGCAGTAAAGATAAGGCCTTCACAGGCAGCTGACTGGGGGTTGCCGCCAACCCACACCTAAAACTCGTCGTAGTCTTGAAACTCCTGGAAGTCTCCTTCCACGGCTTCACCTTCTCCTGAGCAGTGATTACAATGCGGACAACCTGGTGTTTGGTGGTAAAGCAAGGATGAGTACACATCAACGTACTCAGCAAATGCCCCGTTTGGCTGAGGTGGACTAGCTTTATGTGGGGTTAGGCTCAAGCAGTTGCTTTTAGTTGGTCAGGTATTTATTATTAGTGAAGCCAGGTTTTAGCAATAACCAACCCATGAACCATTTCCTCGTCGAGGGACACCATCATCATAGTCGAACCAAACCCATAAACATAATCATTGTATCCCGAACCATCTGTATCTCTAATCAAAGAGGATCCCAAGGCTGCTCTTAACCGTGAGCACGGCTGATATACCAGTTTCACTACCCTCTGCAGAGGTCGCACACTTTACCCATGAGCCGTGATTCCCTCTCTAGCCCGGGCTTGCAAGACCCTTATTCACTCCCAAGGTGATTGGCCAGGGATTCACTACGAAGCCTTTACAAAGATTCCCTAGAGGTCATAGCTGCCCATTAGGTTTCTCCAGTTTGATAAACACAGTACCTCTCCCCGCAGGAGGGCGACTAAAAAGCAAAACGAAAGAACCTCGGCACCCAGCCTCGGCAGAGCAAGCACTGTGCCTGGACCCCATTGACGGCACGACGGCGAAGCAACTACACTTCTAGTTCATCTAATTAATTAGCTAAGGGCACCCCATTCCACCCTCATGGTTGCACTGTTATCCCGGGTGGTCTCTCAACGAACAGGTCCTTACGGAGAGGTACTCAGGAAACAGCCTGAGCCCCCTAGAGTATCACAAGATCATCAACATCATCAGGATAACAGTATCATAAATAGTCTCATCATGTTCATTGATTAAGTTAAAGCAATAGCAGAATGCTAACCATGATAACCCAAAGGTAAACAAGGATATGATAAATAGAAAGCTAGTCAATCCTTAGGTTTCAATTGAGTAATGCGGGACAATAAATTATAAGTGAATGGGACATAATAGGTCAGAGGACACTTGCCTTCACCAAGCTGCTGCTGCTCAGGGTCTTCTCCTGCAATTCCCTCAGACTCCACGAACGGCCCGATATCTACGCGAGTGCAAACATACATCCAACATTCTTGAAATGGTAGAAAACAGTACACCATACAACAGTATAGATCAAATGAATATGCACGCGACAAAGAATTCGCATCTACGACTACGCGAGAACGGAACCGAGACGACTGATACTACTGTCGAGGGATATCACATGTATACTAAGCGAATATGAATTATAATATTTAATTCGGCTTAATCATATTAACAGACAATACTTACATGCCGAGTAAAATTACTACTTAGTCCCGATTAGTGTGCGTTGTTCGAATAACCGTTGCTTAAATATATATTTAATTAGCGCGAGCTATTCTAGGTGAGATGAGTCATTAGTAGCGTGCGTAAAACGCACGACGACGCGTGTGAATAGCACGCACAACGCGCGCGGACAGCACGCGACGATTTATTGCGCGACGCGCGGGCGATGGCGAACGACACGAACGCGCACGGGGTTAGACGGGGGGGGGTAGACGGGGGTAGACGAGAGTCGTCTAGGGGTAGACGAAGAGTAGGCGAACGTAGACGGAGTCCCATCGACGCACTGCGCGCAAGCAAACGCGAGCGCGCGCACTAGTTGCGCGACGCACGACACATTAAATAATTATCAAACCGCGGCTAATTGATGACGTGACGACGAACAACCTATATTATGTTTAAACGCGACAATTATATTTCTAAGTTCAATTTAGTTGACGTAACTACTTGTGTGGAATATTTTAGATAACAAAAGAATTATCAATTAATCGGTGATTAATACGAGAACTAATTGACTAACGCGTACGGACGATTATAACGAAGTAAATAATTATTGCGCGCAAACTGCGCGCGCAACACGCGCGAAACAACGCGAGGGCACTACAAACAACGACGACGGCGCGCGCGATACCCGTGATCACGTGCGAAACTGCGCACGCGATACTGACGAGTACGCGATGCGCTAGGTGACCGTAGCGAGGCACGGCGACGGTAGACGAACGGCCGGGGCGAGCTGGGCAGCGGCGAGCACGCAGCAACACAGCTGCGACGCGCAGGGGCGAGGTTCGACGGCGAATGGCTGTTACGGCGCTAAATGTAAACGCGGTTGGGCGTGCTGCGCGCAGCAACTCGGCCACGACGCGCAGGGGCTAGGCTCACCGGCGAGGGGACGCTGCTGCTACGTCGACGTGGCTGCACGAAGGAGCAGGACGAGGGCGCGCGGGGTCTGCACGTCGGGGCACTGGGCTTGCTGCGCGCTGCGATTCGCGACGGCAGGGAAACAGCCGCGCGCAGGGCCTGTTGGACGCGCGGACCAAGCGCTGCGCAGGGGCCAACCGGCGAGACGACGGCTGGGCTGGGGTACTCGACCGACGGAACGACGGGACGGAGAAGAACGGGGCGTCCGGGTCGGCTCAGCCGAGCTCTAGCCATGGCGAACTAGCAGTACGTCAAGAGAAGGGTGGGGGAGAGAGGAAGGAGGCAGCTCACCTCGATGGCGCGCACGACGACGGCTGCAGCGGGGCGCGGCAACACCGGACGGGACGCAGCGAGGTCGGCGAGCGGAGGTTGACGACGGCGGCGCGACGGCGAGACTCGCTGCGCAGCGAGTGCGGCGAGCGCGCACGCGGCGACGACGGCGGCACTCCGACGGCGCAGGGGACGCAGAGAGCGAGGGCGAGGCAAGGAGGAGCGGTGTTGGGCGAGAAACTGCGCAGGAATCGTGGGCAGTTCGATTTTGGAGACGTCGTGGGCGAGAGGAATGCGCAGAACCGTTTTGGGAAGAAAAACAGTGCGCGCAAGCTCTCTGACGCGCGGGCCCGGCTGGGCAGCGGCGGCGGCGGCGCTCCATGCGCGGGCGAGCGGCTGCGTGCGCGCTACGCGCGGCTGGGCGTGCGGCCTGGGCTGCCAGGCGCGCTGGGCTGGGGGCTGGCTCGCGCGGCCAGCTGGGCTGGCTGCTTGCGCGCGGGGGGGGGGGGGGAAGAGGGGCTGGCGCGCTGGGCTGCCGCGGGGGGAAGCTGGAATGGGCCGCGGCGCGGTGGGCCGAGCGGGGGGGGGGAAGAGAGGGGGAAAAGGGGGCGGCTGGGCCGGCCGAGCTGGGCCAAGGAAGGGAGCTGGGCTGAAATCCCTTTCCCTTTTTCTTTCTCTTTTCTTTCTGTTTTCTATTTATTTCAGTTTAACTCTATGCACAAACAAATGATTAATTGAAAGATCAAGCAAACCATTCATCGAACAACAAACAAACAAAATAAATGTTCTCCAACATGATGCAACAACCATTGTTTCCCTTAGGGTTTAACCTATTAAATTATACTTGCATCTACACTTGAAAATATCCACTCTTCATCTATAGAAAAAGAGAAAACAAGAGATTGGAGAAGATGAGATGGGAGGGATAACACCTGAATTTGTGGATATGAGCAAAGAAATTTTATACCCCAAATTCAGGGTGTTACAAACCTATCCCCCTCAAAAGAATCTCGCCCCGAGATTCAAGGTTGGTCAGCAAAGAGTTCGGGGTATTTGGCTTTCAGATCATCCTCTCGTTCCCAGGTTGCTTCTTCCTCAGAGTGGTGGCCCCATCTGACTTTGCACATTCTGATGGTGTTCCTCCGGGTGACTCTGTCTGCAAACTCCAGAATCTGCGTTGGCTTCTCTATGTAGGTCAGATCCTCTTGGACCTCCAAGTCCTCCACTGGCAACTGTTCTTCTGGTACTCGCAGACACTTCTTCAATTGCGACACGTGGAACACGTTGTGCACTGCCGACAAACTTTCTGGTAAGATGAGCTGGTAGGCCACTTCTCCATGCTTTGCTTGAATCTGATATGGTCCAACGTACCGGGGTGCTAACTTGCCCTTGACTCCGAACCTTCTGACTCCTCTGATAGGTGACACCTTCAGATAGACGTAGTCTCCCACTTCAAAACTCAGTTCTCTTCTCCTTCTGTCCGCATAGCTTCGCTGCCTTGATTGTGCTATCTTCAGATTCTCCCGAACCATTTTGATATTCTCTTCGGCTTCAAGCAAAATGTCGGGGCCAAACACCTGTCTCTCTCCGGGCTGGTCCCAATGCAGCGGAGTCCTACAACTCCGTCCATAGAGCGCCTGAAACGGTGACATCTTCAAGCTGGCCTGGTAACTATTATTGTAGGAGAATTCTGCATAAGGTAACCTTTTGTCCCATCCTGACTTGTCTTGCAACGCACAGGCTCTCAACATATCTTCTAGGATCTGATTAGTTCTTTCAGTCTGACCGTCTGTCTGCGGGTGATAAGCCGAGCTGAAGTTCAAATGCGTGCCCAAAGCTTCTTGTAGCTGCTGCCAGAAATGAGAGGTAAATTGTGTTCCTCGATCTGACATTATCTTCTTCGGCACACCATGAAGGCAGACTATTCGAGACATGTATAACTCAGCTAACACTGCTCCGGTGTACGTTGTCTTCACAGGTATAAAATGGGCTACCTTTGTTAAGCGGTCCACAACTACCCAGACGGAATCATAGCCGGCCCGGGTACGAGGTAGGCCAACTATGAAATCCATCCCGATCTCATCCCACTTCCACTGAGGGATCTGCAATGGCTGCAACAGTCCGGCGGGCCTTTGATGCTCTGCTTTGGTTCTTTGACAGCTATCACAGATGGCGACATATTCTGCGATTTCTCTTTTCATGCCATACCACCAAAATCTCCTTTTTAAATCCTGATACATCTTTTCACTTCCAGGGTGTATGAAGTAGGCTGTCTCATGAGCTTCCTTTAGGATCAGCTCCCGAATAGGTTTGATGTCGGGAACACACAATCGGTCCTTGAACCATATTACTCCCTCTTCATCCTCTCGAAAGTCTTTGCCTCTTCCTTCTAAGATCAGCTGCCGGATATTGTTGATGTTTTCATCATCCTTCTGTCCTTCTTTGATCTCCCGCTCTAGGGTGGGCTCTAATTCCACTGTTACTCCTTGTGTGCTGTTCAGGAAACCGAGACTCAGTCTGTCGAACTCCTTGGCTAACTCATATGGCATTGGGTACGTGGCCAACATATTGACTTGACTCTTCCTGCTCAGAGCATCCGCAACAACATTGGCTTTGCCTGGATGGTAATGTATCTCCAACTCGTAGTCTTTGATCAATTCCAACCATCTTCGCTGCCTCATGTTTAACTCTGACTGGGTGAATATGTATTTCAGACTCTTGTGATCTGTGTAGATGTCGCACTTCTGTCCATACAGGTAATGTCTCCATGTCTTCAGAGCATGAACCACTGCTGCCAACTCTAGGTCGTGTGTGGGGTAATTTTTCTCATGAATCTTTAGCTGTCGAGATGAGTATGCTACAACTCTTCCTTCTTGCATTAGCACACATCCCAATCCGGTGTAAGAAGCGTCGCAGTACACCGAGAATGGCTTGTGAACATCAGGCAGGACTAACACAGGAGCTGTAGTCAATCTATTCTTCAGTTCTTCAAATGCTTCTTGACACTTTTGGGTCCACTTAAACTCAACTTTCTTCGCTAATAACGCTGTCATTGGTCTAGCAATCTTTGAAAAGCCTTCAATGAAACGCCTATAGTATCCGGCCATTCCAATGAAGCTCTTGATCCCACGAACATCCTTCGGTGCCTTCCAATTCAGGATATCTGCTACTTTCTTTGGATCCACAGCTAACCCATCTTGGTTTATGATGTGACCCAGAAACAAGACTTCATGAATCCAGAACTCGCATTTACTCAGCTTGGCATACAACTGATGCTCTCGAAGTCTTTGCAATACCATCTTCAGATGCTCCACATGTTCTTCCTCACTTTTGGAATATATGAGAATATCGTCGATGAACACTACCACAAACTTGTCTAGATAGTCCATGAACACGCTGTTCATTAGATACATAAAGAAGGCTGGTGCATTTGTCAAACCAAAGGACATAACTGTGAATTCATATAACTCGTACTTGGTGATGAATGCCGTCTTCGGTATGTCCGAGGGTCGGATTCTGAGTTGATGGTAGCCTGACCTCAGATCTATCTTCGAGAATACGCTGGCACCTCTGAGTTGGTCAAACAGATCTTCTATTCTTGGCAGGGGGTACTTGTTCTTAATAGTAACTTCATTCAGGGCTCTGTAATCTATGCACATCCTTTTGGTACCATCTTTCTTCTCGACAAACAATACTGGAGCGGCCCAAGGCGAGGTACTTGGTCTGATGTAACCCTTTTCTAACAGCTCGTCAATCTGCTTCTTGAGTTCCACCAATTCTGGTCCAGACACTCGATAGGCTCTTTTGGAAATGGGGGCGGTACCAGGGATAAGCTCTATGGCAAATTCGACTTTTCTCTCGGGTGGCATGCCCGTTAGTTCCTCGGGAAACACATCCGGAAAGTCTGACACAACCTTGATAGCCTCAAGCGGTTTGGCCTCCTTACTATCAACTGAAATCTGGTGACAATCTCCCTCCGCTGATTTAGGTATCCTTAACTCGGCCACTACCTCCTCTCCGGATGGGGACTTCAATGTTACGGTCCTCTTGTCACAGCTAACATTCGCTTCATATTTCATTAACCAATTCATCCCTAGGATGACATCCACTCCAAGGGTGTCTATTACTATTAGGTCACTGGGGAACCCTATCCCCCTTATTTCCACCCTTATATTTGAGCATATTCTATCTGCTTGCACTTTACCACCAACCGAATTAATCCTCATGGGCGGCATCATTGCCTCTACTGAGATGTTATGCATTTCTACCCATATTGCAGTGACAAATGAATGAGTTGCACCAGTATCAAATAGCACTTTTGCGGGATGAGATTCGACTGAGAACATACCTACTGCCACATCTGGTGCATCATGGATCGCTTCGGCCTCCAAGTGGTTCACCTTCCCACGGTTGTATGCTTGGCCACGATTACCTGCTGCCTGTTGAGGTACACCTTGCCTTGTTGGAGCATTGGGGTTGGTCTGCTGCTGCGCCATCTTCTTTGGGCAATGCATCGCCCAGTGGCCTTGTTCTCCACAGTGGAAACATCCTCTGCCTCCTCCTTGTGCTGGGGCTGCTTGGTTGCTCTGATTCGCTGCTGGGGCAGGAAGGCGAGGTGCCTGGTTGTTCTGCCTCTGATACTGGTTACCTCCCTGCTGGCTGTTCTGACGATACTGCTGCTGTTATGGGTACTGCCTCTGAAACTGCTGCTGATGCGGACGCTGATTCTGATTCTGATATCCCTGTGGATGACCAGGCCTGCCTTGCTGAGATGAACTGCCTGAGAAGCGGGGACGGCTGATGCTCCCGGACTGTGGTCCACTCATCTTGCGCTTCCGATCTTCCATATCCTTGCGCTTTCTCTCGGTCATGATCGCCCTATCGATCAGGTGCTGGAAAGTGGGGAAGGTGTGGTTCATCAGCTGGTAATGCAGGGGATCCACCAAACCCCTCATGAACCTGTACTGCCTTTTAGCATCAGTGTTGACGTCTTCAGGTGCATAACGAGATAGCTGCAGAAACTTGTCTCTGTATTCACTAACAGACAGGGGTCCCTGCCTCAGAGCCAAGAACTCCTCTTTCTTCACGATCATCAGTCCCTCTGGAACATGGTACCGACGGAAACTCTCGCTGAATTCCTCCCAAGTGATAGCTTCGGGGTCAGCATGGGTAGCGAGGTAGGACTCCCACCAGGACTGGGCTGCTCCCCTTAGCTGGCGGGGACCATACAGGACCTTCTCCCTGTCGTCACACTGGGCGGTGCGCAGTTCCCTTTCCACTGCACGCAACCAGTCTTCTGCATCCATGGGGTCAGCAGAATGGGCGAAGGTAGGAGGGTGCCCTCTCATGAACTCGCCACGCTTATCCCATGGCATCTGGGGCATCTGCACTTGCAACTGGGGTTGGGGTTGCTGTTGAGCCTGCTGCATGGCTGCCAGAGTCTGCCCAATAGCCTGCACTGCCTGAGTTTGCATCAAGAACATCTGCTCCACTGTCATCGGGGGTGGCGGGGGAGGCTGCCTCTGATGTTCCTCCTGCTGGGCACGCTGCTCTTGCTGAGCACGCCTGTTGCATCGGCGCCTGTTGTCAGACATCTGTGGAAGACATTCACACATCAGCATTGATCTTACAATCCTTCAGCATAAGAAAAGGGAATACAGAATTCTTCATGACACTGAGTGAACAAAGAGCTTCACTGATCCTCACTATGATTCAACACAGCTTCTCAGATAAGAAGGAAAGTAGAAGTAAATGGTTTCCCAACTAAACAACTGACTTCATTAACATTACTAGCTAGGCCAAACTGCAGGGGAAACCCACATGTTGGCTACAGTCATTACAAAGATTCAAATCCAGCACAAGTTCATCATAACAAGCATGTAAGCAACTAATAAGCAAACTAAACTGAATGGAAGCAACTGGTAAGCAAACTAAACTGACTACCTAAGACTGAGACATCTGACTTAAGGATTATTACAAACTCCGACGCTAACGATCTAAGGATCCAGATCTATCCTGGTCTTACAGGCAGGGGAACCATAAGTGTGGTGACCACGTGGCGGCGAGCGGTATGGGTGCTGAGTCCCAGCAGGGGCAGGAGAACCACCCTCCTGGTGGCGGCGCTCTGCTAGCTCAGCCCGCAACTCAGCAATCTCCGTTCGAGCCCTGCTTAGCTCGTCCAGAGAGTGATCCAGCTCAGTGTTAAGCACCGCGACTAGGTTGACTGTGCTGCTCAACCTAGGGTTATCCTCACCAACAGGTGAGACAACCACACTCTCGGTGCTGCCAGTAGGACGGCGGGGGTAGTACCTAAGGTTAAGACCGTCGGCCACCCCACCGAACAAGGAACAGTACTGGGAGAGTGCACACCGTGCTGCATCCTGCATAGCCGCCTCTGCAGTGTCCCTCTCGGAGATGGAGTAGTGCTCCGAAACGGCCTCTGCACCCCGGAGGTCATCCTCCGGACGGCGAACTAGGCAGGTAGCCTCCCAGCGGTCCGGGTACCTCCCACGGCTGTGCTGGTAGACTACACAACGATACTCGATCGACCAGGTGTGCCGGTCGAAAGCCTGGCGCAGCAAGGTGTCGAGTGCGTCGTGGAAGTGACAACCGCGAGCGGCGTCACGGGTGATGGGTCGGGCGACCCATCCTTCCGCCTCCTGCGGCTCAGAGGACTCCGTGTTGTGGTCTGAGTCGTCGTCGTCGGGGTCTCCTCTAGGACCTCCTCCAGTAGCTCCTCCAACAGCCGGGGCGTCCCGCGGTGGTGCAGGGGGCGCCTCCAGCTGGGGAACAGAGGAGCGGCGCCTCACGGACTCCACCTCCTGCTCAGGTGGGGAGGAAGAGCCCTGCTGCTCCCTGTGCTGACGCTGGCGCTCCTGCTCCTCACGCAGGCGGTGGTGCAGTCTCTCCAGGTGACTCGACTGACCGGACACAGTGCGGCGCAGGGGACGCTCCGCAAGGCGAGACGGCAGGAAAGGAATCACCGACTTACGAGCAGTGTGTCTAAGTCGAGCCATCTACAAAAGACACCGTAAGCATAAGAGTAAGAACAGAACTAATATGACAAGTGAGTAAACCATAGATAGAACAAAGTAAAATTTTAACAAGGTATAATATAGTATATATATATGTAGTAAAACATAGGGTTGGTCGAGGTGACCGACTTTTGAAGTAACATCAGAGGTCAAGGTGAGAGGGAAGGTCAATAGTCCTTAGTACGACCAGTGCTACTCTAGGTCAGCGGTCCTACAGTCAGCACGGGCTTTGATACCACTTATGTCACACCCGGTTTCAGAAGGCAAACCGAATGCGAACTATGTACGTGCCAGGATCAGAATTCACGTACACAGCGATTACATAAATGAACATCATCGCACAGTGCTCGAATAATAACATAAAAGGGTATTAACTTATTACATCACAGAGTCATAGACATCCACATAGTCATCAACTTAACAGTTAAATCAAAGTGCTAGCGAAACGCAGTAAAGATAAGGCCTTCACAGGCAGCTGACTGGGGGTTGCCGCCAACCCACACCTAAAACTCGTCGTAGTCTTGAAACTCCTGGAAGTCTCCTTCCACGGCTTCACCTTCTCCTGAGCAGTGATTACAATGCGGACAACTTGGTGTTTGGTGGTAAAGCAAGGATGAGTACACATCAACGTACTCAGCAAATGCCCCGTTTGGCTGAGGTGGACTAGCTTTATGTGGGGTTAGGCTCAAGCAGTTGCTTTTAGTTGGTCAGGTATTTATTATTAGTGAAGCCAGGTTTTAGCAATAACCAACCCATGAACCATTTCCTCGTCGAGGGACACCATCATCATAGTCGAACCAAACCCATAAACATAATCATTGTATCCCGAACCATCTGTAT
The DNA here is from genome assembly GCF_902167145.1 of Zea mays. Lineage (NCBI taxonomy): Eukaryota > Viridiplantae > Streptophyta > Magnoliopsida > Poales > Poaceae > Zea > Zea mays. Next base: position 146,570,427 of record NC_050103.1, read on the forward strand.
CTCTAATCAAAGAGGATCCCAAGGCTGCTCTTAACCGTGAGCACGGCTGATATACCAGTTTCACTACCCTCTGCAGAGGTCGCACACTTTACCCATGAGCCGTGATTCCCTCTCTAGCCCGGGCTTGCAAGACCCTTATTCACTCCCAAGGTGATTGGCCAGGGATTCACTACGAAGCCTTTACAAAGATTCCCTAGAGGTCATAGCTGCTCATTAGGTTTCTCCAGTTTGATAAACACAGTACCTCTCCCCGCAGGAGGGCGACTAAAAAGCAAAACGAAAGAACCTCGGCACCCAGCCTCGGCAGAGCAAGCACTGTGCCTGGACCCCATTGACGGCACGACAGCGAAGCAACTACACTTCTAGTTCATCTAATTAATTAGCTAAGGGCACCCCATTCCACCCTCATGGTTGCACTGTTATCCCGGGTGGTCTCTCAACGAACAGGTCCTTACGGAGAGGTACTCAGGAAACAGCCTGAGCCCCCTAGAGTATCACAAGATCATCAACATCATCAGGATAACAGTATCATAAATAGTCTCATCATGTTCATTGATTAAGTTAAAGCAATAGCAGAATGCTAACCATGATAACCCAAAGGTAAACAAGGATATGATAAATAGAAAGCTAGTCAATCCTTAGGTTTCAATTGAGTAATGCGGGACAATAAATTATAAGTGAATGGGACATAATAGGTCAGAGGACACTTGCCTTCACCAAGCTGCTGCTGCTCAGGGTCTTCTCCTGCAATTCCCTCAGACTCCACGAACGGCCCGATATCTACGCGAGTGCAAACATACATCCAACATTCTTGAAATGGTAGAAAACAGTACACCATACAGCAGTATAGATCAAATGAATATGCACGCGACAAAGAATTCGCATCTACGACTACGCGAGAACGGAACCGAGACGACTGATACTACGGTCGAGGGATATCACATGTATACTAAGCGAATATGAATTATAATATTTAATTCGGCTTAATCATATTAACAGACAATACTTACATGCCGAGTAAAATTACTACTTAGTCCCGATTAGTGTGTGTTGTTCGAATAACCGTTGCTTAAATATATATGTTTAATTAGCGCGAGCTATTCTAGGTGAGATGAGTCATTAGTAGCGTGCGTAAAACGCACGACGACGCGTGTGAATAGCACGCACAACGCGCACGGACAGCACGCGACGATTTATTGCGCGACGCGCGGGCGATGGCGAACGACACGAACGCGCACGGGGTTAGACGGGGGGGTAGACGGGGGTAGACGAGAGTCGTCTAGGGGTAGACGAAGAGTAGGCGAACGTAGACGGAGTCCCGTCGACGCACTGCGCGCAAGCAAACGCGAGCACGCGCACTAGTTGCGCGACGCACGACACATTAAATAATTATCAAACCGCGGCTAATTGATGACGTGACGACGAACAACCTATATTATGTTTAAACGCGACAATTATATTTCTAAGTTCAATTTAGTTGACGTAACTACTTGTGTGGAATATTTTAGATAACAAAAGAATTATCAATTAATCGGTGATTAATACGAGAACTAATTGACTAACGCGTACGGACGATTATAACGAAGTAAATAATTATTGCGCGCAAACTGCGCGCGCGACACGCGCGAAACAACGCGAGGGCACTACAAACAACGACGACGGCGCGCGCGATACCCGTGATCACGTGCGAAACTGCACACGCGAGACTGACGAGTACGCGATGCGCTAGGTGACCGTAGCGAGGCACGGCGACGGTAGACGAACGGCCGGGGCGAGCTGGGCAGCGGCGAGCACGCAGCAACACAGCTGTGACGCGCAGGGGCGAGGTTCAACGGCGAATGGCTGCTACGGCGCTAAATGTAAACGCGGTTGGGCGTGCTGCGCGCAGCAACTCGGCCACGACGCGCAGGGGCTAGGCTCACCGGCGAGGGGACGCTGCTGCTACGTCGACGTGGCTGCACGAAGGAGCAGGACGAGGGCGCGCGGGGTCTGCACGTCGGGGCACCGGGCTTGCTGCGCGCTGCGATTCGCGACGGCAGGGAAACAGCCGCGCGCAGGGCCTGTTGGACGCGCGGACCAAGCGCTGCGCAGGGGCCAACCGGCGAGACGACGGCTGGGCTGGGGTACTCGACCGACGGAACGACGGGACGGAGAAGAACGGGGCGTCCGGGTCGGCTCAGCCGAGCTCTAGCCATGGCGAACTAGCAGTACGTCAAGAGAAGGGTGGGGGAGAGAGGAAGGAGGCAGCTCACCTCGATGGCGCGCACGACGACGGCTGCAGCGGGGCGCGGCAACACCGGGCGGGACGCAGCGAGGTCGGCGAGCGGAGGTTGACGACGGCGGCGCGACGGCGAGACTCGCTGCGCAGCGAGTACGGCGAGCGCGCACGCGGCGACGACGGCGGCACTCCGACGGCGCAGGGGACGCAGAGAGCGAGGGCGAGGCAAGGAGGAGCGGTGCTGGGCGAGAAACTGCGCAGGAATCGTGGGCAGTTCGATTTTGGAGACGTCGTGGGCGAGAGGAATGCGCAGAACCGTTTTGGGAAGAAAAACAATGCGCGCAAGCTCTCTGACGCGCGGGCCCGGCTGGGCAGCAGCGGCGGCGGCGCTCCATGCGCGGGCGAGCGGCTGCGTGCGCGCTACGCGCGGCTGGGCGTGCGGCCTGGGCTGCCAGGCGCGCTGGGCTGGGGGCTGGCTCGCGCGGCCAGCTGGGCTGGCGCTAGCTGGGCTGGCTGCTTGCGCGCGCGGGGGGGGGGGGAAGAGGGGCTGGCGCGCTGGGCTGCCGCGGGGGGAAGCTGGAATGGGCCGCGGCGCGGTGGGCCGAGCGGGGGGGGGGGGGGAAAGAGAGGGGGAAAAGGGGGCGGCTGGGCCGGCCGAGCTGGGCCAAGGAAGGGAGCTGGGCTGAAATCCCTTTCCCTTTTTCTTTCTCTTTTCTTTCTGTTTTCTATTTATTTCAGTTTAACTCTATGCACAAACAAATGATTAATTGAAAGATCAAGCAAACCATTCATCGAACAACAAACAAACAAAATAAATGTTCTCCAACATGATGCAACAACCATTGTTTCCCTTAGGGTTTAACCTATTAAATTATACTTGCATCTACACTTGAAAATATCCACTCTTCATCTATAGAAAAAGAGAAAACAAGAGATTGGAGAAGATGAGATGGGAGGGATAACACCTGAATTTGTGGATATGAGCAAAGAAATTTTATACCCCAAATTCAGGGTGTTACAACGACGAACTCCGCTCCGCCCGACCCAGGGCTCGGACTCGGGCTAAGCCCCGGAAGACGGCGAACTCCGCTCCGCCCGACCCAGGGTTCGGACTCGGGCTAAGCCCCGAAAGACGGCGAACTCCGCTCCGCCCGACCCAGGGCTCGGACTCGGGCTAAGCCCCGGAAGATGGCGAACTCCGCTCCGCCCGACCCAGGGCTCGGACTCGGGCTAAGTCCCGGAAGACGACAAACTCCACTCCGCCCGACCCAGGGCTCGGACTCGGGCTATGCCCCGGAAGACGGCGAACTCCGCTCCGCCCGACCCAGGGCTCGGACTCAGGCTAAGCCCCGGAAGACGGCGAACTCCGCTCCGCCCGACCCAGGGCTCGGACTCGGGCTATGTCCCGGAAGACGACGAACTCCGCTCCGCCCGACCCAGGGCTCGGACTCGGGCTAAGCCCCGGAAGACGGCGAACTCCGCTCCGCCCGACCCAGGGCTCTTACTCGGGCTAAGTCCCGGAAGACGACGAACTCCGCTCCGCCCGACCCAGGGCTCGGACTCGGGCTCAGCTCCAGAAGACGACGAACTCCGCTTCGCCCGACCCTAGGGCTCGGACTCCGCCCTGGCCTCAGCCGACGGTCTCCGCCTCGCCCGAACCAGGGGCTCGGACTCGACCTCGGCCATGGAAGACAGACTCGACCTCGGCTTCGGAGGAGCTTCCACGTCGCCCAACCTAGGGCGCAGACCAGCCACGTCAATAGGAGGCGCCATCATCACCCTACCCCGAGCTGACTCGGGCCACGGGGAACAAGACCGGCGTCCCTTCTGGCTCGCTCCGCCAGATAGGCAATGATGGCGCCCCGCATACTCTGTGACGACGGCGGCTCTCAGCCCCCTTACGGAAGCAAGAGGACGTCAGCAAGGACTCAACAGCTCCGACAGCTGTCCCTCCGCCAGGCTCCAGCACTCCTCCGATGGCCACGACATCACACCAGCTGGGTGCCAAAATCTCTCCGGCTGCCACGACGGCATGTACTTAGGGCGCTAGCTCTCCTCCGCTAGACACGTAGCACTCTGCTATACCCCCCATTGTACACCTGGATCCTCTCCTTACGCCTATAAAAGGAAGGACCAGGGCCCTCTTAGAGAGGGTTGGCCACGCGGGGACGAGGACGAGACAGGCGCTCGCGTGAGGCCGCTCGCTCCCTCTCCCGCGTGGACGCTTGTAACCCCCTACTGCAAGCGCACCCGACCTGGGCGCGGGACGAACACGAAGGCCGCGGGATTTCCACCTCTCACGCCCATCTCCGACCACCTCACTTCCCCCCTTCGCGCTTGGCCTCACGTCGACCCATCTGGGCTGGGACACGCGGCGACATTCACTCGTCGGCTTAGGGACCCCCCGGTCTCGAAACGCCGACATTCCTTAACTTGAGTCTTCACTAAAGTTATAATTATACTTATAGTGAATTTGGCAATGAACAACTAGAGAATCATGTGCAAACCTAGTTCTGCAGCGGAATGGGTATTAATACTGAACTGCTTAAAGTGGATTAATGAGCTTGATACCCTTTTTATGTTGTTAATAACTTCATTAACTCATGTTACTCTTACAAAGCAAAGAGCCAACCCCAGAAAAAGCTTTGCGTAATCCTTAGAGTCTTTTACTTTCTTATTTCATGGTTTTGGACGGGTCAGTCTAGCTGAGTACATTCCAGTACTCAGGGTTCTATTTCCAATGTTGTTGCAGATGGCCAGATGTTCCATGGATACTGTGAGCACTGCTTATACCATGCTACGAGAGATGACTATGCCATGCACATGGCTTCTCCATTCTCCTCTCATGGTTTTGGTGGGTTGACATAACCCTAATGTTGGCTCTTTATTTTGAAAACCCCACACGTGTTGTGGGTGCTACTTGAATAATTGCATCTGCTAAAACTGATCACTACGGTGATTGCTACTTTTTATGTCATTTAGGCCTTCGTGCCGACTAAGTTGTAATAACTCTATGCACTCCGATCTATTTTAAATTCTGTAGAATGTTGTAACACGTGATGCAGTGAATGTTAATTTATTACGATCTTGGTTGCGAAGGAAAAGTTTGAGATCCTTCGCGATTTCATTAGACCCCTGGGTTTATATGGGTTCAAGTGTGGGAAATCACTGGCGGGCAGATGGTTTTCATACTTGACCTCTTATAAATCTGGCCGAGTCGCCACAGATCCATTGCTAAAGTAATAAAATAGAAAAAGGAGATTAGAGGTCTAAGTTGGCTTAGATGTGCTATTGATCTATAGCTCAAAGGCACACTAGCATCGTAGAACATTTATCTATAGTTTAGAAAATAATAGACAACTAAAAAATACATGATCAAGCATATTAAATAGTGATGTGCTAGTTAGAAATATATGAAAACAAATTCTTACACGAGCCACGCCTGCGACATACAAGAGATGCGCCACCCAGATGTATTGAATCATCACATACTATAGATCGACTGCTCAGAGACTAATAAAAAAGTATGAATATATTTAAAAGTAACCAAAGAACTCAGCTAAACATCATCGATCTTAGATAGGACTGGGAAAGGTGCCAAAATAGAACAACAATTGTATCGTCATCATTTGGCCATCTTTAGAAAGCTTTTGGAGTGGTAAGAAGTTTAGTTTTTTTTACCACGTTAAATATAATATAAGATTGGTCTTTTTCCCGGTATGTCTCTTTGGAAACTAATCCAGTGTCACAGTCAAGAAAAAGGTTGTGGTCACCACCACAATTTGTTTGTGCCTATAGGACAGCAAGAGTTCCTAATGAGCCCTCAGCATTGTTGAGCCATGCCAAGTTACGGGCCAGAAAAGGAGAGCTCATCATGGACAACGAAACATGCCCTTCACAACAACAATAATGAATGAACTGATCATGGGCAGTGCATGCCAGCGATTTGTGGCGAGGTTTACCGCATATTTAACGAGAACACATATGTAACCAAAAGCAACTTGTGAGTAAAAGAAATAAAATCTATCAACTAGTTGCAACTTCACTTATCTTGTGAGAACAGTCTTAACATAAACTAAACTATTGGATAAACGATGTTGTAGCACAGTTATTGAAAAATACAACTTGTTTGTGAGTGAGAAAGAAAAGAATGTACAGAAGCCAACAAGTTGAAAAAATATAACTTGTTTGCGTGGGCTACTCTGCAAAGGCGAAAAACCACCAGAAAAGGATAGATCCATGGGGAAGTAATACTGCTAGTAGTAACACAAACAAAGCCAACAGAACCGAGTTCATAGGAGCAAAGATCAGAGCAACCAAATAAATACCTCAATACCATATCTGTTAAGAGAGGAAGCTAAAAAGCAGCATGGCTATACCAAAGTAAATAAGAGAGAGAGAGAGAGAGCTAAAAAGCAGCATGGCTATACCACATCTATTGAAAGGTGATTATCCGGCCCTTAATTTGTTCAAAGGTGACATTATCCGACCAAAAGCGGCAGTATTATAATAGGGTACGTGCATACACTCGTCTGATTGGTTCCCATAGTCCAGATATGATAACATCGACCTCAAGCTATACCAGATCTAAGAACATAGTGGTACAATACCACAATACCAGATTAGAGCAACCAAATTAATATAAAATGTGTGTTCTAAACCCTAAACCACATAAATACCACAAAACCATATCAGAGCAACCAATTCAATACCACAATACTAGATTAGAGCAATCAACACCACAATACCAGATCAAAGCAACTAAATCAATTACCACAATACCATATCAGAGTTCGTGACCAGGGGAGAGGACGAGGAGAATATCAAACCTCATTACTTTTGACGAAATTGGTAAGGAGCAAGTCAATGCGGAACAACAAGGGGTGTGAAGGGTGCGGGGGAGAGCTCGAGGGCGAGAGAAGACACGAGAGGGAAAGCTCAAGGGCGAGAGGAGACGACATAGTTCAAAGGCGAGAGGAGACGGCAGAGTCCGACCTCGACAATGGCGATTGCCAACAAGGAACCTTAGCGTGAGGAGAGGATGCAGGCGAGGATGAGCTCGATTAAGCTGGGCGAACGGGCGTAGCCTGGCTCGCGAGGAACAGAGCTTTTGCCTGTATCCCACGGGCCTGGATGAGGTGGATGTTTTGCAAAGTGTGGGCTGGCCTAGACCGACGTTCAACCAACCAAACAATATAGGGCGTGATTGGTTGCCGGATGAAGCCAACCTGGCTCGGCCCCCAGATCCAGACTCATGGGAGCCTGGTTCCAGTGGTGCAAGGGGGGCGTGATTGATTGCCGGATAAGCAGAACCAGGCTCAACCCAGCAGTTGATTGGTTGCACAGTTGCATTAGCAAATTCAAACACACAGATGCAAGTAGAGTGATTGGTTGCAGCTGCTTACAAGTGGTATGGTCACCACTGCATACAAGTGGTGAGGTTACCCAAACCAAATAATCAACAAGAGCACAACTATCAGTACAAACTGAGAGATAATCAAACCATCTTTTCAACTGAAACCAACACGATCAGTCTTAATGACTGATTGTTTAAAAGCAGTAACAGCTTCATCTTTTGAGGAGTAGCTTTTGTAGCATGCCCCTTTGAAACCATGAACTTGAGCATGACAAGAATCCCAGGAATCAAACACACCAACTTTTCTTCCATGGTGAACAACATACCACTTCATGTTGGCTATATAGGAAGAAACAAACATCATTGACATTGCACATTTGCTCAGATCATAAGTAGTATAATTCAGCAAGTCATTGGCATATGGGCATTTGCTCAGATTAAAGAAGCAAGAAAAGCATTGAGAATAGTTCATCATGAAGACAGAAGCCAAATGGTTCATACAGGAAATGGTTCATACAACAAGCCAAAGTGCAAGTCAGCAGGATCAGGTGATCAACTGCACAAAAGAATGCTGGTTAGGAAGCTACCAGTCAGCACTACTTCCTACTTACTCAAAAGGACTCTACCAGTCAGCACAAAAGAACTAACCAGCCTCAACTCAGAACACTCTAAGTGTAGTAATGTTTGCCCAAGAAAGTCCTCATCCAGAGGACTCTATGTGAGTCAGTCATGTGCACAAATGCGGTGCCATGGTTCTTGTGATCCAGCAGATGTGAGTATGCAACAATCAAAGCTTCTTCAGTGAAGCCAGGCATAAACATAACAGCAGCATAGAGGTCAGGATGCACATCTTGTTGCTTGGTCTCCCTAATTGCTTCAGCCACATTGTTAACAGCAGCTGTCATACCACCAAAGACATGGACATCATCATCAGTTAGCACTGACCTCTTCCTTTTTTTTCCCAGACCCACTTCCAGAACCACCACTAACAGGCACCTCCTTCTTGCTCCCATCCTCTGCCCCCTTAACATTCTCATCAGACTTAAATGAGCTCTCAGCAAAGTCTGAAGGAGAACCCAGTGGCTCACTGGAGCCCATGGCAAACTTGCCAGTGGCCAGGCCATTGCCAAAGATGACCTCCATTTGCTTGTAGTTCTCTATGGGTTTATTAAGTAGTTCAGCATCCTTAGGGTGAGCCTAGATGGTTATGCAAGAAATGAAGTCAGAATTGTAAAGGAGGTTAGAATGAAATGCAAGTCAGGAACTTAAACCTAACAAACCTTAACATGGCCATTATAGTGTTCTTCTTCTAGGGTGATCATATGGTTGTCCTCATCAAACAGAGCCCCACTAAGCTCTCTAAGTTTGATGATCCTAACCCATCTCTGCCTCCACTTGTGCAGGTGATTATACACCTGAGTCCCAGTGACATCATGCCCACTGAACTCCTTGAGGTCCTTTGCAACCTGATTAAGGTGCACCTCCTTGAACCCTTTGTCAGTCCTAATCCCAGTTGAAATCAGCTGACAGAAACGCTTAAGAACAAAAGCAGACATCACATTTGTCCATCTCATGGACTGCCTGGGCGACATGCATATCCAGCATCAACTAGGTAGAATTTTCCTAGAAAAAAGTATGAATTAGATGCTATTGTCTGTTCTTTAAGTATGAATTAATTGATCCTAGTAGTATTGTTACCTTCAGGAACTTTTAACCCATCCTGCCTCTCAAGTGCATCAGCAAGGATAGTGGCATCATGTGCAGACCCCTCCCACCCAGCTAGTACATATGTGAACTTCAAATCAAAATCAACTGCAGCTACTACATTCTGTGTAGGATAATGCTTCCTCCCCCTGAATGCAGATTGCATGCTCTCTGGAACTCTAGCATAAATGTGAGTTCCATCTATTGCCCCAATGCAGTCCTATGTGTTAACAAATAAGGTGAGATCATTGTATCATGAATGCATGCCTATGTGTTAACAGAATCCTAAGAAATTACCTTAAAATATGGGTACCATCTTGGACTGTTTCTGATTTTAAGTGGGGTTTCACCAGTGGGTGCCTTAATCATGTCAGCCCTTAATTCACCAATGGCATACAAAACTTCTTTAAAATACCTACTAACTGTCTCCACAGACCTCCTCCAACTTTGGTGTATGACCCTAAAACGCTGGTTGTGGCCAACTACATGAAGGAACATGGCTACTTGTTCCTCCACACTGCTGTGGATACTATCTCTAAGCAGGCTCCTACTCTTAAGCAACTCACAGAGCTGGAAAAAGGGGGTTCTTCTCATGCGCAACATGTTAACACACTCCACATCATTGAAGTTGTAAATTCTATTCAAGTTCATGTGCCTCTCTTCATCCATTGCACTCATTAGGGCATAAGTGATCCTAGGTCGTGCCATTTGACACTGGACAAGTCTAGAAACAAAATATGCATACACAGCAGCAACAAGTCCAGCTGCCCTCACTATTAACATGCGCCTCTCATCATTATCATCCATCTCTAGATGCAAAGGAACAGAGCCAAGTATCACATAACAGCTCACCAGCAGTAACATGATGCAGTACTAGATCATAGGCATGGCAACAAAATAAGCTCAGATCTAGGGACCAAATCATAGGCATGGCAACAATAAGCTCAGATTAAATGCTATAAAATCACAGGCATGGCAACTTAAGCTCAGACCATTCAAGAAATGAAGGGGGAAAGGGGAGGGGAAGGAATGGCGTCTGTTATACCGAACAGCAACAGGAAGAAGGACGAAGCACCGAGAGGAAGCAGCTACAAGGCGTGAGGAAGCAGCAATCCGGATGCCCTGTCAAGAAATCAAAAGGGGATTAGAAACCCTAGGTCGCGAAATAGAACAAAAAACGAAGCTCCAAACCTACAAAGCACGAATCCACCACGGATCTGAACAAAGAAGAAGAAATAGGGGGAGGATGGGAGGAACTCGGCACCAGTCACCGGCGGCGACAGCAGAGCAGGGCGCGCGGAGGAAGGGGAAGGAGGTGGCGGTATATAACAGCGGTCACAGCGGGAAGGAGGGAGGTAACCACAGCTTTCGCGCCATCTCCCGCGCTCACGCGCGCGCTCGCGCGCGCTCGCCCCCGCGTCCCCGCGCTGCACGCCGCCAGCCTGCATCCGGAGAAACGGCCGATTCGCCCGCATGGGGAGAGCCAGGATCGCGGCTAGGGTTTGCATCGGGAGAGCCATGCCGAGAGGGAGGAAAACGCAACCGAACAAGTGGGCTTGTATCCCGGGAGCCTGGCCCAGGGTGCATTCGGGCAACCAATCACGCCCATAGCCTATCTGATTTTTGCATTCCACGGGCCATGTATGTGCGGAAGCAGAAAACCAATCAGACGGAATATGTTGGAGTTAGGGACCTCGCAGATCTACTTTTTTAGTTTCACCGGTTTGCTAGCAAAGTCAAAGAAAACATGTTTCTAAAGCATGTATCTAGTCAAACTATTTTTTGGCAGTCTTAACAGAGAGAATTTGTGTTTCCTCTCTTGATGCATATTTGTTAGTTTGGATGATCCCCCGTCATGAAACTTTATTGAATATAGAGGTAGAGTATAGTAAAGGAGAAAGAAGAGGCAAGAGTAGAGAAGGGAAGAGAAGAGAACGAAAAAAGAGAGAAAATAAACCCTTTTAACAACTTATTTTACCTTCGTCACTGATCACTAGAAAATTAGCCCACCCTTTAGTCCATTCCTAGACCCACCATCGTGGATGGTGTACTTTCTTTGGTATAATACCATTTGCAGAGCCTCGAAACAGTAGCTATCAAATTTTGTGCAAACGTATGGTATATCCTGTCGCCATTTAAATAGACTATTTCATCCAACACTGTCGATCAACATGTGGTTTTATTTCAGACAAGCACGGCCACTAGCGGTCAGCAAAACTGCTTTAATTTGGATTAGTTCTTAAGACAATTCAATCTTCAATTCTGGATTTTTTTTACTTATTTTCTAACTTGTTGGAGCTATGGACCTTGCAGATGTAATTTACCTATTGCATATGAAACTCGGTGGATGTAATTTGCAATCCCTTTATTTAGGCATTGTTATGAGCGTTAATCACGCTGATGGCCCACAGATAAGACGACAAGCTATGATTGCTTGATTTGTAGAATTTGCTCGTTCATGTGAGCCATCGTGCGGCCCCTGCTTAAATTAATGAATTTATAATGGATTGGCCCACGTGTTCAACTGTTTAAGAAGGCAACAAACGTTCTTAACCTATCTTACCGGCGCATTAGCTATTTAGCTTATTAGAGAAGGAAAAGAATATGACCAAGCCCACACGAGCGATCGCTTCAGCATCAGTACGGTCACTCCTAGCCGCCATATAAAGATTATATTATGCAGTGCAAATACGGCCGAATCTATTTCATATGATAATATATGAGAGAGAATTACAACGCATGGAAAAAGAAATCCATTCAGACAAGATAGATGCAACCACTCAATTGTTTTTTTTTCCTTTCCATTGCTTGATGGCACCTGCATCCATGTTTTCTTCCCAGCATACAGCATCACATACCAAGCAGGTCGGGATCTTCAGGCCAAGAAGATGCCATGGGCCATGGCACACCTCCTGCTAGCTGACTTCTGTCATTGGGCGTGGTCACCGTCAGCCTCTTCTTCGGAAGAACGCTGCGAACCAGCAGACGCCTCTGCCGATGGCAACATAGGGTCATCACCTTCCTCGCTGTCTGGTGCTGTGGCCTCAGCATCACCACTGCCACTGCTTGCTCGCCTCCGGCTGACCAGAATGATCGCCCTGCTACGTTCTGTTAAGTACTGCATGATTGAGCCTCTAGACGGCATGATGAAGACCATTGTTATGGAGGCCGGAGTCCTTGCGGCTTCCTCTTCCCCTTCTTCGGTGGCTCCAAGTTCGCCGCTGTTGTCCTCAACGTTGGCGTTGAACCCTGAACGCAGCATGCTCATCAAGTCTCCAAGGTCCCGCTGCTGCTCCATCCGGCGCCAATCCCGCTGCCGTTCAGGGTCTACCTCCATCGGCCTCGCCGCTGGGTGCTCCACCCTAGCATGCTTCCTCAGCTCCTGGTAGGCACCCCTGAACTCGCACGACTCCATGGTGCAGGACCGGACCTTGGTGTTCATGTACCTCCGTGCGTCGTAGTCCTTGATGCAGTCGCTGACTGGCCCACGGCACAGCGGGCACGAGAGCTGGACCTGCTGCTGGCACTCGCTGCACTCTGTCCCTGAATCCTTGGAGGAGTCCTTGGAGGCCTTCCGGTACTGGTCATAGCAATTGGAGTGCCGCGAGCTGGTGTCGCACATGAAGGGGCGGCAGCCCTTCTCGTGCGACGAGCAGACCAGCAGGACAGCGTTGTGCGGGTGGTCCATGCAGACCGAGCACCGAACATCCTCCCACTCTGCAGCTTGCTTCGCTGCCGCGGCCGCAGGAGACTCTTGTGACCGGCGTGAAGAACTGCTCTGTCCATGAGACGCTGACAAGTATGGGGAGGCACGAGCCCGGCGGCTCTCGTGAGAGGAAACGCGGGAGCTCCTGTCCTTAGGCATAGTTATCTCAAGTCAGTGAGATGCAAGGCTTATTTTTTTGTGAATCCAAAGCAAAGCAGCATAGACAGACAGAACACAGATGCAAGGTTGGTTTCTTTACTCCAAACTCTGAAAAGGAAATCAGAATAGCAAGCAAAACAAAAAAAAAGTCTTAATCAGATCGCAAGCAACAGCGTTCTGTATCCTCCATACATATAACATATATACATATATGAACACGGATCAAACAGGCCTGGCCTAAACCGACTTCACGTTCTGCGGGAATGGAAATTCACCCACAGTTCAAAACGAAAGCAAACTCTGGTTTAAACAGTAAGACTCCGATTTAGGAATCATGCCTCTAGAAGGCGCAAAATCCGTAGTATCAGGTCGTGCACAGCAGGAGCCCTTAGCTAGTCCGGATCAGGACTCCTCAAACAGTTGCGGTATAATCTGTAGGTGGAGGAACTCCACATCTGAGAAGAAGGGCCCCAGCAGCAGCCCGGAGCGAATCGGGTGGGGTCAACGCCGGCGGCGCTCAGATCGGCGCCGGCGGCGAAACCGCGCGGCCGCTTGGACCCGACGCCGGCGACACGGACCAGGAGGAGGGAGGTTTTACCGTTTCCAACGGGAGCCGGCGGCGGCGGCGGCAGGCGGACTTAGGATTCGGTCCGGGTCGCGCCGGGTAGACGCCAATCCAGGGGACGAACGGGGAAAAAGGAGGAGGAAACGATGCGGGACGAAGGGTCAGGTTGGGTGGTGGCTCGGGCTCGCTCCAGTTTATAGGTGGGCGTGACGTGGACGGTGACGTGGTTGGCTAGAGTTCTCCATTCGCTAGTCCCTCGTCTAGGCGGCTCCGGCTCGGCTCCCCGTGGTCCTTGTCGGCGACGGTGCCGCCTCGCGTGAACCAACTTCACTGTGGGCCGGCGATCTGGGCCCCGTCTGTCGGCGTCCTCATCCCGTCCCGGGTTGTGTGGTGAGGCCGGGCCCGCGTCCGCAGTGTCTGTGAGGATGACGGGTAGGCCCCGCGAGTGGGCGTCGGTTTACGAATGGATGCATCACGAAGCGATGGGTGAGGAGGGAGGTGACCGACCGACGAGGGAGGACCTGGACAGGATGTGCCACTTCAGCGGCGTGGGTGTGAGTAGGACCTGCCTCCGCCGTCTGCTACTGCGGTGGGAAAGGTAAAGCTGGAGGGCGTGCGCTGGCTACGCGTCCCAATCGCAGGACCAGAAAGTATCAAGTTGTCAATGGCAGGTGGGTCCCTGACGTTCTTATTACGTGGGCCCGTGATGTCCTTATGCATGCGGGCCCGGATGGCCGGATAGACACAGTGGGTGGGCTGCGCCGCGATGTGTACCGTGTACGCGCGTCGTGGGTGATTGCGCGTGGGAGAATTGAGTGGGCGGGGAATAATTTCTTGTGGGCCCGGGAAACCAGTGGCACTACTGTACGGAGTACTGTGGCTTGGTGCTTTCTGGGACTGGAGGTGCATGGAAACGGGTGCCGGGTCTGTGTGCACGGCTCTATATGGCATCTCTTCTGTCTTCTCCCTCGTCCTCTGCGCACCACGGCACCAGGAAACGCCATCTGCCGCACACCACACTACCGCTGGTACTCGTACTCTCGGAGTTGGATGAGATTTCAAAATTCGAACGCGCCGTAGCTCAATACCACAGCGGCATGGCGGCAATACTGCTGCCTCATTTACTATTACCTCCTCCATTTTTACGGTGTTTTACTGCTCATGATTATACATGCTATTTATTTAAGCCATTATTTTGTTCTATATCAAACCAACAGTACAACCGAGAGAATCCTTAGTCAAAATACAGTACCAAATATGCTGAAGTTAATTTGATTGAATTATTTTCCGAGGGCTAGCGATGCTATAACAGTTGCAATGGCTAAATATGATCTATATAGACATGTTTGCTTCAACTTCTGATTAAATTCTTACCATAAGGACCGGCTTCTGGTATCCAAACGTTTCCTAAAAATTGCCTAAATCAATGTTGTCGGAGGGTAAATCTCTCCAGCCGGGTGGCAGATTGCACCCGCTCTAATTCCTAAAATGAGGAGGGTCCTAAGCGTCTTGCTTGTTACGAGGTTGGTGGATGAACACACGAGAGCACACGAGGATTTAGAGTGGTTCGGTCTGCCAGGACGTAACACCCCACTCCACTTTGTAATGTATTGTGAGTTTGAGCCTGGATCTGTCTTGTAACGTCGCATGTCTCCCCTTTTATAGCTGAAAGAGGGCATGCACAAAGGCACTGAGCCCCGACATGTGGGCCCAGGAACATAGAGAATATAACACTTGGGGCTATAAATATTTGCTGTCGGGACAATCCCCTTGTGTCCTGTCGTCCGAGATCTGTGTATCTTCGGCGTGCAGAGGAAGATTCTTGTAGAAGGGATAACACAGTGCGCTGCTTGACACGGGCGCACTGTTCACCAGCAGACCCAGCAGGCGCGCCGCCTGCTGGATGACCTTGACGCCGCCTGCCAGCGGATGGGACGGGACACATTAAATGCTGAGAGGGCACGTCGTCCGTCAGCGCAGTGACAGGTGGCGCGTCCTCTCCTCAATAAATGTAGGGGCTGCACGACTTTACATCAGGCTCGGCCCGATGGCTTATGTCATGGGCCACAAGCAGCGGGTCTCCGCCTGAGCGGGAAGTGAAGGGCAAGGCCTGGACACATGTCAGCACCGGACCCCTACTCACGCCAGGGCCCTCCTCGTTCCGGGGCCTTGCTGAGGTTCGGACCTTACTCGGAGGCTCCGGACTTATACGTATAGCCGCCGGAGAGCTCGCGCCCGTGGTTGTCGCTGCTGGTGCAGAGGTGGTCACTGTCGCCGGCGATCCATCGATGCAGAGGTGGTCGCCGCCGTTGGTGGGGCTGTCCAGAGCCAACTTCCAGTGCAACTCCTGCTGGTGCAGCGTAGTCCATTCTTGCAGAAATGGAGCTAGGGTCCCGCTTGTAAGGGAATGTAATGACATTTGCTTGAGAGCAGAATGTAATAACATATGTACGCAGGATTTTAGCCTGGGAAGCCAAGTTGTGTGTTCGGACCCCCTGGATGGTGGTTTCAAGTACTAAGACACATGCCGCAGGACGGTGGAGTATGCAGGCTCACGGTACGGGACCAGGCTGAGCGGCTACACGGTTTCCGGACCCCCTAGGAGACAAGTGCCCATTCTTCAGAGCCGGACCTCCAGGTTGTTGGACGCACAGGACTATAGTTTTAAATACTAGGACACCCGTCACGGAGTGGTGGAGTGTGCAGGATTTTGGGTACGGAACCAGGCTAACCAGCCACACAGGCTCCGGACCACCCTATGGAACGGGCATCCGGTATTTAGAACCGGCCCCCAGGCCTTCCCCTGTTTTTATAAAGTAATAAATATTGTCTACTAAGCAGTATTTAACACTTATTTGTGTATCGCATGTTCCTGTTGTGCGAGATGTTGCGGTGTTGAGTCCCCCTGGTACCTGGCCCCCGCCTGGGATGTAGGCTTGATGTGTCGAGGTTGGATACCAGCATGTTCTGAAAGAGTTGTCAACAATTCTTGGGAGGGAGCCTCTCCGAGACCTGGATTTGTACACAGCTTTTAGCCAAGGAGCGTTAGTAATACACCCGTAGGACTCATCATCTGACACTAGCCATCCTTTGATACGTGCTCGGGACTTGCAGGGTCTAGTCTGGGGGAGCCAAGTTGTGCGTCCGGACTCCCTGGATGGTGGTTCTAGGTACTAGGACACCAGCCACAGAGTGGCGGAGCATGCAGGCCCACGGTACAGGACTAGGCTGAGCGGCTACACGGCTCCGAGCCACTCTAGGAGACAAGTGTCTCTTCTCTAGTTCCGAACCCCAGGTTGTCGGACCCACAGGACGTATAGTTCTAAGTACTAGGGTACCCGTCACAGAGCGGTGGAGTGTGCAGGCTTTCGGGTACGGGACTAGGCTAAGCGGCCACACAGGCTCTGGACCACCCCATGGAACGGGTTCCCATTCTTTAGAACCGGCCCCCAGGCTGTTGGGCCCTCCTGCTTTCGCGAAGAGGTCCTAACCTGCAAGCCTAGCTGTCCAATTCGGATGTCATTATGTTTGATGGAACGAGAACTGCTTGGGTGGGTTAGGTAAAATAACATCCAGAAGACTGCAAGGTAAGACCATAGAGCAGTAGGACAATACTATCATAGAGACGCATCTAAGAGGGTAGTTTTCCTTTATAAATTATCATGCATGTGTGCGGACCAACAGGCCGGGTTTATGGGGACAGACCCCACCGGGTTGGCGTACACGTATGCGCTACCTAGGTGCAAAAGGGAAACAACTTGACCCCTCAGACCTGCTTTATAGATAGAACTTACAGAGATGTTCCAGCACTGGGGGAGGTACTCCTTCAGTCGTAGCTAGACAGTTGCCCTCGGGTCGGAGTATTCCCGTTACCTTAAAGGGTCCTTCCCAGCTAGGGAGTGTTGCGGAGCCCTGATTTGGTTTGGTACTTCCGTAAGATTAGGTTCCGACCCCGGGTTTCCATCTGCGTTTGACAAAGGAGCCCCCGTCCTTGGCCTTGGTCACTCCTGGATAAACCTGACAGAAGTTTGGACCCATGGGGGACCCAGAATAGTTCCCGGAGGAAGGCAGGCTTCAGCTCCGTAGGCCAGGGGACATGGGGTCCCGCTGGTGGTTTGTTTAGTCGCCATCGGAGTGGGAGTCTCTAGTGAATACGTCCTTTAGGTCCCCCTCGGGTGACTGGTATCCGAGGTCTCGCTCAGCCGCGGCTACCTCGTCGTCGTCGACCTTTTCCTTGCCAGGGCGACGATGAGGTGGAGAGCCGTCCTTGGAAGACTGCTCACGCCGCTCGCTGATGCGTTCGCTGACGCGTTTCGCGAGATCAATGATCTCGCGGCACTCCGCGGCGCTGTGGCGACCGTTGGGGTGTATAGGGCACAAGTCGTCGCTACCCCTTTGCGGCCGTGGGCGTTTGTTGTGGTCGCCCCGGCCCCCGGTCGTAGCTGCAACGACCAGAGCGGTGGATCGTGGCTTCTGGTAGTCGCGATCCTTCTTCTTTTTCTTCTTCTCGTCCTGGGGGGCGGCACTCGAGCCACTCGGCTGGGCAGCCCTGGTTTGTGGGGCCGAGTGCCATGCACGGCCCTCGGCGGCTCTGGCGCACTTGTCAGCCAGAGCAAAGAGCGTGGGGACAGTTTCCACGTCATGTGTGGCCAACTTCTCCAGCATTTTCTTGTCACGTACCCCCTGTCGGAAATCCGTGATGATGGAGGCATCAGAGATAAGAGGTATAGTACCTCGCACCTTGGTGAAGCGTGAGATGAACTTCCGGAGAGTCTCCCTGGGCTCCTGCCTCACCGCATGGAGGTGGGCCTCCACACCGTGCTGTTGGTAAGCGCTGGCGAAGTTCACGACGAACCGCGCGCAGAGCTCTTCCCAGGTGTAGATGGATCCTGGGGCGAGGTTCATGAGCCAAGTCCGGGCAGGTCCAGACAAGGCGACATGAAAATACGTTGCCATCACAGCGGTGTTTCCACCTGCTGCCATGATGTCGGTGACGTACACCTGTAGGAACTCCGACGGGTTTGATGTCCCATCATATTTTTCCGGCAGGTGCGGCCAGAACTTGGGCGGTCATGATGTCGCGTGAAGATGGTCCGCGAGGGCGGCGCAGCCCACGTCGGCCAAGGGGACACACGTTTGGGACCGGGTGCCCATTGGTGTCTGCGGTGTTGCCGTAGCAAAGTCTTGATCGAGGTTGCGACCCTCGATGTTTTGGTGGCGCTCGCGCGCCCTTTCTAGGGAGATCTGAGCGTCCTCTCCCGTACGTCTGCGGTTGAGCTCTGCCCGGAGGTCATCAGTCTGTGCACCCCTTACGGAAGGCGAGCGCATAGACGTTGTGGCTTCGCGTTGGCGCCGGGATGACCGGGGTCTGGATCTGGTCGAGGTAGAATGCGCCATACCGAGTAGCCGGTCAACGTCGTCGCGCCACTGCTTCATGGTCCCTGGTGAAGCCGTGGAGTTAGGGGGTGGCATAGCAACTCCCTGGCGGCAGATAATGTCGTAGGTGTTGCCCTCGACAGAGTCTGGGACACTTGCGCAGGCGTGTGCTGTTGCACGGTGTGTACATCAGCAGCCCCAGACTCAGGGCGGTCGGGTACTCGCGGCGCAGAGGACACAACTTCTTGCTCCATCGCCAAATCTTCCGAAGTTTCGGCGCGGTGCTCGATGATTCGCAACATCATGCTGAGCGAGGGAACAAGCAAAAACTTCAAGCCTAGCCCCCTACCTGGCGCGCCAAATGTCGGAGGGTAAATCTCTCCGGCCGGGTGGTGGATTGCACCCGCCCTAATTCCTAAAATGAGGAGGGGCCTAAGCGTCTTGCTTGTTACGAGGTTGGTGGATGAACACACGAGAGCACAGGAGGGTTTAGAGTGGTTCGGGCCACCGGGGCGTAACACCCTACTCCACTGTGTAATGTATTGTGAGTCTGAGCCTGGATCTGTCTTGTAACGTCGCATGCCTCCCCTTTTATAGCTGAAGGGGGCATGCACAAAGGCAATGAGCCCCGACATGTGGGCCCAGGGACATAGAGAATATAACACTTGGGACTATAAATATTTGCTGTCGGGGCAATCCCCTTGTGTCCTATCGTCCGAGATCTGTGTATCTTCGGCGTGCAGGGGACGCTTCTTGTAGAAGGGATAACACAGTGCGCTGCTTGGCACGGGCGCACTGTTCGCCAGCAGACCCAGCAGGCGCGCCGCCTGCTGGATGACCTTGATGCTGCCTGCCAGCGGATGGGACGAGACGCATTAAATGCTGAGAGGGCACGTCGCCCATCAGCGCTGTGACAGGCGACGCGTCCTCTCCTCAATAAATGCAGGGGCTGCACGGCTTTACGTTAGGCTCGGCCCGATGGCTTATGTCATGGGCCACAAACAGTGGGTCTCCGCATGAGCGGGAAGTGAAGGGCAAGGCCTGAACACGTGTCAGCACCGGACCCCTACTCACGCCAGGGTCCTCCTCGTTCCGGGGCCTTGCTGAGGTTCGGACCTTACTCGGAGGCTCCGGACTTATACGTATAGGGGTCGGGTGTCCTTCTGTGCAGGTCCGGACCCCACGATACATACTGGGATGTGTTGTCATTTCTTGCCACGTGGTGCCCTTTGACCTGCCCATGCGGTGGGGTCAGGCACCGTCCTCCGCGTGGCCTGGAGACGTCGCATGGGTGCGACTTCTTCATGCTGTAGAAGAGGGTACCCCTGATTTAGGGTACCGAAAAATGTGAATGCAGAATCAGTCGAGTCGTCGCGACAAGAAGAATTTGCTCATTTTCTAAACCCTAAACCGTGCATATCTCTTCATCTTCCTCGACATACAAACATTGTGATATCCAGATTCTCGTGACAGCTAGATTACCTAGTGTTGAGCACCATATTTGACAACTAGGCACGATCGGACGGTCCGGCCCTATGGCCATGTGGTATGCGTCCTCACGATCAGATAAGTATGAGCGAGAGTACTTATCTATGTGTGGTTACCCTAACCTATCCATGGGGGATCTGTTGGATCTCGTCTAAGAATAGGTCCAGACATCCTCACCTATAAATATAAAGGAGTACAGTCGATTGATAACCCCGAACATATTCAAATCAAACCAGTCTATTACTTTCTTTATCAATCATTTATCATTCATGTCATAGGAGTAGACGTAGCGTAGCTCTAGTTGTAACTTTCTGCATATCCGCATTCACCCTTATTCGACTCTACGTCGTCTAGATCCATGTTGGATGGCCTTTCTTCCTGGTACGACTTATATTTTGCATTCATCCTGGAGTTTTATATGTGCATCTATTTGAATTTGAAAATCCTAGACCAAGTTTGGGCTTGACTTTGAAAACACAAAGTTGGGAAAAATTAAAATAGAAAATAAAAAAGGAAAAATATAAAACGATACCTGGGTCGAATTCAACACGCGGTCGACCCACTTACCTTACCAGCAACCCTTGTGGCCTTTCTGCACCGACAAATGGGACCCGACTGACAGCCGCTACGCTCTCGTTGTCCCTGACTTGCGGGCCCCGATGACCAGCACCATTATTCCACGAGTCACATGCGTTCGTGCTAAAGCTACACTAACTGCCCCGTGGGACCGCCTCGCCAGGGTCACTTACAAGTGCGGTCACGAGACTAAAGGGTTCTTCTCTGTATTCCCCGTGAATCACAACAGAATCGCCCGTTCTGGATCTTCGTCGAGCGCAACAAACCGAGCAATGATCCCTTGGCCTCATGCCTATAAGTATTTGAGCACCACGACCCTCGCAAGCCATCAATCGATGGGTTGTCTTTTCTGTCGCCTCAATCGTGTCACCATCACCGAGGGCGCAACATCGAGAAGCGCGAACGAGGGAGAGAGAGCCGTCGTGTGGGCATCACGACTGCGTCACCACACCAAGCATTCCATGTGGTCTTGGCGAGTCGTCGGGACACCCTACACCCGTCTGTGGCCTTCTCAAGCAAAGTAATCCACCGGAGCGCCACCAATTACTCACCGACATCCAACCTCCACCGTGGGCTGCATTATTCCATGGACCAACAACTTCGCTACGAAATCACCGGTGAATGGGGATATCAATTGTGCCCTCATCGTGAAGGATTACGGTCGGTACCGGGTGGAATTCCTCACCGGAGCTGCTGATTTGCCAAGCGTCGTCGATGAGAATTTGCACCACAAGACTCACGGTAATCCTCTTTACGGTTTCTTGTTGTACCTGCTTCATTTAGGGCTCATCATGGTGAAGTCGTGAACACCAAGGCACTAGAAGGTGGGTGCCGGTGATGGCATCACCATGTGCTAGTGTCTCGCCGCGCTAGTGGTACCATCGTAGGAAGATGGACTAGTGTCCGTTGATCCGAAGATGGACAGTTCTGATTAAATTGGGCATTCATATTCGCTTGGGTTGCGCCTCAGTCATTTATCAACAGATGGAGGGTTGGGAGGAGATCCCGATGTTTTAAATCCAAAGCATTTGTCGGAGAGGGAATTCTCCGGCCGGGTGGCGGGGTGCACCCGCCCTAAATCCTAAGATGAGGAAGGGGCTTAAGCGTTTTGCCTGTCCTGCTAAGCGAACATCAAGCACATGAACACACGAGGGTTTAGAGTGGTTCGGGTTGCTGGAGCGTAACACCCTACTCCACTGTGTGTTGCATTGTTGTGGAAGCTTGAGAATTGAGAGTCTGCGTTGGGTCTCTCCCCTTCTAACGTTGCCTGCCTCCCCTTTTATAGCTAAGGGGCATGTACAAGAGTGCTGAGCCCCAACATGTGGGCCCAGGAACACAACGGATGTAGTACTTGGAGCTACTAATGTTTGCTGTTGGGGCAATCTTCTTGTGCCCTGACACCCGAGATTTACGTAGCCTCGGCGTGCAGGGGAATCTTCTCGAATAAGGGATGATGAGCACAGTGCGCCGCGCGGCACGGACGCACTGTTTGACAATGGACTGGACAGGTGCGCCGTCTGCAGGATGGCCCTGGCGCCGCCTGCCAGCGGAGTGGACAGGACGCATTAAATGCTGAGTGGGCACATCGTCTGTCAGCAGGGTGGACAGGCGGCGCGTCCTCTCCGCAATAAATGCAGTGTAAAGCCCTAAAATTCGTATAAGGTAAAATAATAAATAATAAAAAAATAAAAAAATAAATAGATGTATTCATATAAAATGTTTTGGGAATTATTTGTTTTCCCCTTCTTTGTACATACTCAATTAAAGGAAGTAAGATAGAAAATAAGTAAATATAAAAAAAATTGTAGCTCATGCAGTTAAAATAATTTGAATTTTTGAATGAAAGTTAAACTGAACTGGAAATTTGAATTTGGAATAGAAAGAGGACAATAGAAAAAAGAAAGAGAAAGGAAAATTAGAAAAAAAGAGGAAACAGAAAACCCCTCTTGGGCCGAATCTACCCTCTCCTCGGCCCATCTCATTCTTTTCCTCCCCTCCACCACGCATGCGCACGGCCCAAAATTCTTCCTGTGAACGACATGCGGGCCCGTGTGGGTGGTGGCCGCGCGCACCCCCCTTTGCCTTCCGAGTCCTGCGCATCACTGGCGGGTGGGCTCCACATCGTCAGACTCTCCTTCTTCCTCGGAACGACCTCGCGCGCGCACAGCTAGCGCCACGGAATTCGCGAAGGATCTCCCGCACCTGTCGCGCGTCCTGACCGAGCTCGTCCCCATCCTCGGCTATAAAACCATGGTGTGATCCTCTTCCTCCACCATCGGAAGCATCCGTCTCGGGCAATGGGGAGGCAGCGAAAATGGGTGCCGTCGACCACACAACTCCGCCGACGTCGCACTGAAGTCCGGGATACACCGTCGTTCAGGGCTCTACGGGTGGCTTAGGAGCTTCTCCACGGCATGAATTTCATGCGGGAGCCGACGCGGGACCGTGAGAACAACCAGGCGCCACTGAAAGGGAATTAGGCTTACACCTATTTCCTAATTGATTTTGGTGGTTGAATTGCCCAACACAAATAATTGGACTAACTAGTTTGCTCTAAGTCTTTAAGTTATACAGGTACCAAAGGTTCACAATAATTCAATAAAAAGACCAAGAATGGGTTCGAACAAAGAGAGCAAGGGACAACCGAAGTGTGCCCTGGTCTGGCGCACCGGACTGTCCGGTGTGCCACCGAACAGTGTTCGGTGCACCAGGGGACTCCAAGCTGAACTCTTCACCTTCGGGAATTCTCAGAGGCGCTTCTCTATAATTCACCGGACTGTCCGGTGTACCACCGGACAGTGTCCGGTGCTCCAAGGGAGAGCGACTCTGAACTCGCTAGCTTCGGGAAACCGTTCCGCTAAAATTCACCGGACTGTCCGGTGAGCCAGCGGAGCAACGGCTACTTCGCGCGCAACGGTCGACTGCAACGCATTAAATGCGCGCCTGCGCGCGTAGAGGACAGAGCACGCGCGGGTGGCACACCGGACAGTCTACAGGACTTGTCCGGTGCACCACCGGTCAGCCAGGCGGGCCCACAAGATAGAGCTCCAACAGTTGGAACCCAACGGCCAGGTGACGTGGCTGGCGCACCGTACAGTGTCCGGTGCGCCATGCGACAGAAGCCTCCACCAAACGGCTAGTTTGGTGGTTGGAGTTATAAATACCCCCAACCACCCCACATTTAAGTCATCCAAGTTTTCCACCTTCCAACTATTTACAAGAGCTCTAGCATTCAATTCTAGACACACCCAAGTGATCAAATCCTCTCCCAATTCCACACAAAGCTTTAGTGATTAGTGAGAGAGATTTGTTGTGTTCTTTTGAGCTCTTGCGCTTGGATTGCTTCGTTCTTTCATTCTTTCTTGCGAACAACTCAATTGTAACCAAGGCAAGAGACACCAATTGTGTGGTGGTCCTTGCGGGGAAGTTTGTTCCCGTTTGATTGAGAAGAAGAAGCTCACCCGGTCCGAGAGACCATTTGAGAGAGGGAAAGGGTTGAAAGAGACCCGGTATTTGTGACCACCTCAACAGGGAGTAGGTTTGCGAGAACCGAACCTCGGTAAAACAAATCATCGTGTCTCACTCTTTATTCGCTCACGATTTGTTTTGCGCCCTCTCTCTTGGACTCGTTTATATTTCTAACGCTAACCCGGCTTGTAGTTGTGCTTAAGTTTGTAAATTTCAGATTCGCCCTATTCACCCCCCTCTAGGCGACTTTCAATTGGTATCAGAGCGGGTACTTCATTAGAGCCTAACCGCTCGAAGTGATGTCGGGAGATCACGCCAAGAAGGAGATGGTGACCGGCGAGAAGCCCGCTACAAGCCACGGGAAAGCTCCATCGGGAGAGTCCTACAACAAAGGGAAGGGGAAGGAAAAGGAATCTCCTTCACACAAGTCGCGTCGGAGCGATGACAAGAAGAAGAAGATGAGAAAGGTGGTCTACTACGAGACCGACACCTCATCGCCATCCACCTCCGGCTCCGACACACCGTCCGTCACTTCTAAGCGCCATGAGCGCAAGAAGTTTAGTAAGATCCCCCAACGCTATCCTCACATTCCTAAACATACGCCTTTACTTTCCGTCCCATTAGGCAAACCACCAATGTTTGATGGTGAAGATTATGCTAGGTGGAGTGATTTGATGCGATTTCATCTAACCTCACTCCACAAAAGTATATGGGATGTTGTTGAGTTTGGTGTACAAGTACCATCCGTAGGGGATGAAGATTATGATGAGGACGAAGTGGCCCAAATCCAACACTTCAACTCCCAAGCCTCAACTATACTCCTCGCCTCTCTAAGTCGAGAGGAGTATAATAAGGTGCAAGGGTTGAAAAATGCTAAGGAGATTTGGGACACGCTAAAGACCGCGCACGAAGGAGACGAGGTGACCAAAATCACCAAGCGGGAAACGATCGAGGGGGAGCTCGGTCGCTTCCGACTTCGCCAAGGGGAGGAGCCACAAGACATGTACAACTGGCTCAAAACCTTGGTGAACCAAGTGCGCAACCTCGGGAGCAAGAAATGGGATGACCATGAAATGGTCAAGGTTATTCTAAGATCCCTCGTTTTTCTTAACCCTACGCAAGTTCAATTAATTCGAGGAAATCCTAGATATACACTAATGTCTCCCGAGGAGGTAATTGGGAATTTTGTGAGCTTTGAATTGATGATCAAAGACTCGAAGAAAATCAATGAGATTGATGGCCCCTCCACGTCCGAAGCACAACCGGTTGCATTCAAGGCGACGGAGGAGAAGAAGGAGGAGTCTACATCAAGTAGACAACCAATCGACGCCTCAAAGCTCGACAATGAGGAGATGGCGCTCGTCATCAAGAGCTTCCGCCAAATCCTCAAGCAAAGGAGGGGGAAGGACTACAAATCCCGCTCCAAGAAAGTTTGCTACAAGTGTGGTAAGCCCGGTCACTTTATAGCAAAATGTCCTATTTCTAGTGACAGTGACAGGGGCGACGACAAGAAGGGGAGAAGAAAGGAGAAGAAGAGGTACTACAAGAAGAAGGGTGGTGATGCCCATGTTTGCCGGGAGTGGGACTCCGACGAGAGCTCCACCGACTCCTCCTCCGACGAGGACGCCGCCAACATCGCCATCACCAAGGGACTTCTCTTCCCCAACGTCGGCCACAAGTGCCTCATGGCAAAGGACGACAAAAGGAAGAAGGTAAAATCAAGATCCTCCACCAAATATGAAACCTCTAGTGATGAGGATAATGCTAGTAATGAGGAGGATAACTTGCGCATTCTTCTTGCCAACCTAAACATGCAACAAAAAGAAAAATTAAATGAATTGATTAGTGCCATTCATGAGAAGGATGATCTCTTGGACACCCAAGAGGACTTCCTTATTAAAGAAAATAAGAAGCATGTTAAGGTTAAAAATGCTTACGCTCTAGAAGTAGAAAAATGTGAAAAACTATCTAGTGAGCTAAGCACTTGCCATGAGACTATTGACAACCTTAAAAATGAGAATGCTAGTTTAATTGCTAAGGTTGATTCAAATGCTTGTGATGTTTCAATACCCAATCTTGGAAATGATAATGTTGATTTGCTTGCTAAGATTGAAGAATTGAACATTTCTCTTGCTAGCTTTAGGATTGAAAATGAAAAATTGCTTGCTAAGGCTAAAGAATTAGATGTTTGCAATGCTTCCATTTCCGACCTTAGAAGTAAAAATGATATATTCCATGCTAAGGTTGTAGAATTAAAATCTTGCAAACCCTCTACATCTACCGTTGAACATACTTCCATTTGTACTAGATGTAGAGACATTAATGTTGATGCTATCCATGATCACCTAGCTTTAATTAAGAAACAAAATGATCACATAGCTCAACTTAATGCTAAGATTAGTGAGCATGACTTAGAAAATGAAAAATTTAAATTTGCTAGGAGCATGCTCTATAATGGGAGACGCCCTGGCATCAAGGATGGCATTGGCTTCCAAAAGGGAGACAATGTCAAACTTAATGCCCCTCCTAAAAGATTGTCAAACTTTGTTAAGGGCAAGGCTCCCATGCCTCAGGATAACGAGGGTTACATTTTGTACCCTGCCGGTTACCCCGAGAGCAAAATTAGGAGAATTCGCTCTAGGAAGTCTCACTCTAGCCCTAATCATGCTTTTATGTATAAGGGTGAGACATCTAGCTCTAGGCAACCAACCCATGCCAAGTTGCCTAAGAAGAAAACTCCTAGTGCATCAAATGACCATAGCATTTCATTTAAAACTTTTGATGCCTCTTATGTCTTAACTAACAAATCCGGCAAGGTAGTTGCCAAGTTTGTTGGGGGCAAACACAAGGGATCAAAAACTTGTGTTTGGGTACCCAAAGTTCTTGTATCTATTGCCAAAGGACCCAAAACAATTTGGGTACCTAAAACCAAGAACTAAACTTGTTTTGTAGGTTTATGCATCCGGGGGCTCAAGTTGGATAATCGACAGCGGGTGCACAAACCACATGACAGGGGAGAAGAAGATGTTCTCCTCCTACGAGAAAAACCAAGATCCCAACGAGCTATCACATTCGGGGATGAAAATCAAGGTTTGGTCAAAGGATTGGGTAAAATTGTTGTATCTCCTGACCATTCTATTTCCAATGTTTTTCTTGTAGATTCTTTAGATTACAATTTGCTTTCCGTCTCTCAATTATGCAAAATGGGCTACAACTGTCTTTTTACAGATGTAGGTGTTACTGTCTTTAGAAGGAGTGATGATTCAATAGCATTTAAGGGAGTGTTAGAGGGTCATCTATACTTAGTAGATTTTGATAGAGCTGAACTCGACACTTGCTTAATTGCTAAGAATAACATGGGCTGGCTCTAGCATCGCCGACTAGCACATGTTGGAATGAAGAATCTTCATAAGCTTCTAAAGGGAGAACACATTTTGGGACTAACCAATGTTCATTTTGAGAAAGACAGGATTTGTAGCGCATGTCAGGCAGGGAAGCAAGTTGGGACTCATCATCCACACAAGAACATCATGACGACTGACAGGCCACTCGAGCTCCTACACATGGACCTATTCGGCCCGATAGCTTACATAAGCATCAGCGGAAGTAAGTACTGTCTAGTTATTGTGGATGATTATTCTCCCTTCACTTGGTGTTCTTTTTGCAGGAAAAATCTCATACCCAAGAGACTTTAAAAGGATTCTTGAGACGAGCTCAAAACGAGTTCGGCTTAAGAATCAAGAAAATAAGAAGCGACAACGGGACGGAGTTCAAGAACTCACAAATCAAAGGCTTTCTTGAGGAGGAGGGCATCAAGCATGAGTTCTCTTCTCCCTACACGCCACAACAAAATGGTGTAGTGGAGAGGAAGAATAGAACTCTATTGGACATGGCAAGAACCATGCTTGATGAGTACAAGACTTCGGATCGATTTTGGGCCGAGGCGGTCAACACTGCTTGCTACGCCATCAACCGATTGTATCTACACCGAATCCTCAAGAAGACATCATATGAACTCCTAACCGGTAAAAAGCCCAATATTTCATATTTTAGAGTCTTTGGTAGCAAATGCTTTATTCTTGTTAAAAGAGGTAGAAAATCTAAATTTGCTCCTAAGACTGTAGAAGGCTTTTTACTAGGATATGATTCAAACACAAGGGCATATAGAGTCTTTAACAAGTCCTCTGGACAAGTTGAAGTTTCTTGTGACGTTGTGTTTGATGAGACTAACGGCTCTCAAGTAGAGCAAGTTGATCTTGATGAGATAGGTGATGAAGAGGCTCCGTGCATCGCGCTACGGAACATGTCCATTGGGGATGTGTGTCCTAAGGAATCCGAAGAGCCTCCAAATGCACAAGATCAACCATCCTCCTCCACGCAAGCATCTCCACCAACTCAAAATGAGGATGAGGCTCAAGTTGATAAAGGAGAAGATCAAGAAAATGAGCCACCTCAAGATGACGGCAATGATCAAGGGGGAGATGCAAATGATCAAGACAAGGAGGATGATGAACCAAGGCCGCCACACACAAGAGTCCACCAAGCAATCCAACGAGATCACCCCGTCGACACCATCCTCGGCGACATTCATAAGGGGGTAACCACTAGATCTCATGTTGCACATTTTTGTGAGCACTACTCTTTTGTTTCCTCTATTGAGCCACACAGGGTAGAGGAAGCACTACAAGATTCGGATTGGGTGGTGGCGATGCAAGAGGAGCTCAACAACTTCACTAGGAATGAGGTATGGCATTTGGTTCCACGTCCTAATCAAAATGTTGTAGGAACCAAATGGGTCTTCCGCAACAAGCAAGACGAGCATGGTGTGGTGACAAGGAACAAAGCTTGACTTGTGGCCAAGGGATACTCCCAAGTCGAAGGTTTGGATTTCGGTGAAACCTATGCACCCGTAGCTAGGCTTGAGTCAATTCGTATATTATTAGCCTATGCTACTTACCATGGCTTCAAGCTTTATCAAATGGACGTGAAGAGTGCCTTCCTCAATGGACCAATCAAGGAAGAGGTCTATGTTGAGCAACCTCCCGGGTTTGAAGACAGTGAGTACCCTAATCATGTGTATAAACTCTCTAAGGCGCTTTATGGGCTCAAGCAAGCCCCAAGAGCATGGTATGAATGCCTTAGAGATTTCCTTATAGATAATGGCTTCAAAGTCGGAAAGGCCGATCCTACTTTATTTACTAAAACTCTTGACAATGATTTGTTTGTATGCCAAATTTATGTTGATGATATCATATTTGGGTCTACTAACGAATCTACATGTGAGGAATTTAGTAGGTTCATGACACAGAAATTCGAGATGTCGATGATGGGGGAGTTGAAGTACTTCTTAGGATTTCAAGTGAAGCAACTCCAAGAGGGCACCTTCATTAGCCAAACGAAGTATATTCAAGACATTCTAAACAAGTTTGGGATGAAGGATGCCAAGCCCATCAAGACTCCCATGGGAACCAATGGGCATCTCGACCTCAACACGGAAGGTAAATCCGTCGATCAAAAGGTATACCGGTCGATGATAGGCTCCTTACTCTATTTATGTGCATATCGACCGGACATTATGCTTTCCGTATGCATGTGTGCAAGATTCCAAGCCGACCCTAAGGAAGCTCACCTTACGGCCGTAAAACGAATCTTGAGATATTTAGTTTATACTCCTAAGTTTGGGCTTTGGTATCCTAGGGGATCCACATTTGATTTGATTGGTTATTCGGATGCCGATTGGGTGGGGTGTAAGATTAATAGAAAGAGCACATCGGGGACTTGCCAGTTCTTGGGAAGATCCTTGGTGTCTTGGGCTTCAAAGAAGCAAAATTCCGTACTCTTTCTACCGCCAAAGCCGAGTATATTGCCGCAGGACATTGTTGCGCGCAATTACTTTGGATGAGGCAAACCCTTAGGGACTACGGTTACAAATTAACCAAAGTTCCTCTTCTATGTGATAATGAGAGTGCAATCCGCATGGCGGATAATCCCGTTGAGCATAGCCGCACTAAACACATAGTCATTCGGTATCATTTCTTAAGGGATCACCAGCAAAAGGGAGATATCGAGATTTCATATATTAACACTAAGGAACAATTAGCCGATATCTTTACCAAGCCACTAGATGAACAAACTTTTAACAAACTTAGGCATGAGCTAAATATTCTTGATTCTAGGAATTTCTTTTGATATTATGCACACATAGCTCATAAGTATACCTTTGATCCTGTCTCTTTTATATACAATGACTAACGTGTTTTCAAGTCTATTTCAAACCAAGTCATAGGTGTATTAAAAGGGAATTGGAGTCTTCGGCGAAGACAAAGGCTTCCACTCCACTCCATAACTCATCCTTCGCCGTCGCTCCGAGCATCTCTCCGTCTTTGGTATAATCTTCACTCATGTTTTTATTTGCCAAAGGGGAGGAAGTAGTTTTACACGGGCTTATATTTCACTCAAAGTATCCGTTTTTGGCGATTCATGCCAAAGGGGGAGAAAGTACTAGCCCAAAGCAAAAGGACCGCACCACCACCTAATTTTAAAACAAATGATTTACAAATTGGTATCTTATTATGTTCAA
Organism: Zea mays; assembly: GCF_902167145.1. NCBI lineage: Eukaryota > Viridiplantae > Streptophyta > Magnoliopsida > Poales > Poaceae > Zea > Zea mays. The sequence continues at coordinate 146,601,623 of NC_050103.1, forward strand.
AAGGGGGAGAAAATAGTATTTTCAAAATCGATATCTTAAAATCCTCTTGAACACTAAGAGGAGAATTTCTTTGAGAGGGAGTTTTGTTTAGTCAAAGGAAAAGCATTTGAAACAGGGGGAGAAAATTTCAAATCCTGAAAATGCTTCGCAAAATCTTATTCATTTACCTTTGACTATTTGCAAAAGAACTTTGAAAAGGATTTACAAAAAGAATTTGCAAAAACAAAACATGTGGTGCAAGCGTGGTCCAAAATGTTAAAATTTTAAGAAACAATCCATGCATATCTTATGAAAATTTATATTGGCTCAATTCTAAGTAACCATTGCACTTAAATTATGCAAACTAGTTCAATTATGCACTTCTATACTTGCTTTGGTTTGTGTTGGCATCAATCACCAAAAAGGGGAGATTGAAAGGGAATTAGGCTTACACCTATTTCCTAATTGATTTTGGTGGTTGAATTGCCCAACACAAATAATTGGACTAACTAGTTTGCTCTAAGTCTATAAGTTATACAGGTGCCAAAGGTTCACAATAAGTCAATAAAAAGACCAAGAATGGGTTCGAACAAAGAGAGCAAGGGACAACCGAAGTGTGCCCTGGTCTGGCGCACCGGACTGTCCGGTGCACCACCGGACAGTGTCCGGTGCACCACGGGACTCCAAGCTGAACTCTTCACCTTCGGGAATTCTCAGAGGCGCTTCTCTATAATTCACCGGACTGTCCGGTGTACCACCGGACAGTGTCCGGTGCTCTAAGGGAGAGCAACTCTGAACTCGCCAGCTTCGGGAATCCGCTCCGCTAAAATTCACCAGACTGTCCGGTGAGCCAGCGGAGCAACGGCTACTTCGCATGCAACAGTCGACTGCAACGCATTAAATGCGCGCCTGCGCGCGCAGAGGACAGAGCACGCACGGGTGGCACACCGGACAGTCTACAGGACTTGTCCGGTGCACCACCGGACAGCCAGGCGGGCCCACAAGATAGAGCTCCAACGGTCGGAACCCAACGACCAGGTGACGTGGCTGGTGCACCGGACAGTGTCCGGTGGCGCACCGGACTGTCTGGTGCGCCATGCGACAGAAGCCTCCACCAAACGGCTTGTTTGGTGGTTGGGGTTATAAATACCCCCAACCACCCCACATTCAAGTCATCCAAGTTTTCCACCTTCCAACTATTTACAAGAGCTCTAGCATTCAATTCTAGACACAACCAAGTGATCAAATCCTCTCCCAATTCCACACAAAGCTTTAGTGATTAGTGAGAGAGATTTGTTGTGTTCTTTTGAGCTCTTGCGCTTGGATTGTTTCGTTCTTTCATTCTTTCTTGCGAACAACTCAATTGTAACCCAGGCAAGAGACACCAATTGTGTGGTGGTCCTTGCGAGGAAGTTTGTTCCCGTTTGATTGAGAAGAAGAAGCTCACTCGGTCCGAGGGACCGTTTGAGAGAGGGAAAGGGTTAAAAGAGACCCGGTCTTTGTGACCACCTCAACGGGGAGTAGGTTTGCGAGAACCGAACCTCGGTAAAACAAATCATCGTGTCTCACTCTTTATTCTCTCACGATTTGTTTTGCGCCCTATCTCTCGGACTCATTTATATTTCTAACGCTAACTCGGCTTGTAGTTGTGCTTAAGTTTGTAAATTTCAGATTCGCCCTATTCACCCCCCCTCTAGGCGACTTTCAGCCACAAATTTCTCGTTGGGTGGATCCTCCACCGTGGGCCGCGCTGCTCATGGCCGGGTGCTCTCCACGCTGCGACAACCGGTAAGAACCTTCGCCCAGCTTCGCCATAACCCCCATAACGGTTGTAGTTATATTAATTCGGGTTTCTGACACCGGTGTATGGAGTTCGTTTATCGTCGGCGTGGTCTCCACCGCGGGCTGGAAGTGGCGCTGCCGCTCCTAGGCTGGTAGTGGAGGGCCGCTCCTATGTCGTTGATTGGTAAAATAACGGATAAGATTTGATCAGGGTCAGGGGTGATGTGAACCGTTAGATCTAGATGAGCGTGCGGGATTGGTTAACCACGTACCGTGTTGCGAAATAAAATCTGTGCCATGGATGGACGATCCGATGGCTGGGTCATGTCGGTGGCGTGGCAATTTCTAGGTCGTAGATCTTGGATCGGTCGATTGTCTGCGCTTTCCGGTTGGGGCAGCTATGGATCTAATCAGAACCATCGGTTTTGAATCTGACGACTCCTATCCACCAATACCCCTTCACGCGGCTCAATTGCAAAAGGAACCCTGGTTTATCTTCGAATCAACCCACCACCTACCCTCTCATAAAGATAGCAGCAAATAGGTCCTGAAGTTTATGAAACAAACCCCAAAGACTTAAGAAATAATTCCCACAGTCCATCCAGCGCAGAAACAATAAAATAACCGTGGAAATTGATTGTCAAGTATAAGGATAATTCTTGAATCTTAGAAAATTCATAACTCATTTATTTTAACTCTGATTTGATCCGTTCGAATTGCGTTAGATTCATAATAACATCATCTATACAGTCTGACACTAACATTTATCACACCCCATACTTTTATTATTAGAAATTTGTCTAGCCTATGTTTAATAGATTAACTCCTCTAATCGAAGTTAACCTATCTATAATTATAATTTGATTAAAAATATGATCTCTAGTTAAGTTATAATTATGTTTAAGGTTGAGTTAATTATTTATAGAATAGTTTTTCATATGATACACTAACCAATTTATAATATAGTTTAATATTTTAATCACATGGATCTTCTATAAATCATAACTCTTTAACCGTAATTCCGAATTTAGTGGTTCTTGTTTCCACGATCTTGTAGCGATGCGTAGATCATTATTACACAGTTTATTCTTATGTTTGGTGTGATGTTAATTTTGTCTATACATTTTTGTCTGTATTACTACGTTTAGCAGTGAGGACACGTGTCATCTGAAAAGCAAGTTGGTACCTGGAATCTAAAGTCCCAGGCAAGTTGTGCCCTTGATCACTTCCTTTTTACCCAATCATGTTTTGATTAATCATAATGATCTGCATAGGTTAATTTTGATGGGACCCAATAGGTTACCCTAGTTTGATTATCTTTATACCTTGACTCCACTAAACTTTTTGGGTAGTACCTGCTATTGCTTTATGTAGTTTTGGGTATGAAGATTACACTATTCATGATTATACTTTTGTTATCAGTTGTTATTTATTGTTCATGTTAAGATCATTATGTTAATTGGAACATGGAGAACCACCCGGGAAAACAGTGCTACCACAAGGGTTTAATGGGACGCCCTTGGCTGATTAACTAGGAACGCTAGTGGATGACTACCTTACCCGAAAGGGACAAGGGCAGTAGGGGAGTGGTCAGTGTAGGGAGGTCCTTGGTTGATTTTGCTGCGATGGCGGTCAGCCGAGGGATTCCTACACTGGAGCTTCCTATAAACTGTAGCGGGTTTTCTGAAGCTAGTGGAACTTTGTAAAGGCCTCGTAGTGTTACCCTGCCTCGCCTTCTCGGTAGAGGTGTATGGGATTGGCCGTCTCTTGGCAGATGGGTAACATGACTTGTGGGTAAAGATGTGCAACCTCTGCAGAGTGTAAAACTGGTCACTATACGACGGTTGATCTTTAGCGACCCTTATTTGGGACCAACGGTTGGTCGCTAAAAGTTATAGACCGACGGTTGGTCGCTAAATGCGTTTATAGCGACGGTCTGTGGGTCGCTAAAAGTCTAGAAATTTAACGACTTATGGTTGGTCGCTATAGAGGTAAGTGTGTGACTGATGGTGGGTCGCTATAGGGGTACGTGATTTTTGTGTTTCTTATTTACTCACCAAAGCCCATCTAAAGGCCTACTAAACAAACCAAACCCTATTCCACGCACCAAACACAAGCGCAACCGCCGTCACTGATACTCTCCCTCCCACGCCGTACCTGTCTCCTCCCGACAGCGCCGTCGTCGCCCCCGTCCCTGCAGTCGCCCGTGCTTCGCCCGCTCCACTAGGGCGCCTCGCCCTGGGGGACGGTCTCCGACCACTGGCCTCCCTTCACCGCCGACCACGTGCTCAGTGATGCCTAGGTCATCGGCGCCGAAGTTTGGAGGCCCTGTACGTGCTTCACGTGCGGGTTCTTCAAGAATGCCTCTGTCACTTCCTCCATGGCCGAAGTCTGGGAGCGGCAAGGTACTAGCCCCCTGCCCTTACAACTCCTAGAGCTCTACCCCTCACGCTTACTTTAGGGAGACGAGATGCTTTGCTCGCCTACTGGAGGACATGCTCTGATGGTGTTCCCTCTGCTACCATTTTTAGTTCTTGCTTGTTTCAATCAGGCATATTAGGTTTTGTACTAATCTGCTAGGGTTTTGCTTCACCTACGAGGCAATTTCCTTCTTCTCTGTTTTGGTTGGGGTTGGGTGGGGTTAAGTTTGGTTAAACAATTCCCCTTTTGGATTAGAGGGGACATAGGATAAGTAGCAGCTTCTATAACTGTTGTTATGCAAAAAAAAATTAATCCTATACCAGCAGTAATACACTAATACTACTATACTCTGCTTTGTACTTCTATAATACATAAGAATACAGATAATCAAGTATAAACATAATCCGCCTAATTTTCTCATGGCAGCTTGAATCAACATGAATTGAGGGGTGTGGGGCACTCATAATATGATGGGAAGTAAACTCATGGAAACATGTACGCAGCACATTAGCAAAGCTAGAATGCAACAAATGATGAAGTTTAGAGCTTCAGTGTTTTTTACACTAGTTTCTGAATCTGATTGTACATGCATACCTTTCTTGAAGGCCCAGAGCCTGTTTTGGCTGGAGGATTTTCCAGCTGCCATAGAGAATAATGAAGTAAGTTGGAGAAACACGATTCATGAGCTAACAACAAAAATATACTAGAAAGTAAAAAAAATAGTGGCAAGCTCAAAAAGCAGAATCTGTGGATGTAGTTAAATATTCTGCAATGATAACAAGCCAAATATACAAATCAGCAAAATAATAGGACCACGATACATTAGATGCTATTAAACAAATAAATGTAACCTGTGGATGTAGTTATGTTTATGGATGGATTGGATAGCAAGAATTGTCTCAGCAATGTAGAATCGCGCTACATGTTCAGTCAAGGTATCCTCTCTCATGAGAAGGGTCATGATATCACCACCAGGGAGGTACTCCATAATTAGGTAAAGATACTCGGTGTCTTGGAAAGAATAGTAAAGCTTCACAATGCAGTGACTAGCAACTTACGCCAACAAGTTTCTTTCGGCTCTAACATGTTCCACCTAATAGAGGCAATAATAAAGAACTCCATTAACACAACTCTCAAATAATGGATGGAAATTTTTCTTTTATGGTCATTTTAAAAACATCAGAATAATTTTGATTTTATCGCAAACAATACAGCAGGGCTTTGATTAGTTAATCTTTAAATGGTCTCTTGAAAAACATTAGAGTGATTCTGATAAAAAAATCACCCACTAATAGCAACATTTCATGGGCATGAAAAGGCACTGTCATTTTTATCTGTTGCGTGGTATGCACTGTCAAACTATCTGAATGAAGCTCACTATACTATTACAATGTGTATAATGCTGCTATCCAGCACATACATGTTCTAGCACTCTGCTTCAAGTAATAATTTTCATATAATTTTATTATCATAATAGTTGCCTGCAGCATATGGCCATTACGTCTGGGAAACACGGACGGGGGACTCGCTGAACTCGTTGGGCTGTGGCGAACCTTCGAGACTGGGCGTGCGGAGCAGGGTGTCGGCCATGGCCGTGGACGGGTGCAGGATCGCCATGGCGGGCAGCTCTCCGGAAGGCTGCATGATGCACTACCGTGACTTCGCGACGGCTTCTGCCCCTGTAGTGTCCTTGCCAGGCAAGGAGAAGGAGGTCTCCAGGTTCTAGTGTGTTATTCAAGTAGGTGTGGTCCTTTTAGCTCATCTAATTGGTAATATGTATGCTGTGTTATATTAGATGGTTTTAACTCTACTTTAAGATAAGGTGTTAGTAATATTTGAAGTACTAAGCACATGATAGTTGTAGAAAGCCAAATAGGAGCTAAATTGAATGTATTGTTGTTTAGAGCTACAAGTACAGTTTTAATTGCGTAGCTAATTTAACAAAGTAAGCCATGTTTTCTGTAGAAATGCTATATAGGAAACTTGTAGATAACTTCTTTATCTCACTTGTGTAAAAATTTCATGACCATAAGCTTAGCAGTTTAGAAGTTATGCTTATCTGAAGTTCAGTATCTGAATCTGTCCAGATTTTGTACAGATTTCGAAAATGACCTTGTTTGCCCAAGTTAAACTGAGAATCAGCCCTTAGTAATTATAGAAGAATTGTAGTAATTTTCTTAAGCTTTCTAACAAATTTTAGAGCACCCTTTTTGGTGATCTAGAGATCAAGTTACAGCTGTTGGAAATGTGATGTCTGAATCTGTCAAAAATCTGGACAGCAATGTTTGTTTGTATTAACTGACTTCGATACACATTGAATCACCTTGAGAAGATTATAAATGAATTGTAGATAATTCTATTACCTTTCTAAAAAGTCTAGGATCACCTGAATTGGTTGCCTGAAACTCCAGTTATGGATTTTTTAAGTACGTAGTCGAATTCTGTCCAAATCTGGACATCATTATCGTTTAATACAAATTGACCTTTCTAAGTGTCTAATCTCATGGTGGTGATAATATAAAAGTTATAGAGGACTTCATAAGCTTTTCAGAAAGTCCTAGTTTACTATTTTTGGATGGATATTTTGTGAATTATGAGCAAAACAATTGAATACTGTGCTGCTGTCCAGAAATTCTGCAAGTGTTAAATTGTTGATTTCTGAAGTTACTTTTGTTTGGCTAATTTTCAGATCTGCACCTGCTATGGCTGTAGTGGGTTGAGCTAATTGTATTGGCTAATATAGTGCTAATAATAGTGTTAGTCCGTTGGCATGGTTCTCTAGTCCATGAGCTTAAGACTTGTGTGTAATCTTAGGATTGTTCGATGCTTGAGTTAGATCTATTTAAGTATAAAAGATGCGCTTGTAGTACTTAGTAGTATTTTCACATCTTATGTGCTCATAGGAGTTGTGATGACTTGTTTTAAGTATTTATCCTCTTTAGTATATGATTCAAGTTACTTGGACAAGGTGGTTTAGAGAACGTGATCATTACGCTTGGTTGTGTATCTCAATATAATGTCTGGTTGTGAATGTTTGTGATGTCTTGTTTGAAGTGTTTTCCCCTCTTTAGTATAGGTTATTTATCATTTGCTATTCATGTCCTTACTCATATGCATTACTGTATATCATCTAGGTACGCTAGTTGATCACTTGGACAAGGCATAAGGCTGAAGTTGGTGCATAAGACTGCAACACCGTCTAGTGGAGGTAGATAAGGCATCAAAACTGTATTTTTATTTACAAACGTAGCAACAATATACTAATTTGATGTACCTTTTTCTAGGGTGTTCTGGACAAAGAAAGCTTGTACCTTAAAACAGGAGGATACAAGAAGCTGGAGTGGTTGTCTGAAGGCTTTTGAACTGCTTGAAGCATTAGTGTAGCTTTGGTGCTTTTGTGACTAATCAACTCTGGAGCAGCTAGAGTGATGTAGTTGTGGGCTTTTGAACAATAGCTGGAGTGATATGAAACATTAGTGATGTAGTTGTGGGCTTTTGAACTGCTTCAAGCTGGAGTGATGTCGCTGTGGTGCTTTTGTGACTGATCATCTCTGGAGCTTTTGTGAATGATCTAGCTAGCTATCTGTAAATGATCTAGTTGTGAATGATATTATAATTGTGATTCTTTTGTGAATATATAATTGTGGTGCTTTTGTGTTTATGTGATGGATCTATGACTGTGGTATACTGATTAACTGTGCATGTTTTTATGATTTGTGTATAAAAATCTGTGATTTGTGGTGCTTAATTAAATGCATATTATTATTAATAGCAACTGTAAAAAGGGCAACTTTCTGTTGGTTGCTAAATGTATAGTATGATGACTTACGGTTGGTTGCTAAATCTATAGTACAGCAACCCACGGTTGGTCGCTAAATATACAATAGTAGCAATGGACGGTCGATCACTAAAAAGATGTCGGTCGCTAAAGCCTTTAGCGACGACACTTACAGCGACCATCCTTATGGGTCGCTAAAAGTTTTTAGCGACCAACCGTAGGTCGCTGAAGGTCGTTTTAGCAACCAACTGTAGGTCGCTGTAAGTGAACCGTCGTGTAGTGGGTATACTAGTCGTGCTCACGGTCATGAGCAGCTCGGACACTCACATGATTAATTTATGGAACTAAATTCAGTTTGTCATATGCATTGCATCACAGGTGATGTTGTTATTACTTTTGTTCTACTACTTAATTGGGTTGGTATTTACTTATACTTAGTAATTGCTAATAAAATTTTGACCAACTTTAAAAGCAATGCTCAGCTCTAACCATCCTCTTTGGTAGGCCTTACACTTCACATGAACTACCACCTTTGGCGAGTTCATGCACATTATTCCCCACAACTTGTTGAGCTATGATCGTATGTGAGCTCACTCTTGCTGTCTCACACCCCCCCCACACAGGTCAAGAACAGGTACCGCAGGATGAGGCGCATGGAGGATGCTGTGATGTGTTCGTGAGAGGTCTAGGCCCTCGTCTCCCAGTCAACTTTGGGTTGCTAGACCGTTGTCTCCTTATAATGTAATTATATATTTATTTTATACAAAACTCCTACTATATAGTAAAGATGTGACATTTGATCTTGTGCCATGATTCATCATATGTGTGAGACTTGGTCCTAGCACAACTAGTGATTATGTTCGCGCCCTGGTCTTGGTGCCCCGAAACCCGGGTGTGACATGCAGAGACTGTGCGGCCTAAGGGCCTTACGTCAGGCTCCGCCCGTTGGCTTATGTCACGGGCAACAAGCCACGTGGCAGCATCGGGTCTCCGCCTGAGCGGGGAGCGCAAGCGCACGATATAAGACCTGGACACGTGTCACTACCGGACCCTTGCATAGGCCAGGGTATCCCCTGTCCCGGGACCTCGTAGTGGCCCGAACCTTACTCAAAGGGATCTGGACCCCATCCCAGGGGCTCGGCATGCCTACTTGGGAGTCCCGAGCTGTAATCGAGGGTCCGGGTTGTGCGTACAGGGGTCCAGTGCTCCCTCGCGGAGGTCCGGTTCGACTGATACATCCTGGATGTATCATCTTTCCTCGCCACATGGTGCCCCTTGAGCTGCCCATGTGGTGCGGTCGAGCGATGTTCACCGTGCGGCTAGGGTACGTCGTACGGGCACCGCGTCTTCATATTGTAGTAAGGGGTACCCCTGATTCAGGGTACCGACAGTGGCCCCTGGGCCCGCCTTAGGGGAGGATGCGAACCTGCATGTGGGGCCAAAGTTTGACTGGCGATTGGCTTGCTGCTCCTGCGTGCCCGTTGATGCAATTACTGTCGTCCCATCCATGGTCACGCCGATTGCCACGCCTGTCCCCGCGGCTGACTGGCCCATGACCTCCGCACTTAATGTCTTTGTTGGGCCATACACGGGGTGCCTCGAGTCGCTGCATTGGTTTTGAAAATTTATCACCTCGGTCTTCTGCGACGGCCTCGAGGAGGCGCGGTATTGGCGCGGGCGGCGGTGCGACTTTTCTGCACCTAGAAACCAGTGTGCCGGGTGCATGACATGTGGGCCCGGGCCCCCATGCCAGAGGTTAGACCACCGGTTGCAGCGAAGCCGAGGGGGCAGTTGCACGCTCCTTGTACGTTGGTTCGCCTCCTTGACCGCTGGTTGCGGTGGAGATGAAAGTGCGTATAACCGCAGGGCGGTTGCACGCTCCTTATGCGGTGGTTCGCCTTCTTGACCGCTGATTGCGGCGAAGATGGAAAGGCGTATAACCGCAGGGCGGTTGCACGCTCCTTGTGCGACGATTCGCCTTCTTTGCGCTTCGGGCCAGCTTGTATGAGATGTGAGACCTGGCGCCCATGTCATAGGAAGGGAACCCTGGTGCGCATCGGGGGAGACCTTGCCCTTGATGCTTCGGGGCGCGAGCGGGGAAATCTGCCTTTAAAAAGGGGTTCACCCTTCGAGTTGCAGCCATGTCTTGCTTCTTTCCCACTCGTGGCGTCCTTTCGCCTCCGAGCTCTCTGTGCCCCTTTGCCTTCAAGGTTTCCGCCTCGCGTTGCCATAGTTTTCCATGGCCTTGTGACTTCATCCTGAGTTCGCCCAGACTGAGTGAGTGCTCGAAATGGTATACCGCCTGCTTGGATGGAATGCGCCGGTATTTGCCGGGAGGACTTGTGTTGAGGTCTCTCCTCTCAGCGACCTTTCTGCCAAAGAGTTTGTGTTCTTTGTTCCCAAACTCCCTAGTGGGTCGGTTCTGTCGATCCCATCTTTCTTCGTGCAACTGTTGGAGGGGTTTGGCCCCCATCCTCTACCCGTGGCGTCCTACTTCAGCCTTCAGGTGGTCATTGTCGCCTACCTCCACGAGATGTCCGTGGAGGCGACGCTCCTTCCCGCTTCTTCCTCCATCATTCGGGGGGAAGGATGATCACCGGCCTCGTGAAGGTGGACAATGGGCTAAGTTATGGCTCCATCCCACGAGCCCCCAATTCTTTGGGGTGGGAAGCGAGCCGTGCTGCGGCTCCATCTCTTTGGCTTTGATGGTTTTGGTGCCACCTCCAATGTTGCCTCCCACCGCCAAGCGGGGCGTGGCTGTCCGTCTACCGCAAGGGCGATGGTCGCACCGTGCGCAGGTCTGCCGCATCCGTGGCATCCCTACGCCGCCGGCCGCATTGCTCCGACGTTGCCCGGGGGGTCGTACAAGACGTCAGACGCCATGGAGGGGGCGGCCGCGTTCTTGGATGGTCTTGTCCTCACCCCCGTAGGGGGACGGGGGCAAGGACCTCTTCGCACGTGCCGAGGTGGCCACCGGCGTTGGCAAGTCGTCGTGGCAGAGGTGGCCGCTGCCGTCGGTGCAGAGGTGGTCGCTGCCGTCGGTGCTGAGGTAGTCGCCTCCGCTGGCGAGCCACTCGGAGCTTGCTACCAACGCGACCCTGCTGGTGCGGAGTAGTCCATTCCTGCAGAGTAGAGATGGAGCTAGGACTCCGCTTGAAAGCGGATGTAATACTTTTGCTTTTTGTAAGGTACTTTTGAGTACTATTTATCAAGCCGTATTAGCACTTATCTGTGTACCACTTGTCCCTGTTGCGTGTGGTGTAACTGACTCTTCTTTGGTACCTGGCCCCCCTGGGATGTAGGCTCGATTTGTTGAGGCTGCAGACCAGCATACCTAAGAAAGAGTTGGCAATGGCCCCCAAGAGGTAACCTCGACTGGGGCCTGGGCCTGCACACAGCTTCGGCTAGGGAGCATTAGTAGTACACCCACAGGACCCGTCATCTGACACTAGCCATCCTTTGATACATGCTCGGGACCTGCAGGGTCTAGTCTGGAAGGCCAATTTGTGCGCCTGGACCCTCTGGATTGTGGTTCTAGGTACTAGGACACTCGTCGTAGAGTGGTGGAGCGTGCAGGCCCACGGTACGGAACCAGGCTGAGTGGCTACACGGGCTCCGGACCACCCTAGGAGACAAGTGTCTGTTCCCTAGTTCCAGACCCTAGGTTGTCGGACCCACAGGACTTATAGCTCCAAATACTAGGTACCCGTCACGGAGTGGTGGAGTGTGCAGGCTTTCGGGTACGGAACCAGGCTAAGCGGCCACACATGCTCCGGACCACCCCATGGAACGGGCTCCCGTTCTCTAGAACCGGCTCCCAGGCTGTCGGGCCCTCCTGCTTTCGCAGAGAGGTCCTAAGCTGCAAGCCTGGCTGTTCAATTTGGATGTCATTATGTTTGATGGAAAGGGAACTATTCGGGTGGGTTAGATAAGATAATATCTGAAAAACTGCATGGTAAGACCATGGTGCAATAGGATAAACTATCGTAGAGGCACATCTGAGGGGGTAAATCTTTTCTTTATAACATGTCATGCATGGGTGTAGACCAACAGGCCGGGCTTATGAGGGCGGACCTCACCGGGTTGGCGTACATGTATGCGTTTCCTAGTTACAAAAAGGGAGAAGAATTCGACCCCTCAGACTTGCTCCTATGGATAGAACTTACAGAGATGCTGCAGTGGCCAGGAAGAGGTACTTCTTCAGTCATAGCAAGATAGTCATCCCCGGGTCGGCGTATTCCCGTCACCTTGAAGGGTCCTTCCCAGATGAGGGAGAGTAGCGGATCACCTCTTGGTTTGGTACCTGCCGTAGGACTAGGTCCCGACCCTAGGTTCCCATCTATGTCTGATGAGGGAGTCCTCGTCCTCGTGCTGTAGCCATTTCTGCGTGGACTTGAGAGAAGCCTGGACCCGCGGGGAGTCCAGAGGGGTTTCCGGGGGAAGGTAGGTTTTGGCCCCGTAGACCGGGGAGCACGGGGTCCCTCTGGGGGTCCATCTAGTTGTCCCCATCGGAGTAGGAGCCTCCGGTGAAGACATCCTTCAGGTCCCCCTCAGGTGACTGATACCCGAGGTCCCGTTCAGCAGCGGCCACCTCACCGTCGTCGACCTTTTCTTTGCTAGGTCGGCGTCGAGGTGGGGAGCCAAACTAGGGGGATTGCTCGCGCCGCTCGCTGACGCGTTTTGCGAGGTCAATGATCTCGCGATACTCTACGACACTGTGGCGACCGTTGGGGTGCACAGGGCATGAGTCGTTGTTAACCCTCTGCGGTCGTGACGTTTGATGCGGTCACCCCGGCCCCCGGTCGCGGCTGCAATGACTAGAGCGGTGGACCGCGACCTCTGGTAGTCGCGGTCCTTCTTCTTTTTCTTCTTACCGTCCCAGGGGAGGGCACCCGAGCCACCCGACTGGGCAGCCCCGGTTTGTGGGGCCGAGTGCCATGCACGACCCTCGGCGGCACTGGCGCATTTGTCGGCCAGAGCGAAGAGTGTGGGGATAGTCTCCACGTCATGCGTGGCCAACTTATCCAACATTTTCTCATCATGTACTCCTTGTCGGAAAGCCATGATGATGGAAGCATCGGAAATGCGAGGTATATTACCTCGCACCTTGGTGAAGCGGGAGATGAACGTCCGGAGAGTCTCCCCGAGCTCATGCCTCACCGCATGGAGGTGGGCCTTCACGCCGTGCTGCTAGTAAGCACTGGCGAAGTTCGCAACGAACCGCGTGCAGAGCTCTTCCTAGGAGTAGATTGACCCTGGGGCGAGGTTCATGAGCCAAGTCCGAGCAGGACCAGACAAGGCGATATGAAAATATGTTGCCATCACAGCGGTGTTTCCACCGGCTGCTGTGATAGCGGTGACATACACCTGCAGGAACTCCGACGGATTTGACGTTCCGTCGTACTTCTCCGGTAGGTGTGGCCGGAACTTGGGTGGCCATGACACCGCGCGGAGATGATCCACGAGAGCGGCGCAGCCCACGCCGGCCAAGGGGACACCAGCTTGGGACCGGGTGCCCATTGGGGCCTGTGGTGCTACCGCAGCGAAGTCTTGATCGAGGTTGCGGCCCTCGATGTTTTGGTGGCGCTCACGCGACCTTTCCAAAGAGACCCGGGTGTCCTCTCCCGCACGCCTGCGGTTGAGTTCTGCCCGGAGGTCGTTGGTCTATGCACCCCTCACTGAGGGTGAGCGCACAGACGCCAACACCTCATGTTGGCGTCGGGATGACCGTGGCCTTGATCTGGTCGAGGTAGAATGCGCCATGCTGAGCAGCCGGTCGAAGTCGTCCCGCCACTGCTTTATGGCCCCTGGTGAGGCCGTGGAGCTTGGAGGGTGGCGGAGCAACTCCCTGGCTGCTGACAATGCTCCCGGGGCCACCCTCGACGGAGTCCGGGATGTCTGTGCAGCTGTATGCTGCCGAGCAGCGTGCACAGCAGCAGTGTCCGACATTGGGCAGTTAGGAACCTGTGGTGTGGAAGAAACAACTTCTTCCACCAGGAAGTCCGTTGATGTCTCGGCGCGATGCTCCACGATTTGCACCATCATGTTGAGCGAGGAAACAAGCAAAAACCTAATGCCCAGCCCCCTACCTGACGCACCAAATGTCGGAGAGGGAATTCTCCGGCCGGGTGGCGGAGTGCACCCGCCCTAAATCCTAAGATGAGGAAGGGGCTTAAGCGTTTTGCCTATCCTACTAAGCGAACATCAAGCACATGAACACGCGAGGGTTTAGAGTGGTTCGAACCACCGGAGCGTAACACCCTACTCCACTGTGTGTTGGATTGCTATGGAAGCTTAAGAATTGAGAGTCTGTGTTGGGTCTCTCCCCTTCTAACGTTGTCTGCCTCCCCTTTTATAGCTAAGGGGGGCATGTACAAGAGTGTTGAGCCCCGACATGTGGGCCCAGGAACACAACAGATGTAGTAATTGGAGCTACTAATGTTTGCTGCTGGGGCAATCTTCTTGCGCCCTGACACCTGAGATCTACGTAGCCTCGGTGTGCAGGGGAAGCTTCTCGTATAAGGGATGATGAGCACAGTGCGCCGCGCGGCACGGGTGAAAGTCGCCTAGAGGGGGGGTGAATAGGGCGAAACTGAAATTCTCAATCTTAATCACAACTACAAGCCGGGTTAGCGTTAGAAATATAATCGAGTCCGCGAGAGAGGGCGCAAAACAAATCGCAAGCGAATAATGACGTGAGACACGCGGATTTGTTTTACCGAGGTTCGGTTCTCTCAAACCTACTCCCCGTTGAGGAGGCCACAAAGGCCGGGTCTCTTTCAACCCTTACCCTCTCTCAAACGGTCCTACGGACCGAGTGAGCTTTCTCTTCTCAATCACTTGGAACACAAAGTTCCCGCAAGGACCACCACACGATTGGTGTCTCTTGCCTCAATTACAAGTGAGTGTTTGATCACAAGAAAGAATCAAGAAAGAAGAAAGCAATCCAAGCGCAAGAGCTCGAAAGAACACAAGCAAATCACTCTCTCTAATCACTAGGGCGTTGTGTGGAATTTGGAGAGGATTTGATCTCTTTGGTGTGTTTAGAATTGAATGCTAGAGCTCTTGTAAGTAGTTGGGAAGTGGAAAACTTGGATGCAATGAATGGTGGGGTGGTTGGGGTATTTATAGCCCCAACCACCAAAAGTGGCCTTGGAAGGCTGTCTGTTCGATGGCGCACCGGACATGTCCGGTGCACACCGGACATGTCCGGTGCCCCCGCCACGTCATCACTGCCGTTGGATTCTGACCGTTGGAGCTCCTGACTTGTGGGCCCGCCTGGATGTCCGGTGCACACCAGACATCTCCTGTTCATTGTCCGGTGCGCCAGTATGGGCGCGCCTGCCTTCTGCGCGCGCATTAATTGCGTTGCAGGTAGCCGTTGGTGCCGAATAGCCGTTGCTCCGGAGTTGCACCGGACAGTCCGGTGTACACCGGACATGTCCGGTGAATTATAGCGGACTAGCCGTTGGAGATTCCCGAAGCTGGCGAGTTCCTGAGGCCGCTCTCCCTTGGAGCACCGGACACTGTCCGGTGTACACCGGACAGTCCGGTGAATTATAGCGGAGTCGCCTCTAGAAATTCCCGAAGGTGGCGAGTTTGCGTTGGAGTCCTCTGGTGCACCGGACATGTCCTCTGGTGCACCGGACACTGTCCGGTGGCACACCGGACAGTCCGGTGCGCCAGACCAGAGGTGCCTTCGGTTGACCCCTTTGTTCTTTTGTTGAATCCAACTCTTGGTCTTTTTATTGGCTAAGTTAGAACCTTTAACACCTGTATAACTTATACACTGGAGCAAACTAGTTAGTCCAATTATTTGTGTTGGGCAATTCAACCACCAAAATTAATTAGGGACTAGGTGTAAGCCTAATTCCCTTTCAATCTCCCCCTTTTTGGTGATTGATGCCAACACAAACCAAAGCAAATATGGAAGTGCATAATTGAACTAGTTTGCATAATGTAAGTGTAAAGGTTGCTTGGAATTGAGCCAATATAAGTACTTACAAGATATGCATGGATCGTTTCTTTCTTATTTAACATTTTGGACCACGCTTGCACCACAGGTTTTGTTTTTGCAAACTATTTTTGTAAATCCTATTCAAAGTTCTTTTGCAAATAGTCAAAGGCAAATGAATAAGATTTTGAGAAGCATTTTCAAGATTTGAAATTTTCTCCCCCTGTTTCAAATGCTTTTCCTTTGACTAAACAAAATTCCCCCTAAATGAGATTCTCCTCTTAGTGTTCAAGAGGGTTTTGATATATCATTTTTGAAATACTACTTTCTCCCTTTTTTTTGAACACAATAGGATACCAATTGAAAAATATTCAACACTTAGTTTTTGAAATTGGTGTGGTGGTGCGGTCCTTTTGCTTTGGGCCCTTACTTTCTCCCCCTTTGGCATGAATCGCCAAAAACGGAATCATTAGAGCCCTCGAAGTGCTATCTTCCCCTTTGGTCATAAATAAATGAGTTAAGATTATACCAAAGACGAAGTCCTTTTGCTCTCTCCCCCAAAGATGGAGAGTCTCTTGGAGCGACGGCGAAGGATGAGTTACGGAGTGGAAGCCTTTGTCTTCGTCGAAGACTCCAATTCCCTTTCAATACACCTATGACTTGGTTTGAAATAGACTTGAAAAACATATTAGTCATAGCATATGAAAGAGACATGATCAAAGGTATATAGAAGAGCAATGTGTGCAATTTAACAAAAGAAGTTCCTAGAATCAAGAATATTGAGCTCATGCCTAAGTTTGTTAAAAGATTGTTCATCAAGAGGCTTGGTAAAGATATCGGCTAATTGATCTTTAGTATTAATGTATGAAATCTCGATATCTCCCTTTTGTTGGTGATCCCTAAGAAAATGATACCGAATGGCTATGTGTTTAGTGCGACTATGCTCGACGGGATTATCCGCCATCTTGATTGCACTCTCATTATCACATAGCAAAGGGACTTTGGTTAATTTGTAACCGTAGTCCCGCAGGGTTTGCCTCATCCAAAGCAATTGCGCGCAACAATGTCCTGCGGCAATGTACTCGGCTTCGGCGGTGGAAAGAGCGACCGAATTTTGCTTCTTTGAAGCCCAAGACACCAAGGATCTTCCCAAGAACTGGCAAGTCCCCGATGTGCTCTTCCTATTGATTTTACACCCCGCCCAATCGGCATCCGAATATCCAATTAAATCAAATGTGGATCCCCTAGGGTACCAAAGCCCAAACTTAGGAGTATAAGCCAAATATCTCAAGATTCGTTTTACGGCCGTAAGGTGTGATTCCTTAGGGTTGGCTTGGAATCTTGCACACATGCATATGGAAAGCATAATATCCGGTTGAGATGCACATAAATAGAGTAAAAAACCTATCATCGACCGGTATACCTTTTGATCCACGGACTTACCTCCCGTGTCGAGGTCGAGATGCCCATTTGTTCCCATGGGTGTCTTGATGGGCTTGGCATCCTTCATTCCAAACTTGCTTAGAATATCTTGAGTATACTTTGTTTGGCTAATGAAGGTGCCCTCTTGGAGTTGCTTGACTTGGAATCCTAGAAAATACTTCAACTCCCCCATCATCGACATCTCGAATTTCTGTGTCATAATCCTACTAAACTCTTCACATGTAGACTCGTTAGTAGACCCAAATATAATATCATCAACATAAATTTGGCATACAAACAAGTCATTTTCAAGAGTTTTAGTAAAGAGTGTAGGATCGGCCTTTCCGACTTTGAAGCCATTAGCAAAAGAAAATCTCTAAGGCATTCATACCATGCTCTTGGGGCTTGCTTGAGCCCATAAAGCGCCTTAGAGAGCTTATAGACATGGTTAGGGTACTCACTGTCTTCAAAGCCGGGAGGTTGCTCAACGTAGACCTCTTCCTTGATTGGTCCATTTAGGAAGGCACTTTTCACGTCCATTTGATAAAGCTTAAAGCCATGGTAAGTAGCATAGGCTAATAATATGCGAATTGACTCAAGCCTAGCTACGGGTGCATAGGTTTCACCGAAATCCAAACCTTCGACTTGGGAGTATCCCTTGGCCACAAGTCGAGCTTTGTTCCTTGTCACCACACCATGCTCATCTTGCTTGTTGCGGAAGACCCATTTGGTTCCTACAACATTTTGATTAGGACGTGGAACCAAATGCCATACCTCATTCCTTGTGAAATTGTTGAGCTCCTCTTGCATCGCCATCACCCAATCCTCATCTTGGAGTGCTTCCTCTACCTTGTGTGGCTCAATAGAGGAAACAAAAGAGTAATGCTCACAAAAATGTGCAACACGAGATCGAGTGGTTACCCCCTTATGAATGTCGCCGAGGATGGTGTCGACGGGGTGATCTCGTTGGATTGCTTGGTGGACTCTTGGGTGTGGCTGTTTTGGTTCTTGCTCATCCTCCTTTTCTTGATCATTTCCATCTCCCCCTTGATCGTTGCCGTCATTTTGAGGTGGCTCATCTTCTTGATCTTCTTGTTCAACCTCTTGAGCCTCATCCTCAATTTGAGTTGGTGGAGATGCTTGCATGGAGGAGGATGGTTGATCTTGTGCATGTGGAGGCTCTTCGGATTCCTTAGGACACACATCCCCAATGGACATGTTCCTTAGCGCTATGCATGGAGCCTGTTCTTCACCTATCTCATCAAGATCAACTTGCTCTACTTGAGAGCCGTTAGTCTCATCAAACACAACGTCACAAGAAACTTCAACAAGTCCTGAGGACTTGTTAAAGACTCTATATGCCCTTGTGTTTGAGTCATATCCTAGTAAAAAGCCTTCTACAGTTTTAGGAGCAAATTTTGATTTTCTACCTCTTTTAACAAGAATAAAGCATTTGCTACCAAAAACTCTAAAATATGAAATATTGGGCTTTTTACCGGTTAGGAGTTCATATGATGTCTTCTTGAGGATTCGGTGTAGATACAACCGGTTGATGGCGTAGCAAGCGGTGTTGACCGCCTCGTCCCAAAACCGATCCGAAGTCTTGTACTCATCAAGCATGGTTCTTGCCATGTCCAATAGAGTTCGATTCTTCCTCTCCACTACACCATTTTGTTGTGGCGTATAGGGAGAGGAGAACTCGTGCTTGATGCCCTCCTCCTCAAGGAAGCCTTCAATTTGAGAGTTCTTGAACTCCGTCCCGTTGTCGCTTCTAATTTTCTTAATCCTTAAGCCGAACTCATTTTGAGCCCGTCTCAAGAATCCCTTTAAGGTCTCTTGGGTATGAGATTTTTCCTGCAAAAAGAACACCCAAGTGAAGCGAGAATAATCATCCACTATTACAAGACAATACTTACTCCCGCCGATGCTTATGTAAGCAATCGGGCCGAATAGATCCATGTGGAGTAGCTCAAGCGGCCTGTCGGTCGTCATGATGTTCTTGTGTGGATGTTGGGTTCCAACTTGCTTCCCGGCTTGGCATGCGCTACAAATCCTGTCTTTCTCAAAATGAACATTTGTTAATCCTAAAATGTGTTCTCCCTTTAGAAGCTTATGAAGATTCTTCATCCCAACATGGGCTAGTCGGCGGTGCCAGAGCCAACCCATGTTAGTCTTAGCAATTAAGCAAGTGTCGAGTTCAGCTCTATCAAAATCTACCAAGTATAGCTGACCCTCTAACACTCACTTAAATGCTATTGAATCATCACTTCTTCTAAAGACAGTGACACCTACATCAGTGAATAGACAGTTGTAGCCCATTTGACATAATTGAGAAACGGAAAGCAAATTGTAATCTAATGAATCAACAAGAAAAACATTGGAAATGGAATGGTCAGGTGAAATAGCAATTTTACCCAAACCTTTGACCAAACCTTGATTTCCATCCCCGAATGTGATAGCTCGTTGGGGATCTTTGTTTTTCTCATATGAGGAGAACATCTTCTTCTCCCCTGTCATGTGGTTTGTGCACCCGCTGTCGAGTATCCAACTTGAGCCCCCGGATGCATAAACCTACAAAACACTTTTAGTTCTTGACTTTAGGTACCCAAACGGTTTTGGGTCCTTTGGCATTAGACACAAGAACTTTGGGTACCCAAACACAAGTCTTGGAGCCCTTGTGTTTGCCCCCAACAAACTTGGCAACTACCTTGCCGGATTTGTTAGTAAGCACATATGATGCATCAAAAGTTTTGAATGAAATAGCATGATCATTTGATGCACTAGGAGTTTTCTTTCTAGGCAACTTAGCATGGGTTGGTTGCCTAGAGCTAGATGTCTCACCCTTATACATAAAAGCATGGTTAGGGCCAGAGTGAGACTTCCTAGAATGAGTTCTCCTAATTTTGCTCTCAGGATAACCGGCAGGGTATAAAATGTAACCCTCGTTATCCTGTGGCATGGGAGCCTTGCCCTTAACAAAATTTGACAATCTTTTAGGAGGGGCACTAAGTTTGACATTGTCTCCCCTTTGGTAGCCAATGCCATCCTTAATGCCAGGGTGTCTCCCATTATAGAGCATACTTCTAGCAAATTTAAACTTTTCATTTTCCAAGTTATGCTCGGTAATTTTAGCATCTAGTTTTGCTATATGATCATTTTGTTGTTTAATTAAAGACATGTGATCATAAATAGCATTAACATCAATATCTCTACATCTAGTACAAATAGAAACATGCTCAACATTAGATGTAGAGGGTTTGCAAGATTTTAGTTCAACAACCTTAGCATGCAACAAATCATTTTTAGTTCTAAGGTCGGAAACAGTAGCTTTGCAAACATCAAAATCTTTAGCCTTAGCAATCAAATTATCATTTTCTACTCTAAGGCTAGCAAGAGAATCATTCAATTCCTTAATCTTAGTAAGCAAGTCATCATTATCATTTCTAAGATCGGGAATTGAATCAATACAAACATGAGAGTCAACCTTAGCATTTAATCTAGCATTTTCATGTCTAAGGTTGTCAATCATCTCATGGCAAGTGCTTAGCTCACTGGAAAGTTTTTGACATTTTTATACTTCTAGAGCGTAAGCATTTTTAACCTTAACATGCTTTTTGTTTTCCTTGATTAGGAAGTCCTCTTGGGAGTCCAAGAGGTCATCCTTTTCATGGATGGCACTAATTAGCTCATTTAGTTTTTCCTTTTGTTCCATGTTAAGGTTGGCAAAAAGAACGCGCAAGTTATCCTCATTGCTAGCATCATCCTCATCACTAGAGGTTTCATATTTAGTGGAGGATCTTGATTTTACCTTCTTCCTTTTGCCGTCCTTTGCCATGAGGCACTTGTGGCCGACGTTTGGGAAGAGGAGTCCCTTGGTGACGGCGATGTTGGCGGCGTCCTCGTCGGAGGAGGAGTCGGTGGAGCTCTCGTCGGAGTCCCACTCGCGGCACACGTGGGCATCGCCGCCCCTCTTCTTGTGGTACCTCTTCTTTTCTTTCCTCTTTCCCTTCTTGTCGTTATCCCTGTCACTGTCACTTGATAATGGACATTTAGCGATAAAGTGACCGGGCTTACCACACTTGTAGCAAACCTTCTTGGAACGGGATTTGTAATCCTTCCCCTTCCGTTGCTTGAGGATTTGGCGAAAGCTTTTGATGATTAAAGCCATCTCCTCATTGTCGAGCTTGGAGGCGTCAATTGGTTGTCTACTCGGTGTAGACTCCTCCTTCTTCTCCTCCGTCGCCTTAAATGCCACGGGTTGTGCTTCGGACGTGGAGGGTTCATCAAGCTCGTTGATCTTCTTGGAGCCCTTGATCATGCATTCAAAGCTCACAAAATTCCCGATAACTTCCTCGGGGGTCATTTGAGTATATCTAGGATTACCAAGAATTAATTGAACTTGAGTGGGGTTAAGGAAAATGAGTGATCTAAGAATAACCTTAACCACCTCGTGGTCATCCCACTTCTTGCTCCCGAGGTTGCGCACTTGGTTCACCAAAGTCTTGAGCCGGTTGTACATGTCTTGTGGCTCTTCCCCTTGGCGAAGTCGAAAGCGACCGAGCTCCCCCTCGATCGTTTCCCGCTTGGTGATCTTTGTTAGTTCATCACCCTCGTGCGCGGTCTTGAGGAGGTCCCAAATTTCCTTTGCATTCTTCAACCCTTGCACCTTGTTGTATTCCTCTCTATTTAGAGAGGCCAAGAGTATGGTTGTGGCTTGGGAGTTGAAGTGCTCGATTTGGGCCACCTCGTCCTCATCATAATCCTCATCCCCTACGGATGGTACCTGTGCTCCAAACTCAACAACATTCCATATACTTTTGTGGAGTGAGGTTAGATGAAATTTCATTAAATCACTCCACCTAGCATAATCTTCACCGTCAAAGGTTGGCGGTTTGCCTAATGGAACGGAAAGTAATGGAGTATGTCTAGATGTACGAGGATAGTGTAAGGGGATCTTACTAAACTTCTTACGCTCTTGGCGTTTAGAAGTTACGGAGGGCGCATCGGAGCCGGAGGTCGATGTTGATGAAGTGTCGGTCTCGTAGTAGACCACTTTCCTCATCCTCTTGTGCTTGTCCCCACTCCGATGTGGCTTGTGAGAGGAAGATCTCTCCTTCTTCTCTTTGTGGTGAGAAGAAGATTTCTTCTCCTTCCCTTTGTTGGAGGAGCTCTTCTTCTTCTCCTTCCTCTTGGTGCGGGACTCTTCCGATGAAGTGCTTCCGTGGCTTGTAGTGGGCTTTTCGCCGGTCTCCATCTCCTTCTTGGCGTGATCTCCCGACATCACTTCGAGCGGTTAGGCTCTAATGAAGCACCGGGCTCCGATACCAATTGAAAGTCGCCTAGAGGGGGGGTGAATAGGGCGAAACTGAAATTCTCAATCTTAATCACAACTACAAGCCGGGTTAGCGTTAGAAATATAATCGAGTCCGCGAGAGAGGGCGCAAAACAAATCGCAAGCGAATAATGACGTGAGACACGCGGATTTGTTTTACCGAGGTTCGGTTCTCTCAAACCTACTCCCCATTGAGGAGGCCACAAAGGCCGGGTCTCTTTCAACCCTTACCCTCTCTCAAACGGTACTACGGACCGAGTGAGCTTTCTCTTCTCAATCACTTGGAACACAAAGTTCCCGCAAGGACCACCACACGATTGGTGTCTCTTGCCTCAATTACAAGTGAGTGTTTGATCACAAGAAAGAATCAAGAAACAAGAAAGCAATCCAAGCGCAAGAGCTCGAAAGAACACAAGCAAATCACTCTCTCTAATCACTAGGGCGTTGTGTGGAATTTGGAGAGGATTTGATCTCTTTGGTGTGTTTAGAATTGAATGCTAGAGCTCTTGTAAGTAGTTGGGAAGTGGAAAACTTGGATGCAATGAATGGTGGGGTGGTTGGGGTATTTATAGCCCCAACCACCAAAAGTGGCCTTGGAAGGCTGTCTGTTCGATGGCGCACCGGACAGTCCGGTGCACACCGGACATGTCCGGTGCCCCCGCCACGTCATCACTGCCGTTGGATTCTGACCGTTGGAGCTCCTGACTTGTGGGCCCGCCTGGATGTCCGGTGCACACCGGACATCTCCTGTTCATTGTCCGGTGCGCCAGTATGGGCGCGCCTGCCTTCTGCGCGCGCTGCGCGCGCATTAATTGCGTTGCAGGTAGCCGTTGGCGCCAAATAGCCGTTGCTCCGGAGTTGCACCGGACAGTCCGGTGTACACCGGACATGTCCGGTGAATTATAGCGGACTAGCCGTTGGAGATTCCCGAAGCTGGCGAGTTCCTGAGGCCGCTCTCCCTTGGAGCACCGGACAGTCCGGTGAATTATAGCGGAGTCGCCTCTGGAAATTCCCGAAGGTGGCGAGTTTGCGTTGGAGTCCTCTGGTGCACCGGACATGTCCTCTGGTGCACCGGACATGTCCGGTGGTGCACCGGACACTGTCCGGTGGCACACCGGACAGTCCGGTGCGCCAGACCAGAGGTGCCTTCGGTTGACCCCTTTGTTCTTTTGTTGAATCCAACTCTTGGTCTTTTTATTGGCTAAGTGTGAACCTTTAACACCTGTATAACTTATACACTGGAGCAAACTAGTTAGTCCAATTATTTGTGTTGGGCAATTCAACCACCAAAATTAATTAGGGACTAGGTGTAAGCCTAATTCCCTTTCAACGGGCGCACTGTTTGACAATGGACTGGACAGGTGCGCCGTCTGCAGGATGGCCCTGGCATCGCCTACCAGCGGAGTGGATAGGACGCATTAAATGCTGAGGGGCACATCGCCTGTCAGCAGGGTGGACAGGCGGCACGTCCTCTCCGCAATAAATGCAGAGACCGTGCGGCCTAAGGGCCTTACGTCAGGCTCCGTCTGTTGGCTTATGTCACGGGCAACAAGCCACGTGGTAGCATCGGGTCTCCGCCTGAGCGGGGAGCGCAAGCGCACGGTATATGGCCCGGACACGTGTCAGTACCGGACCCTTGCATAGGCCAGGGTATCCCCTATACCGGGACCTCATAGCGGCCCGGACCTTACTCAGAGGGATCTGGACCCCATCCAAGGGGCTCAGCATGCCTACTTGGGAGTCCCGAGCTGTAATCGGGGGTCCGGGTTGTGCGTACAGGGGTCCGGTGCGCCCTTGCGGAGGTCTGGTTCGACTGATACATCCTGGATGTATCATCTTTCCTCGCCACATGGTGCCCCTTGAGCTGCCCATGTGGTGGGGTCGAGCGCTGTTCACCGTCCGGCTAGGGAACGTCGTACGGGCACCGCATCTTCATACTGTAGTAAGGGGTACCCCTGATTCAGGGTACCGACAGCATTAGATCAAGATCGGATGGTTCCTCCTGTGTATCGGTTCAATTTAAGGTTGATCTAATCTCGAGCGTATGATTTTGATTGTGCGGCTCAGACTCAAAGAAACCCCTTTGTCGCGATTCTTTTGTTAAAAAGTCCCCGGGCTCTTTACAAAACAATCCGCCGTCCACACCCGTTAAGCGAGTATTAAATTTAGGTCCTTTTATTTATAGATTAGTCCCTGGCTTTCCCAAAAATGCCACCCACAGTCCATAGTTGTTGTTTTAAGCAAATAAAAATCTGGAAAATGATTTATAGTATAGAAATAAATCCAATCATCTTAGATAATTCAAACTTCTTGGTTTTAACTTCGATTTTAGTGGTTCTGGAACCTACTATCTCGTAGTGACATGTAGAATATTATTGTGTGGTTTGTTTCCATCTTTGGTGTAATGTTATTTTCACCTATTCTTTGTCTATCTATATGTATTGCTACGAATAGAAGTGACGGGAATCTAAAGACCAACTTTGAAGAGTACCTAGAATTGCAAGTAAAAGGAAGTTGTGTCCTTGATCAAATTCTCTGACCTAATAATTTTATGATTCTATTAATCACCATGGCACATTTAGGTTAACTTGATGGGACCTAATAGGTTACCTAGTTTACCCTACACCTTGCACACGAATCGACTAAGGGAGGCCAAGCACCCCATGACTCGCTAGACGCCATTGAGGTCCCGTATGGGCACCATATTCGTGATGGTGGCAACCTTTTATGGATTGGCCTCGATTCCTCATTCAAAGACCAAGAAACCGAGCAACATGCCTCGGGGAACGTTGAAGACATATTTTTTTGGGTTCAACTTGATATCGTTGGCCTTTATCTTATCAAACTTTCTCTCAGGTTGTGGACAAGGCCTTTAGACCGTTCGGTCTTGACCATGATGGTATCGGCATAGGCCTCCATAGTCCTCCCAATCAGATCGATGAAACATTTGATCATGCATCGTTGGTACATGGCCCCACATTCTTCAGACAGAATGGCATCGTCTCATAGTAATATGAGCCAAAAGGGGTGATGAAGTCATGGGTTCGTCGGACTCCTTCATAGTGATTTGGTGATAACCCGAGTAGGCATCGAGGAAGCTCAAGACTTTGTTGCCAGATGTAGAATCTACCACCTAGTCGATGTGTGGGAGGGGCAAAGGATCCTTTGGGCACGCTTTTTTCAGATCAGTGTAATCGACACACATCCTCCATTTTTCATTTTCCTTTCGGACAAATATAGGGTTGGCCAGCCACTTGGGGTGGTTAATTTCACGGATAAACCCGACAGCGAGGAGCTTGCAGATCTCTTCCTCAATGGCCTTGTGTTTTTGTTTGTCAAAGTAGCGTAGCCGCTTTTTTCACTGGGTTGGAACCAGGGTGTCACACCCAGTTTTGGAAGGCAAACCAAATGCGAACTATGTACGTGCCAGGATCAGAAACTAACGTACATAGCGATTACATAATTGGATACCATCACGCATTGCTCAAAATAAATAGCGAAAATATGTACTTTATTACATAAAGATGTCCAAGACATCCACAGAGTCATTACTTAACATAGTCATTAACATTATCAAAGTGCGGAATATGAAACGTAGCAGATATGGCCTTCATAGACAGCTGACTAGGGGTTTGCCACTAACACAACTAGAACTTATCGTAGTCCTAAAACTCTTCAAAGTCCTCCATGTTGCCTGCATCTCCTCCTTAGCACTAATTGCAGTGGGAACAACCTGGGGTGAGGTGGTTTTTAAAGCAAGGGTGAGTACACATCAACGTACTCAACAAATGTCCCGTTTGGCTAAAGTGGACTAGCTGTATGTGGAGTTAAGGTTAAAGCAGTTTCTTTTAGTTGGTCAAGTATTTATTACTAGTAGTAAGCCAAGTTTTAGTAATAAACCCAATTATTACCCAAATGTACTCCCTCCGAGAGGAAATACCAGAGATCAGAGTTATATTCATCATCATTAACCATCATCATAAAAGTATCCAAAGTTCTTCTAATCAAAAAGGATCCCAAGGCTGCTCTTAACCGTGAGCACGACTGATATACCAGTTTCTAACACTTTGTAGAGGTTGCACACTTTACCCATGAGTCGTGATCCCTTTCCAGCCTGGGTTGTACAAACCCGATCTTTACTACCTAGGTGAATGGCTAGGGATACACTACATAGCCTTTACAAAGACTCTCATAATGCGTAGCTACTCGTTAGGTTTCGTCAGTCGTACAAACACAACACACCTCCCTAAGGTGGGTGGCTAACAAAACCAAATCGAATGAACCTCAGCACCCACCCTAAGCAGAGCAAGCACTATGCCCCGGCCCCCATTGATAGCCCTACGGCAAAGCCAACTACACCCTCAGGTTCATCTAATTATTTAGCTAAGGGCATCCCATTCCACCCTCATGGTTGCACTGTTATCCCGGGTGGTCACTCAACGAACAGGTCCTTACGGAGAGGTACTCAGGAAAACAGCCTGAGTCCCCTAAAGTGACATAAGAACATCACCATAAACAAGATAACATTGTATCATAAATATCCACATCATGTTTGTTGACTAAAGTGGAGCAATAGCATGAAGCTAACCATAATAACACAAAAGGTAAACAAGGACAAGATAAATACAGACTAGTCAATTCTTAGGTTTCAATTAAGTAACGCGGGACAGTGAATTATAAAGTAAGTAGGACATAATAGGTTAGAGGACACTTGCCTTCACCAGGTTGTTGCTCAGGAAAATCTTCGGCAACACACTCAGGAACCACGGGCTGCTCGTTGTATACGCAAAGCGATCATGTATTCAACACATTTGGATAATGACAAGAAACAATACACCAAACATGTACAATCAAGTGAACACTAATTCAAAAGAAAGTAACAAACTCAAAAGCGAAGTCTAGGATCTGGGTTGGACTAATACACCTAGAGATTCGTGATTCTCTAAGTACTGTCTATCTCAGGGATCACATAACTTAAATTCATTTATCTTAATGGATTACCAAAATTATACCAGGGATGGGATCATATGATATTAAACTTACAAAGTTAACCATCTAATTACGATTAGGGTTTCCCTTTTATTTTCCTATTAATAAATAAGCCATCACTTAAACTAACATTTAGTCTAGACCTAAAATTAATACATGCAGACAGTAAAAGGTTATAATTTAAACAAGTAGAGAATAATCTTATGAACATTTTGCAATTTGAATCACTCAATTTGGAGTTCATATGCAAAAGATATGAAATAAACAAGTTTTGGAATTCAAAACCCTAAATTAGACCTTATTCAGTGATTAAATATAAACCTAGGGTTCTTAATGCAAATTCTTAGGGGCCTACGCATGAAACTGAGGGATGGCGGGTTGAATCTTGAAACCTGAGGGGCTTCATTGCAAATCTACCGCGCGAAAGGGGTATCGGTAGATCTCGACCGCACGATCGCGAACGAACGGGCACAATTAGATCTGAGCGTGAGCGCGCGGGGACACTCGGGCGAGCGCTAACAAGCGGGCCAAGGTGGTCAGCGACTGGGGAGGGGGAACAGACTGACCAGTTAGGCTGAACGCCAAGGGGCGCAGGCACTGACAGGCGGGGCCCAGGGGCAGAGCGCGCAGACGCAATTGATTTCCGCAGATCCGAACCATTGGATCTGGGACGAACGGTTGCGATGGGGTGCGTGGGGTTTCGCAGCTCGTTGGCCGACGTTGCCTCTCCGCGGCGATGAAGTCACCGGAGACAAGGCAGACGCGGTCGCTGGGGGATCTGGGGTCACCGGTGAGGGCTGGAACGGGCAAAGAAGGTCCGGTGAACTCATCGGTGGGACTCCGGCCGCGAGAACGGGACCAGAGACAGGATAACGACGAAGGATGGTGCTCCGGGCATGTCGGTAACTTCGGCGAGGAATCCCGACCGCAGGGAGGGGATTTCGGGCGCGCTAAGGCCTGGACTGGCTTCGGGTGGGTAAGGGAAACTCCACTGACCAACGTAGGGGCACGACGCAAGGCTAAATCAACCGGTCTTCACGCGAGCGCGGTGAACCGGCGCGACCGAACTCCGACGAGGCCAAAACTAGCTAAAGCGGGGCGGAATTAAGATAAACTGGGCACGGGAGCGAGTTCCTCACCTCGGGACGGAGCTCGTGGTGGCTTGGTGCGACTTCTTGCGGGCTGGACGGCCGGCAGCGCGAGTGCGGATCTCTGGCGAGCGCAAGCGGCGAGGGCAGAACGCGAGAGGGGCCGAGCGTGTGCGAAATGAGCCAGGGGAGAGAGCGAGTGCGGGCGGGGCTCAAAAGGGAGCTAGGGCGCGTGGGCAGGCGACGCGGGCGGTCTCCACAGCAAACGCGCGGACGTGGGTCAGCGACGGTTGCGGGAAGATGGAACTGACAGGGTTGGCCCACTGCGCAGTGAGAGAGAGCGAGCGCGCGGGCGAACGGTTCGTGGCGCTGACGAGGCGGGCCACCAGCGCAAAGAGGGAGTGGGTGCATGCACGCGAGGGAAACGACGCTAACAGGTCGGCCCCACCGGGCAGAGGGAAGGAGAGAGCGTGTGGGCGTAGGTCGTCGCTGACAGGTGGGACCCACATGTCAGGCAACGCTGGCGTGCACGCGCGCGGCCTTGCTGGGCTGGGCTGGCTTAACGGGCCGAATTCCGCTTTTCTATTTTCTTCGAATTTCTAATTGCTTTTATTTTTATTTTCTCTATGGATTTCAAATCAAATTCAAACCAAATTCAAATTCAAACCAATTCAAACATGTGCATCAAACAAAAGAATAATTTAGGCTCGACATGACGCAACATTTCATGACTCACATAGGTTTTGACAAAATAAATAGTTAATCCTTCACCTAATTGACATAACTCTAATCAAAAGGAAGAGAGAGGAGGTCTAGAGAGAGACCAGAGGTAACACCTGAATTTGGTAGGCATTTAGAAAAGAAATTTTATACCCCAAATTCAGGGCGTTACATAGAGTCAATTCGTAAAAAATGCTCGACGACTTCCCTCAGGATGCCCTTCATGTCGGAGGGTTTCTATGCAAAGATGTCCTTTTCTGCATAGAGGAAGTCAACGAGCATGCTTTCCTATTTTGAAGAGAGGCTAGAGTCGATGTGTACCGTCCACCCGTCCGTGCACTTGGGATCCAAGGGTATTTCCTTTACATCATTTACTGGTTTCGAAGTTGTGCCCGTCCTCTTTGCGTTAGGCGGTTGCTCATCTGCAGCATGTAGTATCCCTGAGAGTTCTTACTTGGCGGCGGTCTCCTCGGCTAAATTGCAGCACTCGACCTCGCACTCGTATGCGTGGCGCACTGTGGTGCCCACAGTGATGGTGCCTGTGAGGCCCATCATTTTGAGCTTCAGGTAGGTGTAGTTGGGGATCGCTATGAACTTCGCATAGCATGGTCGCACGAGAATGGCGTGATAGGTCTCCGAATCCCAACCACCTCGAAGGTGAGGGTTTCGGTCCAGAAGTTGGTCGGTGTCCCGAAGGTCACTGGGAGGTTGATTCGCCCAAGCGAGGTCTCCTGCCTTCCTGGTAGGACTCCAAGGAAAGGTCCCCCTATCGATCGGAGGCGTTCCCAATCGAGACCCATGGCGTCAAGTGTAATAGAGTAGTAGATGTTGAGCATACTTCCTCCGTTCATCAATACCTTCGTTAGTCGCACCGATCCTTGACTGCTCTTAGGAGTCATGATTGCTCTGCTCGATGTAATTGTGGACTGCTTTGGCTTTTTTTATCTGGCGCATGTTGGCATCTGACAGGGGCGGATCTACGACCGGGGATGCCTAGGCTGCAGCCCCGGTCGCGGCCCAGTACAAGCAGTGAAGCAGACCGCTCTCGCCTCCACTCTAGCCGCCAGCCGTGTCGTGTACAGCCGCCAACCGCCACTCGCCCACTCCGCTCTCGTCTCCGGTTCTCGCGTCGTCTCCGTCCGCAAATCCACCCTAGGTGTAGAGCCACCAGCCGCCACTCGCCCGCTCCGCTCGGCGCTCGCCGTCTCCGGTTCTCGCGCCGTCTCTGTCTCAAGGAACACTAAGTCGCTAACCCTAGTTACATTTCCGCTTCCGCCGCTCGCCCGCAGCCGCTCCGTTCGACCGTCCGTGCGACCGTGCCTCCCTCCCCTCCGTGGACCGCGATCTCCTGCAGGCTGCAGCCCTGCTCCGCCATCCGTCGGTCCGCCCCCTGCTCGGCTGCTCCACTGTGGCGCTGCTTGCTCCCTGCTCAGACCGTCGGCTGCTCCTGCGCTCGACAACTCCCCAGCCATCCTGCGTCCACGGCGGCACGCCGACACGGCTCCACGGCTCCATGACTCACCAGGCGTCCATGGCTCCACGCGTCCACGACTCCCCACGCGCCCACCTGCTGCTCGAGCTCGGGCGCTCGGCTGCTCCTGCTCGGATAGTCGGATTCCTTCAGCGGCCGTCGGCACCTGCTGCAGCGGTGCAGCCTGCAGATTTGGTCGGCAACTTGGCATCGACTGCTTCCTGTTCCCGGTAACTGGTTTCTGCTTCTGTTGATTCAGTGATTCCAGTGTAGCACAGATCTGCAGTACGTGAAGTTGATTTATTCACTGACCATATATTTTTAAGTGGGCTGTTCGCGGGGATTTTCCCCATCGGATCCCCATATACCCGATGGGGATGGAGACGGGAAAATTTCTCCTCGCGGATGGGGATGGAGAACGGGGAATTTTTATTTTGGCGGGGACGGGTACGAGGAGCAGTCCCCGGCGAGGAGCAGCCCCGTTGACATCCCTAGCCGTGTAGAACAGAAGAGACCACGTATTGAGCTAGAAACATTTTGAATGTTTAAATTACATCTTGTTTGTGTCGTATTAAACATCAATTATATTTTTTTGTTTGGTTTAAAAAATTTATAGGCTTAGCTTAATAGCCCCCTCTTGTATCAATCTTGGATCCGCCACTGGCATCTGATGAGACTTTTGATATATATAGTAGTATGTCTCTACCCGTATCAATGTACGAGTACTTAACTAGTCTAGTTAATATAACACACGTAACAAAATCATTACATTAGCCATGTAAGATTGCACGCTCATGGTCTACATCTGCAAAAGCAATGTACTGAAGTATTTATCTAATGAAAGGAAAAAAATGGAACATTTCAGACGAGCCGGATGCCCATTTTAATTTCAGACTCCAACGCTCATTCAGTTGGACACACGCATTCATCATCAGACATAGAGTGATAGTGATTAATACCTAAATTTAGCCAATATAGCTGCTCGGCTTCGATTGGTCTGATGAAGATTGGCACCTCCTATCCAAACCCAAGGACCGATAAAAGCTCTACCCCAAATGGAAGTATCCACGCTAATGCCTTACTTATGTTTACCTGAAACTGTTGAAGCTAGTCAGTACCATTTCATCAAACAAACCCACTGTTTGAACCAACCAATCACTAACATTTTATCAAACAAACCCAGACCACAAATTCATGACGAAATTTCCCTTTATTAGGAAGGTTTCTTAGGCTTAACTCGGATCGAATTCATATGTGGGCCTAGGACCCATCAAAGGCCCAATGGAGGGCGGTCAAGTAAGGCCGGCCAGGAAAAAAAGGTCAAGTTTATTTTTCTCAGCCAACAGCCATCACAAAAGTTAGTTTTTCCCCACTTATTGTCTTTTATTTATATATATATATATTCTCTTTTATATATATCTACTATACTTAAAGCTTCAACGGTTCTCCCGCGTCATATTTTTACAAATAACCTCTCATATTTATTTCAAATTAACCCGCAGCACGCCTATAGATCGCCAAACGGCGGTCCGGCACGGGCCAGACGCCCGCGGGCCACAGCTCTGGCCCACACATGTCATGCCGACCTGCTGATTGTGTCGGGTCGGCCCGTTAGCTTGTGAGCCCATTTGATTAAATCAGCATAAAATATTAAAAAACAGTGTAGGAGGTGGGGTTCGACCCTATGCCCCCATGGAAGAAGGGTGAGAGACACTAGGTGAAGTTGTGTAAAATATACATTTTTTATAAATAAAAAAATATAATTGTGTCGGGCCAGCATTACGGATCGAGGCTACAGCCCAAGCACGACACGACGTTCTTGGCTCTTGTAAGCATTATGTTGTTTCTGAGACCACATTGACGCAATGGACTCCATGGAGTTTAAGGTTGCTGAATTGGATGGAGCAACAATGATTTGTCACACCAACAGTAAAATGAAAGGTTATTTGTTGGTTTTAAACGTTAGTAATTGCTACGAAGTAGCATATTTATATGGAGCGCATCTAGTTTTATTGATGCGTGACTTTAGCAACCACTCTATATTTTGATCTATCTTTTTTATAAGTTTGAGTTCATTTGACTTATTTTAGAAACTTGAGCTCACAAACTTTCTCTTATTTGGTATCTGTATGGTAGAATTATGTCATTTTATAATCTTTATTCGTTCATTTAGTCGTTGTGAACTCTCTTCTAATCGCTCACTTTATTGGTCGTTTTGTACAAGACATATTAGATGAAGTAAACAATAACATCAGTTAGCCAAATCAAAAAATATTATACGGAGAGCGGAGACAATCAATAAAAAATATTGAGATTTTTTTTGTGGATAGTTTACGTGGGTATTATTGTAAGTCGTCGCAACGCACGGGCAACCGACTAATATATATTAAAACAGCAGTTTCAATGGTCAACCTACGTTATATATCTTGGATCAATATCATGACTCTTTTGCGGTGCAGACATGGTGCTCGAGTCGTGTGAAGGTGGGGAGTTGTTAGACCAAATCGTCCGGGTTAGTGTCCAGCTGCTTGTAATATGGTTCATTCATGTTCTGCCTTTGCTTCTTGTGCTCATAATTTGTTTGTAGAAAGGTTAGCTCTTTGAGGACGATGCACAGTTTTATGCTGCTGAAATCATCAATATATTGGAGTATTTGCATGGCACCGGATTAATTCATCGGGACATTAAGGTAGTGTGAAATGAAAATTAGGATGGAGTTGCTCAAGACGTTTTATATTTGGGAAATTTGGATCTGTACCAAAAAAATCTACTGCTTACTTCTGGTGGGCACATAAAGATTGCTGACTTTGGTAGTGTCAAACATGCATGGGATACTTTAAATCGAAGTTCTCCCGGCGAGGTTGGTGGCCCTGGCCCCTGGGACCCTCCCCGGGCGCAAGGAACATCGTATGGAAGCCTCGGAGGTACGCAAGGAGCACAGAACGACAACTGCATCTAATAAAATCTTCTGGCTCCTCCCCCTTCCTCCTCAGCACTGTCTCGATTCGTTGAGGGTTCGTTGGATTCGGGGGACGGCCGGCGCGCCACCACGCCAGTCCGCTCGTCGGGTGGAGGTTCCGAGGTTGAGGGAGGCGCGGGATTGACTAGGTTGTTGGGCTGCTGGTTGGGGAACCAGGCTGCGCAGTCGCTCGATCGACGTTCGGCAAGGAGGTCGATCCAGTCAGTTGGATCGAAGGCACGACAATGGGGGCGCTGACATGGCTGGAGGAGGTGCTGGCCCTAGAGAAGATGTGGGTGGAAGGGGGGCAAATCAAGTGTCAGATCCTGCTCGAGGAGCACTGAGCTTTCGCCTACTCCATGCTCCAAAAGGTCTCTTGTAACTTCCCTCTCGTCATTCAGCAGCTCGGACCCGAACTCTACAGTGTCGTCAGCAACTCGCTTCCGTTTCGTCCGTTATTGCTGCTTTGTTTCTGCGTACGGTTTCGGGTTTCCAATCCTCTAGCAAGGCTAGGCAAGGTTAGGTAAATGAACTAAACATATCCAATGTAGCATTTTCCTGTGATTGTTTATAATATGTAAATTGTAAATGATGCTATTGTGAGGACTTGGATGATTCAACGAAATTTCTCAAATTCATTTTTTAATTTCTTGTAGCTTTGATCGTGATTGGAAGTGTATGTCGGCTCAAAGACTGCTATTGGTTAACAACTTTCCCCTTTTATTCGCTATGAAATTTTTTCTCTACATTTTTATTGGATCGTTCATTTGCGTTGAGGACTCCTTGCTCTCACGCTCAACTTAATTCATCAAATTCTTATTATAATCTGTAGCTGTAAATTCTGACATGCATTACACAATGAAACTCACCGGTTAGTTCACCATTTGCAGTGTGTAACTGATGAAAACATAGAAACATTATTGTTAGATGAGATATTCCAGCCTATGGTTATTTGGTCCCTTGCTGATGTACATGTTTAAGTATAACTGAAAGTCGTCTAGAGGGGGTGAATAGGCAAACCTGAAAATTACAAACTTTGAACACGCACTTCAACCGGGGTTCGGGTTAGAAATAAATAATCATGAATTCGGAGTGCGAAAGATAGTTCCTCTTGCTATGAGTTGCTCAATTAATGCGGATAACTTTTGGAGCTAACTCAAAACAATGTGAGCAAGAGAAATTTAGAGTGAGAGAGGAGAGGCAAGAAACAAATCGAATGGTGAAGATAAAAACAAGTGAACACGGTGATTTGTTTCCCGAGGTTCCGTTCCAAGGAATCTACTCCCCGTTGAGGCCACAAAGGCCGAGCCTTTTCCACCCCTTTCCCTCTCTCAATTGGTCACTTAGAACGGTCGTGTGCTTCTTCTTAATCACACGGGTCACTAAGACCCCACAAGGATCGCCACACAATTAGGTGTCTCTTGCTAGCTTTATAAAGCACTTAGAAAGATTATAGTGAGAATAAGAAAGCAATCCAAGCAACAAGAGCAACAAAAGAAACACAAGTCACCCTCTCTCAAGTCGCTAAGCACTTGATTTGATTTTGGAGCTTAGAGAGGATATGATACTTTGATTGTGTCTTTGGAGTGTATTCTTTGCTCTTGTATTGAATGAGAAGAGTGAGAAGCTTGGATGGCTTGAATGGAGGTGGTTGGGGGTATTTATAGTCTTCAACCACTTCCTAGCCGTTAGCTGACTTTGCTATCGATGGGCACACCGGACAATCCGGTATTGCACCACACATAGCACTATTCACTATTCGGTGAGTGCCACGTCAGCTGACCATTGGGGTTTGGAGTTGTTGATCGTTGAAGTCTTCTGTCCTCTTGCGACACTGAACTGGTGGCACACCAGACAGTCCGGTGCGTTCTGACTTTGCATACTAACTTCTGCCTTCTGCTCTTCTGACTGTGCCGCAGTCAGCGCAGTAGACCGTTGGCGAAGTTGACCGTTGCTCTGTTGGCTCACCGAAGAGTCCGGTGAATTGTAGTGGAATGACTTTGAAAAAACCCGAGAGCAGCCAGTTCGCGAGGTGCTCCAGCCTAGGCACCAGACAGTGTCCGATGCGCCACTGGCTGCACCAATTCTTGTATGCTCCAAACTTTGTAGAATTCCCTCAAGTCTTTTTCTTTGTATGTTTAAGTTGAAATTTATGCACCTGAGAGAAATAGCAACTAGGCAAACTAGTTAGTCCATAAGGTTTGTGATGGACATCAAACACCAAAATCATAGAAAATGGTTAAGCCCATTTACCTTTCAATAACTGAGTTGCAATTAAGTAAACTTTGGTTAGTAGAAACAAGATAATCTAAGCTTGAAATACTATGCATCCCTTGCAGGCCACATGTGGAACACTTGGCTTATCTACAGCAACAGTGAAACTGATAGCACTAGATGGAGAGGAGAGAATAACATGTTCATTTGAAACAGGTCCAGTTGATGTAGCTTACAAGGCTATTGACCAAATCATGGATAAATCTAATAGGACTTACTATCCAAAGATCCCAACTGTTCTCCGAGAATACGGTATGACCTCGGTCACCGAAGGCATCAGCACAATCGCGACAACTCGAGTGGTTGTTACCGGAGATGTGACCAACAACTCGAAACATGTATGGACTACTTTTTTTATTATGTTCTCTACTCAGAAGCAACTTTTATTGGAAACAATCCACTATGTTCTGTAATCTATTTTGAATACAAAATAAATAACAGAATTGTGCATCATATTATCAATTATTATGAAATAATACACTGATCGGAAGATTTGTTGCATGGTGATTTATACTTCCAAAACTTAGAAAATGGTTGTTGTAGTTGTTTGCAAAAGTGAGATATTGAAATACTGAGCTACATTCCAATTTTTTTGATCTTTTTAGGTGGGGGTGGGGTGGAATTACATATTCATACTTTCCCTACATTTATGCGAATGGGGTACAAATAGAAGAAAAAGGGTCCAATAGAAGATGCATTGTTTCAAATATTTGTTATTCCAGTTTACCAAAAATGAACTAATGCCATGTGTTGTAATTGGATAGTTCAGTATGTAAAGCATTTGCTCATGCTCATTCCTAATCTCTTGATCGGACCTGAACGAAATGCAAGAATTGTGTATTGGATGAATCACATCACCATGATATTTTTGTCCTGAGTTTATATTTGTGTGGTTCCTGTTTCTTACAATGTTAAATTCGCCAATGGATTCTGCTTGTTTTTTTATCTGTTTGGTGTAACAAGGCTAAGGGCCTGTTTGTTTACCCCCATGGATTATATAATCTGGATTATTTTTGGAGGATTATATAATCTGGATTATATAATCTGGATTATATAATCTGAGTAGTCCTGTTTGTTTACCAAGATTATTTAAGTTGTTAATAGGATTATTTTGTATGAGGAAGACAAGAATGCCCTCTATATTTGTACTAGGTTGAAACTCATATATGAGATGAACAATGTAACAAACGTTTCTGAGCATTGTAGCAATTAAATGGTCGCATTCTGGATTTCGGCAGTACAGATGCAGAGAAAAATTAGGTGCCCCAGCTGATCTGCGGTGGGATAGTGGATGAAAGGAACACAGAGAACACAACCATTCACAGAGCACTGCGCTAATAACTAGAACAAATTGAAACGTACAGGAAAGAATACAAGATGAGGATCGAACGCCGGATTCCGTCTCCGTCAGGACGCTGGCAAGATGAGTTTGCCGTCCAGGCAATGAGGGTCCGGTGGTGGATGGTCTCCCTCTCCCCGAACGTCTTCCAGGACCACGACGGCGCGGACCAAGCCGTCGTATCCGCCGCCGCCGCCTCTGGCCAAGAGCTTCGCGGTGGTGAAGTCGTCGCGGGACCCGCGGAGTCTTCTGACGCGCGGCGCCTCAGCACCTCGGCACGGCGCGGCACCTGATGCGCGCGGGACGCGGCGGGGGTGGCGCGCGGCGCCTCCACACCTCGGCACGGCGTGACACCTGATGCGCGCGGGACGCTGGCGCGCAGGACGCGGCGGGGGTGGCGCGCGGCGCCTCGGCACCTCGGCACGGCACGACGCGGCAACTGCTGCGCGCGGGACGCCGGCGCGCGGGACGAGGCGGGGGCTAGGCGGCGGGATCCTGTTGGGCGGCGGGCTTCTCCGATGCGACAGGAACAAAAACGATTCGGTGAATTATAATGGCAATGGTGGGTAATTTCTAGGAAACTTGAAAGGGTAGTGGGGAAGTGGGAAAAAATAATCTGAAATAAGCACCTCCTCACTTGCTTATGGATTATCATAATCCAAGGGGTTAGATTATATAATCGGGGCAAATAAGCTGGACTGTTTGTTTGCCTCTTAGGATTATTTAATCCAGATTATATAATCTGGGGGGTAAACAAACAGGCCCTAAGATTGCATTCTCTGAGTAAAAATTGGCTTACAGATCTACACTTTACGGTACATGGAATTATTTGTATGACTATATTTGTTGTGTTCAAACAATTTTCCAATAGATCCAACTGAATTGCTCATTTTATCTCTCAGTTGTTTGGTAGTTCTTACTTTACAGTTGTTTCCAAACATGCTTCGATCAACTTTCCAGGACAAAATGAAACAAGAGGTATGTTCTTGACTATTTGTAAGTTGCAACTACCTAAAGTTACGTTGCTTATTAGTTGTGACGCATCTCTCCAAGTGAAATACTGCCATATGCTTAAGTTAGGAAGAGCCATTAAATGGGTGTACACACCTCAATATTTGCAAAAAGTGAAGTTAGTAGAAATAATACTCCAGTTTTTGTATGGAGTGGATATATAAGCTTGTAATTAGATCACGTTCAAATACTAGCTTGGTTGTCACTAGAATTTCCCCAGGTTGCAATAACAACAATTGAGAATCAACCCAATGTGTCATGCACTCCCAAGACACTGCTGATTCTAACTATTTAAATTAAAGCAATATATCAATGCATAGAGTGAGAAACATGTAGAAAAATTAATGAAGTCAAGACTAAGCAAAATGAACTTAGCAAGTAAAGCCTGTAGTTGCCTGTAGTTTATTGACAAATAAAAATGAATCAAGGAATGCGTTAAAAATGGATCAAGGAAGAAATGGGCACCATAGTAATACGAGAGCAGTTGTCATTCTCCTTATATTCCATCTGATTATGTCACAATTTATGATGGTAAGGGAACCCTTGAGGAAGAGGAAATTGTTGAAGCGTGTTTCATCAAGATCAAAGCAGCGTATGAGATGTTGATTGATGGTGAAAGGAAAAGAGCATATGATAGAGAGCATCATGTGAATCTGACGAAGGTCTGGATTTTCTTGGCCACTTAGGTTATCATTTCATTATGTGTAGGATGCAGTTCCACTCCATCTTTTTATTTGTTTGCTAATAATTGTTGTTTCTTGCCACCTTTTTTATTCAGGGTTTACACATTTTAGTCACAATTTTAGTTTTTCAATCTGATTTAGCTTCATAGTTTTGAAGCCAAGAAAAGGAAGCATCATTCCATCCTTGTCATCTACTAACTTACAAAGCAGTAGTGTTTGTTGCTTTGCTTTTCTTGCTGCAAAACTGGACTAGGACTGATGGAATATATCAACATCTAGCAATTGGTAATAGCGATTATATGTCGGTCCAACATTCATATGTCTTCAAATATTCGAGCACTTAAGACCTTATTATCTGCAACTTGAGACCTTATTATCTGCAACTGCAGCTACTATAATATAAAGCAACATTTGAATTGTTAGAGTGTTATGGCAATTTAAGTTGAGATTATAGAAGTGAATTCCAGAGCAATGGCCTATTTAAAAAGTAGTATTTTTGTTGTTCTGAAAACCTTCTTTCCTTTGAACTAGGATTCTCAAGCATGAATGGAGTGGGTAATGAAGAAGCAAAAAGCTTTTGACCAACGTGGTGACATGACTGGCTGCTTGGGCTGAGCAGAAGCAACGTGAAATGACACTACGAGCACGACGTCTCTTGCGCTCAAAGGTGAGCCTATGCATTACACTGTTCCACTTCTCTCTCTAATGAAAGACAGATCCTGACATGAAGCGTCCCCAATCCTCTGGGACTCAAATGTGATACAATTACTAGTCCCAGGAGGCTAGTAAACACATTTATACATCAGATGATACCAAATCTGCTTAAACGAGACAAACCTACAAAGGTGGCAAACAACTTTAAGAGTTGGTCCACAACTCGGGACATATCATCAGAGTGGGGCTGAAGCAGCCCGATATACGCAGCGAAGCAATTCAGCGGTCCAACAGCCACAGGCAAGGTTGGGAACAGTCGTAACTCTTACCCGATCTCCTTTTTCTGAAAAACAACAAATAAGCAAGGGTGAGTACAAACGTACTCAGCAGCCCACCTTCACCCGCGGAATAGGGAAATCAGATATAATGCATGGAATATGTAGAGCTCAGGATATTTGCAGAAACAGCAATATTTTATGCAGGGTTGTTTTGAAAAACATTTTGTATTTTGCAAAGTGCATCCTCTCCAAAAGGAGCAGGAAGTTTTTCAATATTAGAACAAAATCCCCTGGACTAAACCATCCAGGTATCTCAGCAGTTTCCCACTAGTTTTCCTTTTCAAAAACAGCTACTGGACTTCCCGTCCACCATAGCTCACGGCTCAACCGCCGAACCTTTTTAAAAACCACTTTTCTCAAACGCACCCTTTTTTTAAAACAAAACATTAATTGCCATACCATACCAGACTCATCCATTCCTGTGGACACAGACTATTCGAATAGGTTTTCAAACTCTGCGCAGAGGTGTACACTTTACCCACTAGTCCGGCTCTGCGATCTCATGATCAATGAGATCCGAATCCGAATCTCTTTCTTTCCCCGCACGTCCTAACCTTAATGGTTATCCGGAAGGAGTCAGGCCACCACCATGTCCAAACCGGACAAAACTTTCCCCCTCCTTATCCTCCCGGTGCTCCCCAGCCTTCATAACCCTGGGGTTGGACCGTACGAGTTCAGATTGAGTGACTGCCCACACAGTCTCGAGTGGTTGTACTATTAAAGAGTACAGGTAGTGAAGATGACAAACCGGTCCTTATATGAGGGGACAATCCTTCTGCTCACGCCTAAACCAGCTGAGCCAACACCTTAGGCCCTCCCCTAAACCAGGGAGTCCCTGATCATCCCTACTCAAAGGTGATAAGGGTGAAAACCCTTCATCAAACACATTTTGAAAAGCATTTTCTTTTGGAAACTCACACCTTTCCTCAAATCATTTGTAACAATTATATCAGGGATTGATTGCGGCAAGCGGCTGGGTGGCCATAATAACTTGTCTCAAAATCATATTATGCATAAAATAACAGGCTGAGGGTTGTGGTTGTAAAACATAGGTAATTTATGCATCAAAGGGATCCAGTGAGCTTGCCGTGCTTATTCGGCGAAGGGGGAAGGAGAGCTCGCGGAACTGGCTTCTGGCTCCACCGCCTGGCGTAGACTTGCAGATCTGGCCTCCACGAGATGGCACGAACGCTCCGATAACTATGTAACATGAACAAGCAAACATACAAACCAGCAAGTATACCAACAAATATTTAGTATAGTGGTCAGAAAAGCGATATATGGATGGGTAGAGTCTTGAGTAGAATCTATGTCATGTGGTGTTGTGATATTACTGGTGGTGGAGCGGAGGTGCTTACCAGGAGGGTGGACTGGAGGCAAAGCGACACTATGCATGTAGCCGGCAGAGCAGAGTAACTGAGTGGGTGGGGTGTTAGCCTTGGCTGAGGGTGTTGAGTGTGTGGAGTGGGAGAGGGTAGCTGGGGGTATTTATAGCTGGGTGTATGTGGTGTAGCACAGTGAAGTTCACTGTTGGTGAGAATAGTGACAAATGAATCGTCTGACTTAGTATGAACAAGAGAGTTATAGGCAGAATATGGGACAAGAGTATTTTGGGAGTCTTCTAGAATATGAACCATGCTTAAGGGATGACATGGTTGGATAGGGAATAATTCGATAAGAATTTAGAAACAAGAATTATTAGAATCTGAGTTTGGAAGCCTGGTTCAAAGGAATCTCAAAGTTAAGCATGCTCAACTTGGAGAAACCTAGGATGGGTGACCAGATGGGAAGTTCCCACTGGAAGGAAAATCACAGTCACCGGAGTTCGTATGATTGGAACATGGGTCTGGCTGGTCTTAGGTGGACTGGACAGCATGATGGATGAGTAGTTGAAATTTGGGATGACTAGATGACCGATGAATAGTAACGATGATTAGTGGCGATGGAAAAGTAATTATAGATATCATCGATGAATAGTAACGATGATGAATAGTAATAGTAAATAGTAACGATGATGAATAGTGTATGTGAATAGTAATGATGAATAGTAACGGTGAATAGTAATAGTGAATAGTTCGTATGAACGAACGATGAACGATGAATAGGAACTATGAACGAACGATGAACGATGAATAGGAACTATGAACGAACGATGAACGATCGAATGATCGAACAAACGAACGATCGGAATTTCGGCAGCATAACGACAGGACAAAGATTATTTGGATGAACGAACGGACGAACGATCGAGTGATCGGACGAACGAACGATCGGAATTTCGGCAGCATAACGGCAGGACAAAGATTATCTGGAAGAACGATGAATAGGGACTATGAACGAATGATGAACGATGAATAGGAACTATGAACGAACGATGAACGATCGAATGATCGAACGAACGAACGATCGGAATTTCGGCAGCATAACAGTAGGAAAAAGATTATTTGGACGAACGAACGGACGAACGATCGGACGAACGGACGAACGAACCAAGAACAGGGGACGAACGATCGAAGAACGATCGAACGATCCTTGTGCTAGTGTGTGCTTGTGTGGAACATGGAGTGGGTGTGTGTGTGGGGGGGGAGAGAGTTGCCATGAAATGGCTTGGGGTGGGATGAGAGGAGGCCCTTGCCCCTCTATTTATAGCCATGGTGGGGGGATTAGGGGGAGGGATGAGAGGATTAGTGGGAGGTTAGCATGTATTTGTCTTGTATAAGTGTAATTAGCTTGTAGAGCTCACCGTATGACACTAGAGGCATACGTATACGTATGGGCATGAGGAAAGTTATGAAGAAAATATTTGTAGGGTCTTGAAAAATGATTCTGAAGGTATTTCTCAAGAGGAAAATATCCGGAGATACATCGGTGGAATATTTGGGCAGTATTTCTGGAAAGAAATCAAAGGGGGGTTACTGGGGAAATATCTGAGCAGTATTTCTGGAAAGAATTTGAGGGGGATCACTCGGAAAATATTTGTAGGATATTTTGAGGAGGATTTTGGAGATAATATAGACCACTATATTTTATTTGTTGATATCATCTCGCAAACAAACATTTTGAAATGAAACTTGAAATTCATTTTGAATTTAGAGGGAGTTTGAGAAAATTTCAGGATTTGAATTTTTGGGATGCTACAAATCTACCCCACTTAAAAGGAATCTCGTCCTCGAGATTCGGCTTAGAAGGGTTATGGGTATAGCTTTACTTCAGCTACATATCTTCACTTTGCAACTCTTCGAGGAGATGGAACTTCAACAAGATCTGGCCTTGAGGAGCATCTGGTTGCCGATTGCAAATGCTGATTCTGGCTACTCAAAGATCATCTTCAGGCTTCAGCTTTCGCTTGGCAGCTAGCTTATTGAAGAAGCATCGATGCCAACACGCAAACCTTTCTCTTGCGAACTCCCACATGGATTCCTTCCTTGATTGGTCTTCTGGTGCTTCATCAACAAAACTTGGGTAACCACTTCTCATCCAGAAACTTATAAGCTTCGATGATCTGGTCCTCCACAAGCTTACTACAGGCCTTCTTCTTTTTCTCCATGGCAGGAACCTTTACTGGAATACTACCCCACTTAAAAAGAATGAGGGTAGATCTCTTGAATCTTGGGGATTTGAACTCCTTGAAGTACCTCATAACAAGGGTGTTACGGGGCCTTCTTCTGTTGTTGCTGCTTGAGCAGGCTGCGGAGAGATGACTGACACAGGGTTGATTCTGGGACAACCTTCTTCTCATCTTTTTTTCACTATCTTCTTTTCTCTTCTCACTTCTCACTTTTCACTGCCTCTTTCTTTCTCTTTGCTCTTCCCACTTGAGGATTCTATCAAAGAGTATTACCATCACACAGAGGAGGAAACCAAAGATGTTGAACCATATACAACAGTCTTCAACCCAAGAATCACCAAGCATTGTGATCTTAGGGGCGAGGGAGTGGAAAATGGAGTTGCTTGCGATTTGGAAGAGGGTATTTTATCTGGTGTGTGTGCTT
Source organism: Zea mays (assembly GCF_902167145.1). NCBI lineage: Eukaryota > Viridiplantae > Streptophyta > Magnoliopsida > Poales > Poaceae > Zea > Zea mays. The sequence continues at coordinate 146,645,809 of NC_050103.1, forward strand.
TGCTTGGGATGGGAGTTGAGGGAGCTGGGGGGTTTATAGGCGAGCGGGGGTGTCCGGTTGCAGAGTGGTGGTGATGGAGTAGGTGCTACACGGCAGCGGGTGCGATAAGGGGAGGGGGGCCTGGTGTTGCCGGCGATGAGGGTGGCGGTGGGTGCGCTGCAAAGGTGGCGTGGGCGGCGGTAGTGCGTTGCAAAGGGGGCGTGGGGCGGTGGTAGTGCGCATGGAGGCAGGCACGCGTGCGAGGGGCATGGGTGAGTGGTGGGGTCAATGACCCTGATGTTTGTGGACTTTGGTTCCAAGAATCTTTGCCTCTCTGTATGGTAATAACTCCTTCTGTCCTCTTTTCCTGTTTACTTTGACTCAGGGGTAGTGCTTTGATTCTCATGGTCGGTCCTTTTGACTGAGCGGTTGGATAGGTTTCTTCTGTAGCTTATTCCAGGCTTCAAGGCTAAGCTTCCCGGTATCTTCTTGGGCAAGGCGCTTTTCTCTTGAGATGGGTTAAGATAAGAATGGAAGCATAAGGTGAGGTTTGGATCTAATTTGTGATCTATGTTTTTAGAGAAAACCTTTCTTAAAAAGAAAGAAAACACATAAGTTCAGTAATGATAAGCACAAACAAATCAAATATTTTGAATGGGGGAAGAATAGAGTTTTTCCAAAGCACGGATTACTCAGATTCGGGGGCTAAGCATAACTACTAGTGCTCGGCTCCTGAACTGAGAACTATGCTAAATGCGACTTATAAGCACTAACATTAAGGCATCACATATGCACACGAAAGAGGAGAAAACATCAAGCGAAATTCATTTTGAAACGCCCTAGGGGGCCACACAATTAGAGTTTTGCAAAACACGAGTCTACACGATTACCTCTCATACATGCAGGGCTCTAGCCAAAGTGAAGAAAAACTTCACTACCCAATGTATGCAGAGGATTGGGCATAACTAACTCAGATCTGGCAGCTTCTCTTCTGGCAAGGCTGGCGCACAACTTCAATCTGAGACATCTCCTGGATGGGTCAACAGGGAGCTGATGTTGATGACTTCTTCTGGCGGCGACTGAGATGGCAGGACAGGGTTGAACTCTTCTTCAAGCGGGACTGGCTCTTGTAGTTCCTCAGAGGGCGGCGGTGCTGGCGGGGTGCTTGCAGCTTCTTCCTTGTCTTCAAGGGATGGTGCTGGAATCTTCTTCATGGTGAGGGGCTCAAACAACTCTGGCGGAGGATCTTGGGAGGACTCGGCGTGCTCTTGCTTGTCCATAGCCTTAGGGGAGACTGGAATTCCTTCCAAGACTATGGCACCTTCCGGGAGTTCCCAAGTCTTCTTTTCTCCTCTGGTAGAGACCGGGTGACCTTCAAGAATCTGGGGATCTTCGGCTCTCAAGGGTTGAAGAGGGTTGGATGAAGCGGGCTCTTGGATCCGCAGGGCTCTACGTTGGTTGTGGGTTACCAAGTAGCCATCCATCAACTTCTGGACATGCTCATCCTTGGCTTGCTTCAGGGCTTCAACAGCAATGACTTCATGACTTTCCAAGGCAGTTGCACGGGCTTGAGCTGTGGTGAGATCCACATGGAGCTGACGGTTGCGCTTCTCTGCATCTTCTGCTCGGGCAATCATCTGACGGTGGTGCCGAGCCAAGAAATCATACTGCGCATCCAGGGTGAGCAGGTATGCAGTGAGGTACACGACTGTGGGGTCGTCCTCAAGCAGCTGCTGCTCTTCCAATGCACACATCCTGGCCATCCAAGTGGGACGGTCTCTCTGAAAGGGCGGAAAGAATCTGAGTGGGGTGTCGGCCACTTCTTCTTCATAGATCTGACACAGGGCCCTCAATGCCTTGCGAGCAACGACTTGGCAGGTGTCTTTGAATCTGTGCCCAGCAGCAGTGACACTCCATTCCACATGGTGCGGACTGGATCCAATGTATACAGTCACGACACACTTCTCTGTGCCATGCTCGATGAATTCACGACCATCATACTCTGGCTGACTCCTGATTCCGAGGCGAACTGTGCATGCTCTCAGCAACTTGGGGAAACCATCTTCATTCTGGCAAAAGCTGGTTTGGCAACGAACCTCCATCTGACTTCTGAGAGAAGGAAAGGGGAAAACATTTTTGAAATGAAGGGATGAGAGCAAGAACTTTTTTTAAGAAAATAGTTTTGACTCAAAAACTTTTGATCAGGCTAAGGGTTACGTCCTGCGGCCAACCTAACAGCTCTGATACCACCTGAAGCGTCCCCAATCCTCTGGGACTCAAATGTGATACAATTACTAGTCCCAGGAGGCTAGTAAACACATTTATACATCAGATGATACCAAATCTGCTTAAACGAGACAAACCTACAAAGGTGGCGAACAACTTTAAGAGTTGGTCCACAACTCGGGACATATCATCAGAGTGGGGCTGAAGCAGCCCGATATACGCAGCGAAGCAATTCAGCGGTCCAACAGCCACAGGCAAGGTTGAAAGGGAAATGTGCCCTTGGGCCATTTCTAAGTATTTTGGTGATTGAGTGCCAACACAAGTGCTTAAATGTGAATCTATACCCATGGGTGGACATAGTGCAAATCAAGAGTAAAGGTATGTTTCTAAGCCTTAGTACATTGTTTTGAAGACTAATGCATTGTGTCTAAGTGCTTGAAACAGGAGAAATCGAGTCAGAGAAAAGTTGGCTGTGTACAGCCAAAAGGCTGTTCGGTCTGGAGCACCGGACTGTCCGGTGGTGCACCGGACAGTGTCCGGTGCGCCAGGTTGCCTCGAGCGAAGTGGCCGCCCTCGGGAATTTGCCGACGGCGTACAGCTAAAATTCACCGGACTGTCCGGTGTGCACCGGACTGTCCGGTGAGCCAACGGTCGGCCGGGCCAACGGTCGGCCGCGCGATCTGCGCGCGACACGTGGCCGAGCCAACGGTCGGAAGGGGGCACCGGACTGTCCGGTGTGCACCGGACTGACCGGTGCGCCAACGGCTCCCAGATCTGCAACGGTCGGCTGCGCCATTTAAGGAAAGAAATCGGGCACCGGACAGTGTCCGGTGTGCACCGGACTGTCCGGTGCGCCCGATGACAGAAGGCAAGATCAGCCTTCCAGAATTGCTCTCAACGGCTCCTAACTGCCTTGGGGCTATAAAAGGGACCCCTAGGCGCATGGAGGAGATAATCAAGCATTCCTACAACATTCCTAAGCACCAAGACATCGATTCCACGCATTTGGTTCATTGTGATAGCATCTAGAGCTCTTGTTGAGTTGTGGACTCATTGAGTTGTGTTGCGAGCTCTTGTTGCGACTTGTGTGCGTGCTGTTGCTCTGATTTTGAGTCTTGTGTGCGTTGCTAGTTTCTCCCTTACTCCGTATTTCTTTGTGAATCTTAAGTGTAAGGGCGAGAGGCTCCAAGTTGTGGAGATTCCTCGCAAACGGGATATTGAAAGGCAAAGCAAAACACCGTGGTATTCAAGTTGGTCTTTGGACCGCTTGAGAGGGGTTGATTGCAACCCTCGTCCGTTGGGACGCCACAACGTGGAGTAGGCAAGCGTTGGTCTTGGCCAAACCACGGGATAAACCACTGTGTCATCTCTGTGTTTGATCTCCTGTGGTATTGTGTTTTGTTGAGACTCCTTTCTAGCCACTTGGCAATCATTGTGCTAACATTTAACAAGTCTTTGTGGCTATAAGTTTAAGTCTTTACAGGATCACCTATTCACCCCCCCTCTAGGTGCTCTCAATTGGTATCAGAGGTGTTCTCTTCAAGAAGGGACTAATCGCCCGAAGAGATGGATCCTAAGGGGAAGGGAATCGTGATCAACGACAAGGAGAAGGAGTCCTTCGTCAACGAGCCCAAAGATGACAAGCCTACCAACACCGGCTCGGGCCATAGACGAAAGGAAGGGAAGAAGAAGAAGACAAGGCGCATCAAGGAGATCGTCTACTACGACGACAGCGACGAATCTTCCTCTTCCCAAAAGGACAACGACGACAACGACTATGATAAACAAAAGACGGTTAACTCAAACTTTTCTTTTGATTATTCGCGCATTCCGCATAGCTCAAATGCTCATTTGCTTCCCATTCCACTTGGCAAGCCTCCTCACTTTGATGGAGAGGACTACGGATTTTGGAGTCACAAAATGCGTACTCACCTATTCTCTCTCCATCCAAGCATTTGGGAGATTGTGGAAAGTGGAATGAAATTTGATAGCTCAGATAGCCCTTCGTTTATTAATGAACAGATTCATAAAAATGCACAAGCTACTACTGTGTTGCTAGCCTCTTTGTGCAGGGACGAGTATCACATGGTGAGCGGCTTGGACAATGCCAAGCAGATTTGGGACACCCTCAAGATCTCTCATGAGGGGAATGATGTCACCTTACTCACCAAGATGGAGTTGGTGGAAGGCGAGCTCGGACGATTCGCGATGATAAGGGGCGAGGAGCCGACACAAACATACAACCGGCTCAAGATCCTTATCAACAAAATAAGGAGCTACAGAAGCACGCGATGGATGGATCACGACGTCGTCCGCCTAATGCTAAGGTCATTTACCGTTCTTGATCCTCACTTGGTAAACAATATTCGTGAAAATCCTAGGTACATCAAGATGTCGCCCGAAGAAATTCTTGGAAAATTTGTAAGCGGGCGAATGATGATCAAAGAGGCAAGGTACGTGGACGACGCGTTGAATGGCCCAATCCATGAGCCTCAACCCATTGCACTCAAGGCAACAAGGAGCAAGGAGGCGCTACCCAGCAAGGTGGCGCAAATTGAGGCGGCCGGTCTTAATGATGAAGAGATGGCCCTCATCATCAAAAGATTCAAGACGGCGCTAAAAGGTCGCAAGGGACAGCCAAGCAAGACTAAGACCAAGGGAAAGCGATCATGCTTCAAATGAGGTAAGCTTGGTCATTTTATTGCTAACTGTCCCGACAATGATAGTGACCAGGAACACGGGAGCAAGAGGGAAAAGAAGAAGCATTACAAGCAGGCCAAGGGCGAGGCACATATCGGAAAGGAGTGGGATTCGGATTGCTCCTCCTCCGACTCCGACAATGAAGGACTCGCCGCCACTGCCTTCAACAAGTCATCTCTCTTCCCCAACGAGCGTCACACATGCCTTATGGCAAGGGAGAAGAAGGTATGTAATCAAACAATGTCACTTATGATTCTTCCAGTGATGATGAGTCTAGTGATGATGAAATAGATTACTCTAGTTTGTTCAAAGGATTGGATAGAACTAAAATAGATAAAATTAATGAATTGATTGATGCCTTGAATGAAAAAGATAGACTCTTAGAAAAACAAGAGGACCTTTTGTATGAAGAGCATGACAAATTTGTAGAGGCACAAAAATCTTATGCTTTAGAAGTTAAAAGAAATGAAGTGCTTTCTAGTGAACTATCTTCTTGTCATGAAACCATTGCTACTTTAAAGAATGTTAATGATGACTTAAATGCTAAACTAGAAGTAGCTAGTAAATCTAATTCTTGTGTAGAACATGTTGAGATTTGCACTAGGTGTAAAGATTTCGATGTTGATGCTTGTAGCGATCATTTAGTTTCAATTTCCAAATTAACTGAGGAATTGGCTAGTCTTAATGCCCAACTTAAGACTAGCAAGAATGAATTTGATAAACTAAAATTTGCAAGGGATGCCTACACGATCGGTAGACACCCCTCAATTAAGGATGGACTTGGCTTCAAGAGGGAAGCCAAGAACTTAACAAGCCATAAGGCTCCCATTCCCGCTAAGGAGAAAGGGAAGGCCCCTATGGCTACTAGTGCTAAAAAGAACCATGCCTTTTTGTATCATGATAGGAGACAAACTAGAAATGCCTATAGGAGTTATAATGCTTACGATGATTTTTCTCATGCTATGTTTGCTTCTAGTTCTTCATATGTGCATGATAGAAATGTTGGTAAAAGGAATGTTGTTCATAATATGCCTAGGAGAGATGTTGTTAATGTTCCTAGGAAAGTCAATGAACCTTCTACAATATATCATGCTTTGAATGCTTCTTTTGCAATTTGTAGAAAGGATAGAAAGGTGATTGCTAGAAAGTTAGGGGCAAAATGCAAGGGTGATAAAACTTGCATTTGGATCCCTAAGGAAATTGTGACTAACCTTGTAGGACCCAACAAGAGTTGGGTACCTAAGTCCCAAGCCTAAATTTGCCTTGCAGGTTTATGCATCCGGGGGTTCAAGCTGGATTATTGATAGCGAATGCACAAACCATATGACGGGGGAGAAGAAGATGTTCACCTCCTACGTCAAGAATAAGGATTCCCAAGATTCAATTATATTCGGTGATGGGAATCAGGGCAAGGTAAAAGGGTTAGGTAAAATTGCAATTTCTAATGAGCACTCTATCTCTAATGTGTTTTTAGTAGAGTCTCTTGGATATAATCTGCTATCGGTTAGTCAATTATGCAATATGGGATATAACTGTCTATTTACAAATGTAGATGTGTCTGTCTTTAGAAGAAGTGATGGTTCACTAGCTTTTAAGGGTGTATTAGACGGCAAACTTTATTTAGTTGATTTTGCAAAAGAAGAGGCCGGTCTAGATGCATGCTTAATGGCTAAGACTTGCATGGGCTGGCTGTGGCATCGCCGCTTAGCACATGTGGGGATGAAGAACCTCCACAAGCTTCTAAAGGGAGAACACGTGATAGGTCTAACCAATGTTCATTTCGAAAAAGATAGACCTTGTGCAGCTTGTCAAGCAGGGAAACAGGTGGGAGGCTCTCATCACACCAAAAATGTAATGACAACATCAAGACCCCTGGAGCTGCTACATATGGACCTCTTCGGACCCGTCGCCTATCTGAGCATAGGAGGAAGTAAGTATGGTTTAGTTATTGTTGATGACTTTTCCCGCTTTACTTGGGTGTTCTTTTTGCAGGATAAGTCTGAAACCCAAGGGACCCTCAAGCGCTTCCTCAGGAGAGCTCAAAATGAGTTTGAGCTCAAGGTGAAGAAGATAAGGAGCGACAACGGGTCCGAGTTCAAGAACCTTCAAGTGGAGGAGTTCCTTGAAGAGGAAGGGATCAAGCACAAGTTCTCCGCTCCCTACACACCACAGCAAAATGGTGTGGTAGAGAGGAAGAACAGGACGCTAATCGATATGGCGAGGACGATGCTTGGAGAATTCAAGACCCCCGAGTGTTTCTGGTCGGAAGCCGTGAACACGGCTTGCCACGCCATCAACAGGGTCTACCTTCATCGCCTCCTCAAGAAGACTTCGTATGAGCTTCTAACCGGTAACAAACCCAATGTATCTTACTTTCGTGTATTTGGGAGCAAATGCTACATTCTAGTGAAGAAGGGTAGAAATTCTAAGTTTGCTCCCAAAGCTGTAGAAGGGTTTTTGTTAGGTTATGACTCAAATACAAAGGCGTATAGAGTCTTCAACAAATCATCGGGTTTGGTTGAAGTCTCTAGCGACGTTGTATTTGATGAGACTAATGGCTCTCCAAGAGAGCAAGTTGTTGATTGTGATGATGTAGATGAAGAAGATGTTCCGACGGCCGCTATACGAACCATGGCGATTGGAGAAATGCGGCCACAGGAACAAGATGAACGAGATCAACCTTCTTCCTCAACAACGGTGCATCCCCCAACTCAAGACGATGAACAGGTTCATCAACAGGAGGCGTGTGATCAAGGGGGAGCACAAGATGATCATGTGATAGAGGAAGAAGCAAAACCGGCACCTCCAACCCAAGTTCGAACGATGATTCAAAGGGATCATCCCGTCGACCAAATTCTGGGTGACATTAGCAAGGGAGTAACTACTCGATCTCGATTAGTTAATTTTTGTGAGCATTACTCCTTTGTCTCTTCTATTGAGCCTTTCAGGGTAGAGGAGGCCTTGCTAGATCCGGATTGGGTATTGGCCATGCAGGAGGAACTCAGTAACTTCAAGCGCAATGAAGTTTGGACACTGGTGCCTCGTCCCAAGCAAAATGTTGTGGGAACCAAGTGGGTGTTCCGCAACAAACAGGACGAGCACGGGGTGGTGATAAGGAACAAGGCTCGACTTGTGGCAAAAGGTTATGCCCAAGTCGCAGGTTTGGACTTTGAGGAGACTTTTGCTCCTGTGGCTAGGCTAGAGTCAATTCGCATCTTGCTAGCGTATGCCGCTCACCATTCTTTCAGGTTGTTCCAAATGGATGTGAAGAGCGCGTTCCTCAACGGGCCGATCAAGGAGGAGGTGTACGTAGAGCAACCCCCTGGCTTCGAGGATGAACGGTACCCCGACCACGTGTGTAAGCTCTCTAAGGCGCTCTATGGACTTAAGCAAGCCCCAAGAGCATGGTATGAATGCCTTAGAGACTTTCTAATTGTTAATGCTTTCAAGGTTGGGAAAGCTGATCCAACTCTCTTTACTAAGACATGTGATGGTGATTTGTTTGTGTGCCAAATTTATGTCGATGACATAATATTTGGTTCTACTAACCAAAAGTCTTGTGAAGAGTTTAGCAGGGTGATGACGCAGAAATTCGAGATGTCGATGATGGGCGAGTTGAACTATTTCCTTGGGTTCCAAGTGAAGCAACTCAAGGACGACACCTTCATCTCCCAAACGAAGTACACGCAAGATCTGCTAAAGCAGTTTGGGATGAAGGACGCCAAGCCCGCAAAGACTCCGATGGGGACCGACGGACACACTGACCTCAACAAAGGAGGTAAGTCCGTTGATCAAAAAGCATACCGGTCAATGATAGGGTCTTTACTTTATTTATGTGCTAGTAGACCGGATATTATGCTTAGCGTATGCATGTGTGCTAGATTTCAATCCGATCCTAAGGAGTGTCACTTAGTGGCGGCGAAGCGAATTCTAAGATATTTGGTTGCTACGCCTTGCTTCGGGCTCTGGTATCCAAAAGGGTCTACCTTTGACTTGGTTGGATACTCAGATTCCGACTATGCTGGATGTAAGGTCGATAGGAAGAGTACATCAGGGACGTGCCAATTCTTAGGAAGGTCCCTGGTGTCGTGGAACTCTAAGAAACAAACTTCCGTTGCCCTATCCACCGCTGAGGCCGAGTATGTTGCCGCAGGACAGTGTTGCGCGCAACTACTTTGGATGAGGCAAACCCTCCGGGACTTTGGCTACAATCTGAGCAAAGTCCCACTCCTATGTGATAATGAGAGTGCTATCCGCATGGCGGAAAATCCTGTTGAACACAGCCGCACAAAGCACATAGACATCCGGCATCACTTTTTGAGAGACCACCAGCAAAAGGGAGATATCGAAGTGTTTCATGTTAGCACCGAGAACCAGCTAGCCGATATCTTTACCAAGCCTCTAGATGAGAAGACCTTTTGCAGGTTGCGTAGTGAGCTTAATGTCTTAGATTCGCGGAACTTGGATTGATTTGTAGCATACATGTGTTTATGCCTTTGATCATATTCCTTATGCATTTTGTTGCTTAATAATGGTGCTCAAGTTGTACAAACACTCCCTGGACCTCACAAGTCCGTTGCAAAGTGATGCACATGTTTAGGGGGAGATGTGTTACAACTTGACCCTTTGAGACTAACCCTGTGCTTGAGTTTGATGCTTTAGTCTCAAAGAAGGATTGAAAGGGAAAAGGTGGACTTGGACCATGCAAGACTTCCACTGCACTCCGATGAAAAGAGTAACTTTTCCAAGTTCATCTTTATACTCTTATTGCCTATTTGCTCTTAATTAAAGATTTTGGTGAGGCAATGGGGTTAAAGGGCCAAGATTGATCCCGTTTTGGTGCTTGATGCCAAAGGGGGAGAAAATATAGGCCAAAGCGATAAATGGATCAGCTACCACTTGAGAAATTTTGAAAATAGAGTTTTTAAAAATAGTAGAATAGAGCTTTTTTTTTAAAACTCTTTTGTTGTCTCTCTTGTCAAAAGTTGACTTCTTGTGGGGAGAAGTGTTGATTATGGGAAAAAGGGGGAGTTTTTGGAATCTTGAATCAATTTTCTTTGGAAAACCTCTCTTGATGTCTCTACAAGTGGATTTGACTTAGAGATAGAATTTTGAGGTTGATTTGCAAAAACAAACCAAGTGGTGGCAAAGGAATGATCCATATATGCCAAATTGAATCAAAATAAATTTGAGTTTTATTTGAAGTGATATTGCACTTGTTCTAGTTGCTTTATGTTGTGTTGGCATAAATCACCAAAAAGGGGGAGATTGAAAGGGAAATGTGCCCTTGGGCCATTTCTAAGTATTTTGGTGATTGAGTGCCAACACAAGTGCTTAAATGTGAATCTATACCCATGGGTGGACATAGTGCAAATCAAGAGTAAAGGTATGTTTCTAAGCCTTAGTACAATGTTTTGAAGACTAATGCATTGTGTCTAAGTGCTTGAAACAGGAGAAATCGAGTCAGAGAAAAGTTGGCTGTGTACAGCCAAAAGGTTGTTCGGTCTGGAGCACCGGACTGTCCGGTGGTGCACCGGACAGTGTCCGGTGCGCCAGGTTGCCTCGAGCGAAGTGGCCGCCCTCGGGAATTTGCCGACGGCGTACAGCTAAAATTCACCGGACTGTCCGGTGTGCACCGGACTGTCCGGTGAGCCAACGGTCGGCCGCGCGATCTGCGCGCGACACGTGGCCGAGCCAACGGTCGGAAGGGGGCACCGGACTGTCCGGTGTGCACCGGACTGACCGGTGCGCCAACGGCTCCCAGATCTGCAACGGTCGGCTGCGCCATTTAAGGAAAGAAATCGGGCACCGGACAGTGTCCGGTGTGCACCGGACTGTCCGGTGCGCCCGATGACAGAAGGCAAGATCAGCCTTCCAGAATTGCTCTCAACGGCTCCTAACTGCCTTGGGGCTATAAAAGGGACCCCTAGGCGCATGGAGGAGATAATCAAGCATTCCTACAACATTCCTAAGCACCAAGACATCGATTCCACGCATTTGGTTCATTGTGATAGCATCTAGAGCTCTTGTTGAGTTGTGGACTCATTGAGTTGTGTTGCGAGCTCTTGTTGCGACTTGTGTGCGTGCTGTTGCTCTGATTTTGAGTCTTGTGTGCGTTGCTAGTTTCTCCCTTACTCCGTATTTCTTTGTGAATCTTAAGTGTAAGGGCGAGAGGCTCCAAGTTGTGGAGATTCCTCGCAAACGGGATATTGAAAGGCAAAGCAAAACACCGTGGTATTCAAGTTGGTCTTTGGACCGCTTGAGAGGGGTTGATTGCAACCCTCGTCCGTTGGGACGCCACAATGTGGAGTAGGCAAGCGTTGGTCTTGGCCGAACCACGGGATAAACCACTGTGTCATCTCTGTGTTTGATCTCCTGTGGTATTGTGTTTTGTTGAGACTCTTTTCTAGCCACTTGGCAATCATTATGCTAACATTTAACAAGTCTTTGTGGCTATAAGTTTAAGTCTTTACAGGATCACCTATTCACCCCCCCCTCTAGGTGCTCTCAATTGGTATCAGAGGCGTTCTCTTCAAGAAGGGACTAATCGCCCGAAGAGATGGATCCTAAGGGGAAGGGAATCGTGATCAACGACAAGGAGAAGGAGTCCTTCGTCAACGAGCCCAAAGATGACAAGCCTACCAACACCGGCTCGGGCCATAGACGAAAGGAAGGGAAGAAGAAGAAGACAAGGCGCATCAAGGAGATCGTCTACTACGACGACAGCGACGAATCTTCCTCTTCCCAAAAGGACAACGACGACAACGACTATGATAAACAAAAGACGGTTAACTCAAACTTTTCTTTTGATTATTCGCGCATTCCGCATAGCTCAAATGCTCATTTGCTTCCCATTCCACTTGGCAAGCCTCCTCACTTTGATGGAGAGGACTACGGATTTTGGAGTCACAAAATGCGTACTCACCTATTCTCTCTCCATCCAAGCATTTGGGAGATTTTGGAAAGTGGAATGAAATTTGATAGCTCAGATAGCCCTTCGTTTATTAATGAACAGATTCATAAAAATGCACAAGCTACTACTGTGTTGCTAGCCTCTTTGTGCAGGGACGAGTATCACAAGGTGAGCGGCTTGGACAATGCCAAGCAGATTTGGGACACCCTCAAGATCTCTCATGAGGGGAATGATGTCACCTTACTCACCAAGATGGAGTTGGTGGAAGGCGAGCTCGGACGATTCGCGATGATAAGGGGCGAGGAGCCGACACAAACATACAACCGGCTCAAGATCCTTATCAACAAAATAAGGAGCTACGGAAGCACGCGATGGACGGATCACGACGTCGTCTGCCTAATGCTAAGGTCATTTACCGTTCTTGATCCTCACTTGGTAAACAATATTCGTGAAAATCCTAGGTACATCAAGATGTCGCCCGAAGAAATTCTTGGAAAATTTGTAAGCGGGCGAATGATGATCAAAGAGGCAAGGTACGTGGACGACGCGTTGAATGGCCCAATCCATGAGCCTCAACCCATTGCACTCAAGGCAACAAGGAGCAAGGAGGCGCTACCCAGCAAGGTGGCGCAAATTGAGGCGGCCGGTCTTAATGATGAAGAGATGGCCCTCATCATCAAAAGATTCAAGACGGCGCTAAAAGGTCGCAAGGGACAGCCAAGCAAGACTAAGACCAAGGGAAAGCGATCATGCTTCAAATGCGGTAAGCTTGGTCATTTTATTGCTAACTGTCCCGACAATGATAGTGACCAGGAACACGGGAGCAAGAGGGAAAAGAAGAAGCATTACAAGCAGGCCAAGGGCGAGGCACATATCGGAAAGGAGTGGGATTCGGATTGCTCCTCCTCCGACTCCGACAATGAAGGACTCGCCGCCACTGCCTTCAACAAGTCATCTCTCTTCCCCAACGAGCGTCACACATGCCTTATGGCAAGGGAGAAGAAGGTATGTAATCAAAACAATGTCACTTATGATTCTTCCAGTGATGATGAGTCTAGTGATGATGAAATAGATTACTCTAGTTTGTTCAAAGGATTGGATAGAACTAAAATAGATAAAATTAATGAATTGATTGATGCCTTGAATGAAAAAGATAGACTCTTAGAAAAACAAGAGGACCTTTGGTATGAAGAGCGTGACAAATTTGTAGAGGCACAAAAATCTTATGCTTTAGAAGTTAAAAGAAATGAAGTGCTTTCTAGTGAACTATCTTCTTGTCATGAAACCATTGCTACTTTAAAGAATGTTAATGATGACTTAAATGCTAAACTAGAAGTAGCTAGTAAATCTAATTCTTGTGTAGAACATGTTGAGATTTGCACTAGGTGTAAAGATTTCGATGTTGATGCTTGTAGCGATCATTTAGTTTCAATTTCCAAATTAACTGAGGAATTGGCTAGTCTTAATGCCCAACTTAAGACTAGCAAGAATGAATTTGATAAACTAAAATTTGCAAGGGATGCCTACACGATCGGTAGACACCCCTCAATTAAGGATGGACTTGGCTTCAAGAGGGAAGCCAAGAACTTAACAAGCCATAAGGCTCCCATTCCCGCTAAGGAGAAAGGGAAGGCCCCTATGGCTACTAGTGCTAAAAAGAACCATGCCTTTTTGTATCATGATAGGAGACAAACTAGAAATGCCTATAGGAGTTATAATGCTTACGATGATTTTTCTCATGCTATGTTTGCTTCTAGTTCTTCATATGTGCATGATAGAAATGTTGGTAAAAGGAATGTTGTTCATAATATGCCTAGGAGAGATGTTGTTAATGTTCCTAGGAAAGTCAATGAACCTTCTACAATATATCATGCTTTGAATGCTTCTTTTGCAATTTATAGAAAGGATAGAAAGGTGATTGCTAGAAAGTTAGGGGCAAAATGCAAGGGTGATAAAACTTGCATTTGGATCCCTAAGGAAATTGTGACTAACCTTGTAGGACCCAACAAGAGTTGGGTACCTAAGTCCCAAGCCTAAATTTGCCTTGCAGGTTTATGCATCCGGGGGTTCAAGCTGGATTATTGATAGCGGATGCACAAACCATATGACGGGGGAGAAGAAGATGTTCACCTCCTACGTCAAGAATAAGGATTCCCAAGATTCAATTATATTCGGTGATGGGAATCAAGGCAAGGTAAAAGGGTTAGGTAAAATTGCAATTTCTAATGAGCACTCTATCTCTAATGTGTTTTTAGTAGAGTCTCTTGGATATAATCTGCTATCGGTTAGTCAATTATGCAATATGGGATATAACTGTCTATTTACAAATGTAGATGTGTCTGTCTTTAGAAGAAGTGATGGTTCACTAGCTTTTAAGGGTGTATTAGACGGCAAACTTTATTTAGTTGATTTTGCAAAAGAAGAGGCCGGTCTAGATGCATGCTTAATGGCTAAGACTTGCATGGGCTGGCTGTGGCATCGCCGCTTAGCACATGTGGGGATGAAGAACCTCCACAAGCTTCTAAAGGGAGAACACGTGATAGGTCTAACCAATGTTCATTTCGAAAAAGATAGACCTTGTGCAGCTTGTCAAGCAGGGAAACAGGTGGGAGGCTCTCATCACACCAAAAATGTAATGACAACATCAAGACCCCTGGAGCTGCTACATATGGACCTCTTCGGACCCGTCGCCTATCTGAGCATAGGAGGAAGTAAGTATGGTTTAGTTATTGTTGATGACTTTTCCCGCTTTACTTGGGTGTTCTTTTTGCAGGATAAGTCTGAAACCCAAGGGACCCTCAAGCGCTTCCTCAGGAGAGCTCAAAATGAGTTTGAGCTCAAGGTGAAGAAGATAAGGAGCGACAACGGGTCCGAGTTCAAGAACCTTCAAGTGGAGGAGTTCCTTGAAGAGGAAGGGATCAAGCACGAGTTCTCCGCTCCCTACACACCACAGCAAAATGGTGTGGTAGAGAGGAAGAACAGGACGCTAATCGATATGGCGAGGACGATGCTTGGAGAATTCAAGACCCCCGAGTGTTTCTGGTCGGAAGCCGTGAACACGGCTTGCCACGCCATCAACAGGGTCTACCTTCATCGCCTCCTCAAGAAGACTTCGTATGAGCTTCTAACCGGTAACAAACCCAATGTATCTTACTTTCGTGTATTTGGGAGCAAATGCTACATTCTAGTGAAGAAGGGTAGAAATTCTAAGTTTGCTCCCAAAGCTGTAGAAGGGTTTTTGTTAGGTTATGACTCAAATACAAAGGCGTATAGAGTCTTCAACAAATCATCGGGTTTGGTTGAAGTCTCTAGCGACGTTGTATTTGATGAGACTAATGGCTCTCCAAGAGAGCAAGTTGTTGATTGTGATGATGTAGATGAAGAAGATGTTCCGACGGCCGCTATACGAACCATGGCGATTGGAGAAATGCGGCCACAGGAACAAGATGAACGAGATCAACCTTCTTCCTCAACAACGGTGCATCCCCCAACTCAAGACGATGAACAGGTTCATCAACAGGAGGCGTGTGATCAAGGGGGAGCACAAGATGATCATGTGATAGAGGAAGAAGCACAACCGGCACCTCCAACCCAAGTTCGAACGATGATTCAAAGGGATCATCCCGTCGACCAAATTCTAGGTGACATTAGCAAGGGAGTAACTACTCGATCTCGATTAGTTAATTTTTGTGAGCATTACTCCTTTGTCTCTTCTATTGAGCCTTTCAGGGTAGAGGAGGCCTTGCTAGATCCGGATTGGGTATTGGCCATGCAGGAGGAACTCAGTAACTTCAAGCGCAATGAAGTTTGGACAGTGGTGCCTCGTCCCAAGCAAAATGTTGTGGGAACCAAGTGGGTGTTCCGCAACAAACAGGACGAGCACGGGGTGGTGACAAGGAACAAGGCTCGACTTGTGGCAAAAGGTTATGCCCAAGTCGCAGGTTTGGACTTTGAGGAGACTTTTGCTCCTGTGGCTAGGCTAGAGTCAATTCGCATCTTGCTAGCGTATGCCGCTCACCATTCTTTCAGGTTGTTCCAAATGGATGTGAAGAGCGCGTTCCTCAACGGGTCGATCAAGGAGGAGGTGTACGTAGAGCAACCCCCTGGCTTCGAGGATGAACGGTACCCCGACCACGTGTGTAAGCTCTCTAAGGCGCTCTATGGACTTAAGCAAGCCCCAAGAGCATGGTATGAATGCCTTAGAGACTTTCTAATTGTTAATGCTTTCAAGGTTGGGAAAGCCGATCCAACTCTCTTTACTAAGACATGTGATGGTGATTTGTTTGTGTGCCAAATTTATGTCGATGACATAATATTTGGTTCTACTAACCAAAAGTCTTGTGAAGAGTTTAGCAGGGTGATGACGCAGAAATTCGAGATGTCGATGATGGGCGAGTTGAACTATTTCCTTGGGTTCCAAGTGAAGCAACTCAAGGACGGCACCTTCATCTCCCAAACGAAGTACACGCAAGATCTGCTAAAGCGGTTTGGGATGAAGGACGCCAAGCCCGCAAAGACTCCGATGGGGACCGACGGACACACTGACCTCAACAAAGGAGGTAAGTCCGTTGATCAAAAAGCATACCGGTCAATGATAGGGTCTTTACTTTATTTATGTGCTAGTAGACCGGATATTATGCTTAGCGTATGCATGTGTGCTAGATTTCAATCCGATCCTAAGGAGTGTCACTTAGTGGCGGTGAAGCGAATTCTAAGATATTTGGTTGCTACGCCTTGCTTCGGGCTCTGGTATCCAAAAGGGTCTACCTTTGACTTGGTTGGATACTCAGATTCCGACTATGCTGGATCTAAGGTCGATAGGAAGAGTACATCAAGGACGTGCCAATTCTTAGGAAGGTCCCTGGTGTCGTGGAACTCTAAGAAACAAACTTCCGTTGCCCTATCCACCGCTGAGGCCGAGTATGTTGCCGCAGGACAGTGTTGCGCGCAACTACTTTGGATGAGGCAAACCCTCCGGGACTTTGGCTACAATCTGAGCAAAGTCCCACTCCTATGTGATAATGAGAGTGCTATCCACATGGCGGAAAATCCTGTTGAACACAGCCGCACAAAGCACATAGACATCCGGCATCACTTTTTGAGAGACCACCAGCAAAAGGGAGATATCGAAGTGTTTCATGTTAGCACCGAGAACCAGCTAGCCGATATCTTTACCAAGCCTCTAGATGAGAAGACCTTTTGCAGGTTGCGTAGTGAGCTTAATGTCTTAGATTCGCGGAACTTGGATTGATTTGTAGCATACATGTGTTTATGCCTTTGATCATATTCCTTATGCATTTTGTTGCTTAATAATGGTGCTCAAGTTGTACAAACACTCCCTGGACCTCACAAGTCCGTTGCAAAGTGATGCACATGTTTAGGGGGAGATGTGTTACAACTTGACCCTTTGAGACTAACCCTGTGCTTGAGTTTGATGCTTTAGTCTCAAAGAAGGATTGAAAGGGAAAAGGTGGACTTGGACCATGCAAGACTTCCACTGCACTCCGATGAAAAGAGTAACTTTTCCAAGTTCATCTTTATACTCTTATTGCCTATTTGCTCTTAATTAAAGATTTTGGTGAGGCAATGGGGTTAAAGGGCCAAGATTGATCCCGTTTTGGTGCTTGATGCCAAAGGGGGAGAAAATATAGGCCAAAGCGATAAATGGATCAGCTACCACTTGAGAAATTTTGAAAATATAGTTTTTAAAAATAGTAGAATAGAGCTTTTTTTTAAAAAAACTCTTTTGTTGTCTCTCTTGTCAAAAGTTGACTTCTTGTGGGGAGAAGTGTTGATTATGGGAAAAAGGGGGAGTTTTTGGAATCTTGAATCAATTTTCTTTGGAAAACCTCTCTTGATGTCTCTACAAGTGGATTTGACTTAGAGATAGAATTTTGAGGTTGATTTGCAAAAACAAACCAAGTGGTGGCAAAGGAATGATCCATATATGCCAAATTGAATCAAAATAAATTTGAGTTTTATTTGAAGTGATATTGCACTTGTTCTAGTTGCTTTATGTTGTGTTGGCATAAATCACCAAAAAGGGGGAGATTGAAAGGGAAATGTGCCCTTAGGCCATTTCTAAGTATTTTGGTGATTGAGTGCCAACACAAGTGCTTAAATGTGAATCTATACCCATGGGTGGACATAGTGCAAATCAAGAGTAAAGGTATGTTTCTAAGCCTTAGTACAATGTTTTGAAGACTAATGCATTGTGTCTAAGTGCTTGAAATAGGAGAAATCGAGTCAGAGAAAAGTTGGCTGTGTACAGCCAAAAGGCTGTTCGGTCTGGAGCACCGGACTGTCCGGTGGTGCACCGGACAGTGTCCGGTGGTGCACCGGACAGTGTCCGGTGCGCCAGGTTGCCTCGAGCGAAGTGGCCGCCCTCGGGAATTTGCCGATGGCGTACAGCTAAAATTCACCGGACTGTCCGGTGTGCACCGGACTGTCCGGTGAGCCAACGGTCGGCCGGGCCAACGGTCGGCCGCGCGATCTGCGCGCGACACGTGGCCGAGCCAACGGTCGGAAGGGGGCACCGGACTGTCCGGTGTGCACCGGACTGACCGGTGCGCCAACGGCTCCCAGATCTGCAACGGTCGGCTGCGCCATTTAAGGAAAGAAATCGGGCACCGGACAGTGTCCGGTGTGCACCGGACTGTCCGGTGCGCCCGATGACAGAAGGCAAGATCAGCCTTCCAGAATTGCTCTCAACGGCTCCTAACTGCCTTGGGGCTATAAAAGGGACCCCTAGGCGCATGGAGGAGATAATCAAGCATTCCTACAACATTCCTAAGCACCAAGACATCGATTCCACGCATTTGGTTCATTGTGATAGCATCCAGAGCTCTTGTTGAGTTGTGGACTCATTGAGTTGTGTTGCGAGCTCTTGTTGCGACTTGTGTGCGTGCTGTTGCTCTGATTTTGAGTCTTGTGTGCGTTGCTAGTTTCTCCCTTACTCCGTATTTCTTTGTGAATCTTAAGTGTAAGGGCGAGAGGCTCCAAGTTGTGGAGATTCCTCGCAAACGGGATATTGAAAGGCAAAGCAAAACACTGTGGTATTCAAGTTGGTCTTTGGACCGCTTGAGAGGGGTTGATTGCAACCCTCGTCCGTTGGGACGCCACAACGTGGAGTAGGCAAGCGTTGGTCTTGGCCGAACCACGGGATAAACCACTGTGTCATCTCTGTGTTTGATCTCCTGTGGTATTGTGTTTTGTTGAGACTCCTTTCTAGCCACTTGGCAATCATTGTGCTAACATTTAACAAGTCTTTGTGGCTATAAGTTTAAGTCTTTACAGGATCACCTATTCACCCCCCCTCTAGGTGCTCTCAAAGGTTGGGAACAGTCGTAACTCTTACCCGATCTCCTTTTTCTGAAAAACAACAAATAAGCAAGGGTGAGTACAAACGTACTCAGCAGCCCACCTTCACCCGCGGAATGGGGAAATCAGATATAATGCATGGAATATGTAGAGGTCAGGATATTTGCAGAAACAACAATATTTTATGCAGGGTTGTTTTGAAAAACATTTTGTATTTTGCAAAGTGCATCCTCTCCAAAAGGAGCAAGAAGTTTTTCAATATTAGAACAAAATCCCCTGGACTAAACCATCCAGGTATCTCAGCAGTTTCCCACTGGTTTTCCTTTTCAAAAACAGCTACTGTACTTCCCGTCCACCATAGCTCACGGCTCAACCGCCGAACCTTTTTAAAAACCACTTTTCTCAAACGCACCCTTTTTTTAAAACAAAACATTAATTGCCATACCATACCAGACTCATCCATTCCTGTGGACACAGACTATTCGAATAGGTTTTCAAACTCTGCGCAGAGGTGTACACTTTACCCACTAGTCCGGCTCTGCGATCTCATGATCAATGAGATCCGAATCCGAATCTCTTTCTTTCCCCGCACGTCCTAACCTTAACGGTTATCCGGAAGGAGTCAGGCCACCACCATGTCCAAACCGGACAAAACTTTCCCCCTCCTTATCCTCCCGGTGCTCCCCAGCCTTCATAACCCTGGGGTTGGACCGTACGAGTTCAGATTGAGTGACTGCCCACACAG
Source organism: Zea mays (assembly GCF_902167145.1). NCBI lineage: Eukaryota > Viridiplantae > Streptophyta > Magnoliopsida > Poales > Poaceae > Zea > Zea mays. The sequence goes on from NC_050103.1 coordinate 146,665,692, forward strand.
TCTCGAGTGATTGTACTATTAAAGAGTACAGGTAGTGAAGATGACAAACCGGTCCTTATATGAGGGGACAATCCTTCTGCTCACGCCTAAACCAGCTGAGCCAACACCTTAGGCCCTCCCTTAAACCAGGGAGTCCCTGATCATCCCTACTCAAAGGTGATAAGGGTGAAAACCCTTCATCAAACACATTTTGAAAAGCATTTTCTTTTGGAAACTCACACCTTTCCTCAAATCATTTGTAACAATTATATCAGGGATTGATTGCGGCAAGCGGCTGGGTGGCCATAATAACTTGTCTCAAAATCATATTATGCATAAAATAACAGGCTGAGGGTTGTGGTTGTAAAACATAGGTAATTTATGCATCAAAGGGATCCAGTGAGCTTGCCGTGCTTATTCGGCGAAGGGGGAAGGAGAGCTCGCGGAACTGGCTTCTGGCTCCACCGCCTGGCGTAGACTTGCAGATCTGGCCTCCACGAGATGGCACGAACGCTCCGATAACTATGTAACATGAACAAGCAAACATACAAACCAGCAAGTATACCAACAAATATTTAGTATAGTGGTCAGAAAAGCGATATATGGATGGGTAGAGTCTTGAGTAGAATCTATGTCATGTGGTGTTGTGATATTACTGGTGGTGGAGCGGAGGTGCTTACCAGGAGGGTGGACTGGAGGCAAAGCGACACTATGCGTGTAGCCGGCAGAGCAGAGTAACTGAGTGGGTGGGGTGTTAGCCTTGGCTGAGGGTGTTGAGTGTGTGGAGTGGGAGAGGGTAGCTGGGGGTATTTATAGCTGGGTGTATGTGGTGTAGCACAGTGAAGTTCACTGTTGGTGAGAATAGTGACAAATGAATCGTCTGACTTAGTATGAACAAGAGAGTTATAGGCAGAATATGGGACAAGAGTATTTTGGGAGTCTTCTAGAATATGAACCATGCTTAAGGGATGACATGGTTGGATAGGGAATAATTCGATAAGAATTTAGAAACAAGAATTATTAGAATCTGAGTTTGGAAGCCTGGTTCAAAGGAATCTCAAAGTTAAGCATGCTCAACTTGGAGAAACCTAGGATGGGTGACCAGATGGGAAGTTCCCACTGGAAGGAAAATCACAGTCACCGGAGTTCGTATGATTGGAACATGGGTCTGGCTGGTCTTAGGTGGACTGGACAGCATGATGGATGAGTAGTTGAAATTTGGGATGACTAGATGACCGATGAATAGTAACGATGATTAGTAACGATGAATAGTGGCGATGGAAAAGTAATTATAGATATCATCGATGAATAGTAACGATGATGAATAGTAATGGTAAATAGTAACGATGATGAATAGTGTATGTGAATAGTAATGATGAATAGTAACGGTGAATAGTAACGGTGAATAGTAATAGTGAATAGTTCGTATGAACGAACGATGAACGATGAATAGGAACTATGAACGAACGATGAACGATCGAATGATCGAACGAACGAACGATCGGAATTTCGGCAGCATAACGACAGGACAAAGATTATTTGGATGAACGAACGGACGAACGATCGAGTGATCGGACGAACGAACGAACGATCGGAATTTCGGCAGCATAACGGCAGGACAAAGATTATCTGGAAGAACGATGAATAGGGACTATGAACGAATGATGAACGATGAATAGGAACTATGAACGAACGATGAACGATCGAATGATCGAACGAACGAACAATCGGAATTTCGGCAGCATAACAGTAGGAAAAAGATTATTTGGACGAACGAACGGACGAACGATCGGACGAACGGACGAACGAACCAAGAACAGGGGACGGACGATCGAAGAACGATCGAACGATCCTTGTGCTAGTGTGTGCTTGTGTGGAACATGGAGTGGGTGTGTGTGTGGGGGGGGGAGAGAGTTGCCATGAAATGGCTTGGGGTGGGATGAGAGGAGGCCCTTGCCCCTCTATTTATAGCCATGGTGGGGGGATTAGGGGGAGGGATGAGAGGATTAGTGGGAGGTTAGCATGTATTTGTCTTGTATAAGTGTAATTAGCTTGTAGAGCTCACCGTATGACACTAGAGGCATACGTATACGTATGGGCATGAGGAAAGTTATGAAGAAAATATTTGTAGGGTCTTGAAAAATGATTCTGAAGGTATTTCTCAAGAGGAAAATATCCGGAGATACATCGGTGGAATATTTGGGCAGTATTTCTGGAAAGAAATCAAAGGGGGGTTACTGGGGAAATATCTGAGCAGTATTTCTGGAAAGAATTTGAGGGGGATCACTCGGAAAATATTTGTAGGATATTTTGAGGAGGATTTTGGAGATAATATAGACCACTATATTTTATTTGTTGATATCATCTCGCAAACAAACATTTTGAAATGAAACTTGAAATTCATTTTGAATTTAGAGGGAGTTTGAGAAAATTTCAGGATTTGAATTTTTGGGATGCTACATGACACTTCCCTTTCAGAACCAAAATAGCATTACACTGTGCGGTCCAACATCTTTGCTTATCAGTTATCCTCATGATCTGTATTTTTCACTGAATACAGCTTTCAAAATACTAGATCTAGGTTGATCCTAAGGAAGAAAGGAAGCTATTTGCCAAGGAAAAGAAGGCATCCATGGAATTCTACTTCACAACTCTGAAGACTCATACCCTTGTGTTACGAAAGAGGGATATTATGCGCAAGAAGGCTAAGGATGAGAAGGATACTATTTCGATTAATAGTGACATTGAGCTAAATTTTGGTTGTTTGAAATGACAAAATTCGATATTTGTTATGATTGTTGAGTTTTTCTTGATAACATCACTAAACAATGTCCTATGCGTGCATAAGTGATCCCGTTGCAACACATGGGCATATACCTAGTTCTCTTTTATGTTCCAAAATTTGACAATGATCTCTCTGGCTCGCTCTGTGGGTTTTCTCTTTTCTATGTTTACTGGTTAGATGTGTGTGCATTACTACGGTTTATATATATATCATATAGATAGACTTTGTTTTATACTCCCTCTGTTTTTTACACATGACGTTTTCTAGTTCAAAAATGAACTATTGAACACCATATATTTAGAAATGGAGGTAGCACTATAATCGAGTATAGAATATAACGTACAAAAAGGTGTGGGTGTGAATGTGGAGCCAACAATCAAGGTGCAAATCCCCACTTGTACAGAATCTTTTAAAAATTATAAAATATTTTTAGTTAAACTCCACATGAGTATCTCTATATATTGAATATATGATATGGTATAGTTTAGTAAATAAAGTTTTTGCTACAAATTTAGATATATTTGTAAATTAGTATATAGCTACAGTTTCTATGGTACAACTATATTGAACCTTTTATGATGGACTGAAAGGGAAACATGTCATTGGACCATTTCTAAGTTGTTTTGGTGATTAATTATCCAACACACCACGTTAAACTAACTCTCTTAATATGAGCACGAGCTCAGGTGTAGCAAAGACAAATTGAATGTAGCAAGTCCACATGAGCTGAATTGGAGGGCTAAAATGCAACCTTGAGCAAACCATAAAAAACACAAGGTTTAAGTGTTTGGATAAGTTGCATACATCATACTATATGTTTCTAGAACTATGTTTCGGCTATTAACTCAGTTGTACAAAGAAAGTGTTTTTTGTACTTAGTTACACACATATTGCAAATCCTAGAGAAATTGGATGGAAAAGGTAAGGTTACAACACATAATCAATTGTTTTGTGTGCTAATCATGTTTGTCTAAGTGCTAGAGAACCTCTAAAGTCGAGTCAAAAGGAGCTAAATAAGTTTGGCGCAAAAGATAAGAAAATGGGCTAGTCTGAGCAGCACTGGATTTTCTGATGCCACCCATCGGACTGTCCGGTGTGCACCAGACAACCAAGTGGTTGTCCGACCCAAACTCTTTGGCCTCGAGCTTCTCGGCTAAAATTTGTCAGACCATCCGGACCAGATCACCAGATAGTTCGATGATAAATCTCCAACGACTACTTCACGGCTGCCACGGCGTCTAACGGTCATCTAGGCGCACCGGACAGTCCCGTGCCCCCACCGGATAGTCCGGTGCACCTAGAAAAGGAAGGAAGCCAATCCAAGATCTGGTGACCGTTGAACTGTGCACTGTCCGGTGTGTCACCAGACAATCTGATGAACATGCAGACAAGGAAGGTGTGGAACTTCCAAATGAAGCTTGAACGACTGCTAGGCCCCTTGGGGTCATAAATGACCCTTAGGCACCATGGAGCAGTACACCAAGCATTCCTAAAGCACACTACAACTCCGAGACTCCGTGACCACCCCTTTGAAGTGTTTGAGAGAGATTTGAGCGCATTTTATGAGTCGTTACTCTGTCTCTTTGTTGTTGCGATCGTTTCTTTGCATTTGTGTGTATTGTTGCAGCGATTTTGCTCTTATGTGCGTGTTCTACTCCCTCCCTTACTTTGGTTTTGATTGTGATCATTTGTGTAAGGTGTGAGAGACTCCAACTTGTGGGGATTCCTCATAAACGGGATATTGTGAGATATAAGGAAGAACCTTGGTACTCAAGTTTAATCTTTGGATCACTTGAGAGGGGTTGAGTGCAACCCTCGTCCATTGGGACGCCACAACGTGGAGTAGGCAAGCATATTACGCTTGACCGAACCATGGGATAAAAATCATCGTGACTCTTGTATCTCTACTTTACTGTGATTTTTATCTTCCTTTGAGCTTACACTTCGCTTCATATTGCTCCTAGTTTAATGCACATGTCAAGAGAGCAATCAAGTGAAGAGTCTTTCGTTCTATGCTCTTCTCATTCGAACTTGGTTTTAAGTCACTCTAGCCCATATTATAGACCAAGTTTGTATTGTTTGAAGCAAGTTTTGCAGGATTGTGTGAATGGAGACAAATCTATTTGTGTGATATTTTTGCTCAAGAAGTATTCTGCCCATTGGTTCCCAAACAGTGGCATCTAAAATCTCGTTGGTGGATATTTTTACTAGAATTTTTCCCACATTACTGCCAAACCAGCCCTTAAAGAAGCAATCATATCAGTTTCCCCTCTTGATGGTAGATGATTGTCGGGGAGTTGAGTATGTTACAGTTGAACTGTAGCCATTAAATAAGGGAAATCGAAACTGTTCTTTCTTGTGGTTGGGAGTACGTGTACCTGACGGATTGTTAAAACTTAAGACTGGATGGTTTGGAAATTTGAAAGATGTCGGCCTGTACAACTAACACCGATAGTAGTATCCTTATGTTTCTTTACAATTTGTTTAAGCCTTTAATTAATTTTAGTTCAAAAATAATAAAAATAAAACTCAATATTGATATGATTCTATCCTTAAATTTTATAATGTAAAATTTAGAGCCTATTACTCCTACACTATTCTTGAGAGCATATGACCTCATGAATGGACGATACGCTGTAGCCTGAAGAAATGCTTAGAACCTTCCATCTCCCCATACCACGGTCGCGCAAAGTATTAGGCACAAGCTACTTGGTCGCTTAATACCTCCACTAGTAGTGTGCCCGTGCGTTGCTACGGCAGCTTAAAAATTGATACAAAACAATGGTGCAATATAATTACAATCTTTGATTGATGATTTTGTAGCTAACAAACACCACCACCATTAGAAAGGACATGTCGATGAACAGACCAAAATCCACCTTTAGCTTAAAAAATTTACTTGTGAGAAACCCCTAGTTGCAAACTCCAATTCAGCATAACTAAAGCAGTGAAGAGGCTTTCAGAAATTCAGCTTGAAAAACTTTTCCAATAAAACATATGCTTGCATTATGAGTTTTTCGTGAAAGTTTTCGAAGTTATCTTGAGGATGTTGATCCCTATAGAACAACAATGTTGCACTGAAGCTTCTCCCCCACAACGCTTCTCATGCTTCAAATTCTTGAGCAGCAGCAACATACAATTTAATAAGAAAAAATAGCAATTAGATAATGCATGATGTATTAAAGAAACTACTGATTTAGTAGTTGACCATTACTTGTCTAACACAATCCAGCTTGCATGTGATTTCTTGCACTCAACACCTACAACATCAGAAGAGCCGAAAACAAGATTATACCTCACATTAATCTATAGAAACAACAAATTAAGCACACAAGCATACAACAATAATAAGATGTAAACAACAAGATAGATATTTCCCCTTCAGAAAAAATGAGAGGAGTGGCCGTGATCATCATTGTTCTAAGAGTTCAGAGTTGGGGGACAGGGAGAATGGTCGCACTGAGCGGAGGAGGAAGAACTGACGTCTCCTCTCTGGTCCTGCTCAAACTCCTTAGCAGCGGTGAATGAGGATTCCATCAGCTTCTCAGGCCCAATCGAGTATCACAACAGCAGAATCAGAAATGGCAAGAGAACAAAGTGGTTAGGTAATGAGAAGTATTCTCCAGAGGCGAAGTAAAAAAATCCAGTCAAATAACGAGGCTTACCAAATGTGGGTCGTTCGTTGGTGACCCCCTCGACTGATAAATGGAGACAAAATGAGCAAGCTTTATGATCTCTGATGCTCGAGTACCAAGTATTGCCTAAAAACCACATGCATAGTCATAGAAGATGAAAGACATTTCAATTAAGAGAAAAGCATAAGCGTTCATACTTGAGACACAAAATTTTCGCTCATAGCTTCTTAACAATAGAAATCACTTGCAACAGTGAATGGTAGTCGGTCGTTCCAGACTTGCAACTACAACGAGGTAGCATTAAATTAACCAAATGAACTATATCTGATAAAGTGATAATTAAATAATATGTGGGGTAATATATGGAGTACATGCACATTGTAATCAGAACTGACATAAAACAATAGTAGTCAGAAATAAAGATTTAACAATCCAAAATAAAATTTAAAATCCATTTAGGTTACCTTGCATCTTGGTTTTGATTGCATCCACCTGATAATATAAAGATCAGTTGTCCCTCGATTTTCCTTGTTAGTTGGAACTGGGTAGTAAAAGCCAAAAGGAAAAATGGAGAAGTATATCCCATCACTTGATTTGAAAACAGAGAGAGGGATAGTTAATAATAGTAAGGAAGGAATCGATACTGACAATTTATATTGTGTCTAGGATACTGACACCTTAATCCAAAGAATAAGCGAGAATGTCATGTGCTTGCTTCTTTGTGTTTTGCTCGCCAAAGGTCAACTGGAAAGATTGAGACAATAGCTAACCCAAACCATTTCAGCATTCAAGCATAACATACAACAACCCATTTAAAAATAGAATACAAAATTTACTCAAATCATAGCTATTTCAAACCATGACATTAAGTACATATTTATACAGCAGTTGGCCCAAACTAATTTCAGCGATTGAAGCATGAAATCTACTACAAATGGATACAACAATCCATTACAAACAACAAAATATGACAGATTTTAGGATGAACAAGTTAAAAACACACCTTGAAGTGTCCTCGTTGGTGCAGATCAAGTGTCCTCGAACATTTGCTAGCCTTGAAGCCATTCATGTTTGGTACTATGTTTTATCTACATAAAAAATTGTTGAAGAAATTTCAAGCATTTATGTAAAATCAATGAAGAAAGAAAGCATCATACATGATTTTGTGTTGTTGTCTCCTTGAGAATCTGTAGCAAAGTATTTGTCTCCTGCAAACAGCGTCACATAGTGTTTTTGCTCAAGAAGTCCATGCAAGCAAGAGTATTTAACATAAGTACTTGATGCTTGACTCATTAATAAAATCTAGATTCATAATCATGATGCTTGACTGTAACAACTAATATGCCAATTATCAATTTATCAAGCATAAAGTCAGAATGATTTTGGGTGCTTTGCCATGCAACATAGGAATCCCAAGTTTATGAATATTTAGAATGAGACCCTTAATTGCATAACTATCTTGAGCAATCAACTAGGTCTTATGGGTCAGGTCAGTAATAATGAATATTTCCAGCCATTGTAAACAAACAACAAATAAGTAATTTAGACTGATAATAAAATTCAAAAGATTGACTTGAGGCACATTGACAAAATGAAATTATTTTTCACAACCCAGCAGTAGCATGTGTGATAAGACATGGTCTTGGGGAAAAATAAATCATCGTGTGGCATAAAAAATGAAACAAAGGTCCTACAACAATGACATGACAGTCTGAATAAATTCTAACTTGACTTACCTTTCCCTTTATGGGATCTAACAGCTAAGAGCGCCATGTTGCCTTATATTCTTTTACCGATGGGACACAATGGGCAAAATTTCTATTGTTCATTCAAAGAGACCGAAAACAAAATAAAGGAAACAACACTGAATAGAAGAATGGAAGGGCTAACCTTATGCATAGATGTATGTATAGGAGAATTCTAATGGCAACGACACTGGTTACACGTGGCAAAATTATGATGAGGGAGCATACACTTCAAGCAAATTCAAATATAAACTTAGAGATCTAAGGATAAGGTGAACTAATTACCTAAGAAACAAAAACATACTACCATTCCATTTCTCAAGTACTTGTCAGACTGCATTAACAAGATAGGTGAGAGAAGCCCAACTTATCTGCTGCATTCCTCAATTTTTGTGCTAGCATAATAATTGATAGTTAGGTGTACGCGATGCAACAAAACCAAGGTAATCAGTTGCAGAGTACATTATTGATCCACTACTAAGTATCCAGCTATGCCAGCCTCACCGGAGGGGTAGGTTGACGAGGTTGAGCAGCGCGGTGACCATGGCGCTAAGCTAGTCGAAGTCGTCGTTAGCTTGCTTGCACACTTAGAAATCCTGTGTTGTGATGGTACACAATAATATTTCATGAGTGACTCAGACAATCCACCTAAGTGGGTAACCCAAAAGCACACCGATGTGATGCCTACACGTGAACTTCTAACCCAATAATCTTGTAGGAAATTTATAGCTCATCTAGAATTTCAAAATACTCAAAATTGTTTAGACTCTCACTAAACTGGAGCAATAGAACTCACTTATCCATTGAAAAATTACAGATAAAACCTTAAGTACTGCTACATTTTTGCTTTAAAATTAAGTTGGTCTTGAACTTTCAAAAGTGGACCATTTCGATGATTACGAAAGAGAAAAAACAAGCATAATGGTATGAATGGTAAGCATTATGGTGAATCAAATTAGCATAATGCAAATATATTACATAACGTAAAGAGCAATGGAAGCTATGGTCTTACCCCTTAAGGTGGAGGGACAAAGTTAGGAGACAGAGTTACAAAAAAGGCTTACCACCCTGAGAATCTGGCCTTGCGATTCTAATCTTTTCCCTTCCTAGGTAGCTGTCATGAAGAGTTGGGTGAGATCAACCATTGGGTAACTTGATTTTGAAGCAGACAAGGAATGGATCGCCTCCATTGCTAAACCAGTGTCCCTGCTGAAGCCATGTTCACCTTAAAATTCAAAGGGGCAGGTTGTTATATTAACCAATATAATATCGCAATCCAAGATACAAGAAGCAGCTTGACCAATAACTCTAAGAGCAAATTATAAAGCAACAATACATGATGATTGGGGAAATTTAGGGGCGAATATCCTACTCAACTCTTTAACTTAAACTCAACCTAAACAAAATACCCTCCCGTAGGTCCTCTCATGCCTAGAACTGGGCGCTCAAGAATTAATGGTTTCGTTTCCCACGCCAGTACATCACAGAATAAATCATGAGTTGGAGTATAACTATATGAGATCAGCAGACAGTGCTAGTAGTTCAACACACCACTGCCAAAAATATCAGAGGAATAGATTCACCAAAAAATCCACTATAAATTTAAGACTCTACGTTCTAGTGTGATGTATTTGTTACTCATAAGGTAGATACCAGAAGAACAATCAAAACCATGATGCCTTTAAATATGTCTAAGTAATCTATTCAACACATTTCCTTCATTTGTGATACTAAGATCATGAAATCAGAGTCACAGCAGCCACTCAGTCATGATACCACTTGTCATGAGTGTTACTGCTAGCAAGATATACAACATTGGAACATCACATCTAAGGACCAAACAGTTCATCAAGACATTCAGAGGATGACTTGCAATCGATCAATCACACATCATTCAGCACCAACAAACAGATCCAACATACACCACCCAGCAGTCATCCATCACAGTACAAAGGATGCAATGTGGCAGTGAAGGTGGTATACCTGTTGGCGTGGAGCAGCGCTATCGGGCCGAGGTACTCCTCCGGGTTCCACCAGTAGGACGAGCAGGAGGTGGAGCAGCAGGCGCAGAGGATGCACTCGTACATGCCGTCGAGCTTGGCCCGATCGGCCTTGGTCTGCGGGATCTCCTTGCCCTGCTGCAGGGGCTGGTCCTTGCGCTTGAGCCATGGCTCGACGCTCTTGTACTGGCTGTAGAAGTTGGTCATGTCCACCACCAGGTCCTTGACGACGAACATGTGGGGCAGCGGCGAGACCGTGGACGCGGAGGAGGCGCCAGAGATCTTGGTGAGGCAGGCGAGGCCGTTGTCGCCGTAGATGTTCATTCCTTAGATTCCTCATCCATGAGAGCAATGAATGCAAAATCCAACGAAATGTTTCAAAAAAAACGAAGGGATCAGGTGAGGGAATCATACAGACCAAGCGAGGTTATTTGAAACGCTCTTGTTTGTAGCTCCAAATGAAACATTATAAATATTTTTTCTTGTTATGATGACTTGCAGGTCATGTTGCCATCATTCACTCACATTATCATTATCACATTAAAAAAGAATGACATAAAGGCTAAGAGCAAATGTCATATTTATCTTCATTTACATTCAACATCAAACAGAAAATATACGCTTTATTTCAACCTAAATCCCATATTCAGTACACATTCCTAGTTGAATAATTTCTTAAGAAGCAGTTTACAAAACAAAATAAAAATAAGGTGTGCATATGTTTTTAGTGCGTGAGGGAAGACATATCTATGATCTTCTTGTGAACTTGATTATGTTAGTGTCATTTGAATCTGTTTTCAGAAACTACTCTACATAGAACACTTCTTATCTAGAACAGTTAGACAATATATCAGGCAGAGAAAACAGTTTCTCTTGGACAAAATGAGCGCAGGTTCTATATATCTACAACACTGCTTGTCTAGAACAGTTAAATAGCAAAAATACTGAAACCTTATTGAAACACCAAAATACTGAAATTGTAGCTGACCAACAGAAATTCATAGGAAAAGAACAGTCTCACTACAGATCCGGACGTACCTATGTCTGCCTCATCCTACATGGAAGGTTTTTGATGGGGGCGAGGCCGGTCGGTGCCAAGGCGACTCACCTTCCCTTGAGAGCGTGGATCGAGAGCCAGTGCGTTGATCTGGGGCGTCTGATTCACCTTCATGGATAGCGCGGCACAGACGCGGATGGAGAGGATTGCGCCAGGAGGTAGCAAACTTCGCGGATGGAGAGAATAGGGAACGGGCGGAGGAAGCGGACACAATTCCTCACTGCTGGAGAGATCTGGAGGAAGCGGCGGACAGGAGAGAGCAAGGATTGCGTCTGTGGATCCGGGCGGATGGCGAGGCCAGCATCAGGGTACGGATGGGCCCTTCACCCTTGAGCGGCGCCAGAGGGGGGCTGCGCCCCGCGCGCTGTGGACAGAGGAGTGGTGAGGGGCCAGCGACATCTCGCGGCGGAGGGGCGGATGAGAGGCAGGGCGGCGGCGGCGGTGGCGGGGGTTGCTGGCACGGGCGAGGGGCGAGCGATAAGGGTCCGGCGGCTGTTCGCGCCGAGGGGGGTGAGTAGGCAGGGCGGTGGTGGCTGCAGGGGTTGCTCGCTCGCACGGATGGGAGGGGCTGACGACCAGGGGATGCACGCGGGCGTGGGCAGCATCCGACGGACGATGAAAAGAAAGGCGTGGACGGACGGTTGAGATGGTTGGAAGGCAGAACAGTGGGGAGGCAGGCTACCCTTGCTGCCTTAATAAGTAGTATAGATCTACAAAGTTTAGTCGAACAGTTCATTCATCATACCGAATCATGAATAATCAAAGTCTATTGATTTTGCTAACATAGGTGCAGAAAATACAAGCTTGTCGGTTGAATATCACAATTAATGAGATACATATATGATGTCATCTAATCTAATTAAAGAAAATGCAGGTAGCTGTTCAATAAGCACATTCTAGGTAGCTGTTTATTTACAACATTTTGATCAAGGTCAAGTACTCTATTTTATTAGCAAAATAATTGAATTGTCTTGGAACATACATTGTATTCTGATCCAGGGAGTTTATTGCATTACAGTTTGGTGTAATGTTTCATGTTTCTAACTTATGCAAAATTGACAATAGTGCTTCCAGAGATCTAGTTATTGGTTATTAGAGATCATGCTTGTTGGGCCTGTGCTTCGTCGCCGAAGGTCTTTTAGGAAGAAGCAACCTTCGGCTGAAGCTCTTTGTGTAAGATGGTCGAAGGTTCCTCTTCATGAAGCTTCGGTATTACAAACCGACTTAAAGATAGAATGACCTTTTAGTCCATAAAGGTCTGAGTCAATGTTGTAAACTTTCATAAGGGGCATACTTGTAATCTCTCACAGGCTGCGCCCTGTGCCTATAAATAGTGAACAGTATTCCTCTACTGTTCACGGATTCCGGTATCTGCAATGGCATTATTCGGAAACCAATCTTTGTCAAGGCAGAGGTATAACTGTATTCAATTAAATATGCTGAATAAATGCAATATGATTCGTTTATGATTCGTTTACCTTTGATACTCTATACTTTATGATATTTTATACAATCTATTAAACTGCAATTGCGAAGATTTAACCTTCGCAATCATATTGTCACCAAACCTTCGTCCAAGGTCCATTAATCCCTAAAGGAATAATGCCCTTTGTTGGACGAAGGGCATCAGCATTTAACACTTTATGTTGCCTTGTTCTTAATTCATAGCATTTGAGAACAAGTCCCCAACATTGGCGCCCACCTCCGGTGAACTCACTTCCACTTCTCGAACTGATGGCTTCGTTCAATGACCAAGCTGGAGCTGCTTCGGACCCGAAGCTGGTGCTCCCGATCACAGGTGGTTCATCCTCAGAACCAGCTAACAAGAAACAAAAGAAGGAAGCACAGAGAAGGGTACAGCATGTTGGGGTGCAAGGACCCTTCATCAAGTCAAGATGGTCTCACATTCCCATTACCTTCTCCCAAGAGGATCTTCATCTCAAGGATTACCCACACAATGATGCCATGGTTATCTCTTGTGTTATCAAAGGATTTCTGGTCCATAATGTCTTGGTTGACACAGGCAGTGCAGCGGATATCATATTTGCTAAGGCCTTCAGACAAATGCAAGAGCCAGAAGATAAGATTCATGATGCTACACATCCTCTCTGTGGCTTCGGAGGGAGACAGATTGTAGCATTGGGCAAGATCACCATGTCAGTAACCTTCGGGTTCATCAACAACACTAGAACTGAGCAAGTTGTGTTTGACATTGTTGATATGGAATACCCTTACAATGCAATTATTGGTCGTGGCACCCTCAATGCTTTCGAAGCAATTCTTCATCCTGCCTATCTTTGCATGAAGATACCTTCGGATCAAGGACCCATCGCTATACATGGAAGTCAGGAAGCTGCCAGAAAGGCCGAAGGTAATTGGACTGACTCAAAAGCAATCCATAACATAGATGGAGCTGAAGCTTGTGAACAGTACAAGTTCAGAAGGGAGAAAGCAGCTTCAGCAGATCAGCCGAAGCCTATGCTCTTATGTGAGGACATAGCAGAGCAGAAGGTGCTGTTAGGCTCTCAATTATCCGAAGAGCAGGAGAAAACCTTGATAAGGTTTTTGTTCAACAACAAAGATGTTTTTGCATGGTCAGCTAATGATCTCTGCGGAGTAAATAGGGATGTTATTGAACATTCGCTTAATGTTGATCCATCATTCAGAGCCAGAAAACAGAGGCTTCGGAAAATGTCAGATGATAAGGCCGAAGGTGCTCGTAACGAAGTCAAAAGACTCCTCAGTGCAGGAGTCATCAGAGAAGTAAAGTACCCAGAATGGCTAGCTAATACCGTTATGGTAAAAAAGGCTAATGGCAAGTGGCGAATGTGTATTGATTTTACAGATCTTAACAAGGCTTGTCCGAAGGATGAATTCCCATTGCCAAGGATAGACTCTTTAGTTGATGCAGCAGCTTCTTCAGAGCTCATGAGTCTGTTAGACTGTTATTCAGGCTATCATCAAATTTGGATGAAGAAGGAAGATGAGCCAAAGACTAGCTTCATAACTCCAAGTGGCACATATTGTTATCTTCGGATGCCTGAGGGGCTCAAAAACGCTGGAGGAAGTTTCAGCAGAATGACTGCGAAAGTTCTCCAGTCTCAGATAGGCAGAAATGTGCTAACTTATGTTGATGACATCATTGTCAAAAGCACGAAGCAGGAGAATCATATTGCTGACTTGCAGGAGACCTTCGCCAGTTTCAGACAAGCTGGTTTAAAGTTGAATCCAGAAAAATGCGTCTTCGGAGTAAAGAAGGGGAAATTTCTAGGATGCTTGGTTTCAACAAAGGGAATTGAAGCCAATCCAAGTAAGATTGAAGCTATACTTCGGATGGAGCCACCAACTACAAAAAAGGGGGCCCAAAGATTGACAGGAAGGTTGGCATCTCTCAATAGATTCATATCCAGATCAGCAGAGAGAAACTTACCATTCTTCGAAGTGCTGAAGTCAGCCGAAGTCTTTCAATGGGGACCAATCCAGCAGAAGGCCTTTGAAGACCTGAAGCAGTATTTAATAGATCTAACAGCATTAACTCCACCCGTGCCAGGGGCTCCTTTATTATTATATGTGGCAGCTTCGCACTCAGCGGTAAGTGCAGCACTTGTCCAGGAGAAGCTTGATGGCCAAGCCAGGAAACAGGTCCCAGTATATTTTGTATCTGAAGTTCTCAGTTTATCAAAGAAAAACTATACAGAATTAGAGAAGGTGTTATATGCTGTTTTGATGGCATCCAGAAAGCTTCGGCATTATTTTCAAGCTTACAACATAATCGTTCCTTCTTCACAACCTCTGAAGGATATTATGAGGAACCGAGAAGCTACTGGAAGGATTGGAAAATGGGCTGCAGAGCTCAATGAATTTTGTATTGAATATGTTCATAGATCTTCAATTCAGTCCCAGGCGTTAGCAGACTTCATTGCTGACTGGACGCCAGGGGCTCAGGAGGAAGAAGCAAATAAAGACGCCGAAGCATGGATAGTGTTTTGTGATGGATCTTGGGGAACCTTCGGAGCAGGAGCGGCTGCTGTGTTGGTTTCACCTTCCAAGGTCAAAACTTGTTATGCGGCAAAGCTTGATTTTAGTTGCACAAATAACATTGCCGAGTACGAAGCCTTGCTTCTAGGTCTTCGGAAGCTAAAAGCAATGGGAATCAGAAGGGCTATACTCAAAACTGATTCCCAGGTTGTTTCGGGTCATATTGACAAGAGTTGCAAGGCTAAGGATCCGAAGCTTGAAAAATATCTGGATATGGTTCGAAGGGTTGAAGCTTCTTTCGAAGGATTTTCTGTCAAAAATATCCCTCGAGGACAGAATGAACATGCTGATTTGTTAGCTAAGTCAGCAGCACAGGGGCTGCCTTTACCTTCGGATGTATTCTTCGAAACAATAAAAGCACCTTCGGTGGAACTTCTTGAAAGGGCAGTCCTCAGTATATCTCCTGTGTATAGCGAAGATTGGAGAACTGAGATCATCTCTTATCTTCAGGGAAAATTCCTTTCAGATGACGAAGCTTATAACAGGAGGATAGAGGCAAGAGCTCGTCCATATGTCATGATAGAAGGGGAGTTGTACAAGCATGGAGTTTGTGCTCCGCTACTCAAATGTTTATCCAGAACCGAAGGTATAGAGTTGATGAAAGAGGTACATGCAGGCATGTGTGGATCTCACATTGGTCTAGGCCGTTACTTGGAAAAATTTTCCGCCAAGGATTTTATTGGCCGAAGGCAGCTTCGGATGCGGCGGAATTAGTTCAAAAGTGCGAAGGTTGTCAGAAATGTGCACGAGATCAAAAACAACCTTCGTCCTTAACACAGCTCATACAACCCGTTTGGCCATTGCAAAAGTGGGGCCTTGATTTGTTAGGTCCGTTACCACCAGCCCAAGGGAACCTAAGATATGTTGTAGTGGCGGTGGAGTATTTTTCTAAATGGATTGAGGCAAAGCCTTTAGCCACAATAACTTCGGCCACCGTCCAAAAGTTTTTCTGGAAAAATATTGTTTGTCGGTTCGGGGTACCAAAGGCTATTACTGTGGATAATGGAACACAGTTTGATTCCGAAGCTTTTAGGGATTTCTGTGATCAAATTGGTACGAAGATCCATTTTGCATCAGTCAGACATCCGGAGTCAAATGGACTCGTTGAAAGAGCCAATGGCATCATAATGACAGGAATAATGAAGTTAATCTTCAATCAACCCAGTGGAAAATGGCCAGATCAGTTAACCAAAGTGGTGTGGAGCCACAATACAACAATATCAAGGTCTACAGGTTTTACTCCATTCAAGTTATTATTCGGTGACGAAGCAATAACTCCGGAGGAAGCTAAAACCGGATCAATAAGGGTAATAGCTTCAGCAGAATCAGGTTCCGAAGCTGCCTATTCTGTGGAAAAAGATGCTTTAGAAGGCATCAGGCTGCAAGCCGTGGAGAACATTAATAAATATCAAGCCGAAACAATTAAATGGCGAGATAGAAAGGTTCGGTTAAAGAATATTGAGCCAGGACACTTGGTGCTTCGGAGAGTGGCCAACCCAGAAACAGTGGGCAAGTTGCAGTTAAAATGGGATGGACCTTTCTTAGTAGCATCTTCGTCAAGACCCGGTTCATACAGACTGAAGGATATGGACGGCAACGACGTTCCTAGGTCTTGGAATGCGGATGAGCTTCGGCGATATTATGTATAACTCGGTGTAATTTCTCATATTTTTCTTTTATGGCACCCTTTTCCTTTCCGAAGGGGGAGAAAGGTTTTTAATGGGGCCAGCACATGTAATTTCCTTTTTTAGTTCTATAAGAGCAAAATCCCCCAAAAAATGTAAATGTAAAAGCTGAGAACGCACCATCGAGTGCCAAAAAGTAAAGGCAAAGAAGCTCCAAAGTCGTTCCTAAGGGAATGCAGAGCTTACAGCGAAAAGTCAACGCTGATTCCGCCAAAAGTAAAGGCGAAGAAGCTCCAAAGTCGTTCCTAAGGGAATGCAGAGCTTACAGCGAAAAGTCAACGCTGATTCCGCCAAAAGTAAAGGCGAAGAAGCTCCAAAGTCGTTCCTAAGGGAATGCAGAGCTGAGGTGCGATTGTTTTTAATGGCTATGAATATGGCTTCGGATACGTGTTTAGCCATTCATTTGCACATCGCATTACATCATAGCATTTGCATTCATAAACATTCATCTAGGCATCTGTAGGATAATCATCTTCATGGCATAAATGGTTGCTTCGGCAAAAAGAGGAAAAAAAGGGGAAGAAAGAGCTTCGTGTACAAAAAGGAAAGCTTCGGAAAAAAGGAAAAATATTGTTTTTATGCTTTGCGGCGTACGAAAAGAAGGGAAGGTGTTTTTTCGCTTTCGGCTCAAAAGAAAATTTCGTCCACATCAAAGCATTTCTCATACATCAATGGAAGGATAAGGATATATAACAAGGTATGAACAGAAGTTATCTCAAAAGTTTTAGTTACATTTACAAAAGTTATCTCAAAAGTTTCTCAAGTACTGTCTACAGTCTACTATCTAATCTCCAAGGAGCTTCGGCTTCGGCGTCATTTTTGAGCTTCGGCTTCGGCTTCGTCATCCTATAAGATTAAGGTCGTTGTAAGTCAAAATCAAGCTTACAGGAAGAGGTAAGCACAAGGTATGGTTTCTTACTGGTTCAAGGTGGCTACGAGCTTCGTCTCCAGCCTTTTCTCGCCCACCTTTTGTCCATATCATTTTTACAAATCTATTCGAGATACTCCGGGCGAGATCAGGAATGTCATCCAGGATTGATGGTGATAAAGTGAAATTTGGCCTATTGACAATCTTTGCATGATCGCAGCCAGCCTTCAGGAAAGCTGCAGCAGTGCCTCGAGAAGCCACCCAGGCACAGAAGTCACCATGCCCAGCTATGACTTCGTCGAGCTCGTCAATCTCCCCCTCAATATGTTCGAAGGTTTTCGGTAGGTCTTCAGTTGAGGGGGTGAATTTTTCACTACTAGCTCCAACTGAGTAAAAAATCTTTCTTAAGCGTTGAATGCATTTGTTGCTAAATTCCAGACATTTTTCTTGAAGGCTTGTCAATAGTTTTCTCAAATCTGAATTTTGTTGAGCTTCGGCTTCAAGTCTTGCATTAAGCTCTAGCTTTTCTCGCTCGAACTGTTCAGACTGGCGGAGAAGCTTCGTGTTTAGTTCTGTTATTTTTGCTTCAGCTTCCGCCAATAAACCTTCGGCTGCCTGGAGCTCAAAGTTCTTTTTCTCAATAACATCCGATTGCTCCTTTATTCTGCTTTCTAAATTTTCAATCATAACTTCGTGCTTCTTATCTTCAAAATCTTGCTGCATTTGCAAGGCTTTGCTCAACAGCATACTCTGCACGAAAACAACCTTCGTCAGACATGTTTTATTATTAGAAACAGTAAAGTTAAGGGACAAGTAGTTCACCTTGAAGTTGGAATAAAATAAACTACCAACGATATGTTGTCGTCGGTAGCGGCTGATGTCTGTTTCTAGCTTCGAGAAGCCGATACTTTTGGACAGAGTACTGATAATTTTGGCTCCTGTTTGATCTCGAATACAATCTAATTTCTCATCATCAATGCCTCCGAAGAGGAGTGCCCCAGGTTTGTATCCACAGGATTTGGCATACTCTCTAAGCTCTTCTATTTCAGCTTTTGTTAGTTGTTCTCCAACTAAATTCTGAAACATGAAGGTCTCGTTCTCTGAAGCTTCATCAGCAATTTCTTTTCCTTTTCCCAACGCTGCGGTCACGGCCTCTTCGGCGGCGGTGGTAGCTTCTTCCGCAGCCATGTCTAGCAGTATTTGGTCAATGTGTTCAATTGTGCTCTCCAGGTTCAAACCTTCAGCTGAGGCAGCTTCGGCAGCTGCGGCCTCCGAAGGTGCAATTTCAATATCTGTCTCCTCTGCGGCCGCTGGTGTTTTCTGGGCTGAAGCTCTTGGCGGCGTCTTGTCAATTACCTCAGTCACGGTAATAATTCTTTGTTTCTTTGCCCTGATTGTTTTCTTCGATTTTTCGGGCTCCTTGTCCTTCTGAAAAAACTTTGTCAGTTGAGGGCCCAGTGGACTTAGCTTCGCAGGTAAGGATTCAGTCATTACCTTCAGAATTTCCTCAATGACAGCTGCAGAAGGTGATGCGGGGGTTTCTTCTGCTTCGGATATTTGTTGCTTCGGAGAAGAAGTTTTCCTCTTCTTCGGAATTTTCTTCTTTACTGGTTCTTTTTCGTCATTCATGGCCTCAGTTATCCTTTTTCTTTTTTGGCCCCCAACACCTTTGTTCAGATTTTCATAATCAGGATAATCGAAGCCCAAGGCGTCCAACACTCGATTTAGCCTTCGCTTCGGACGGGTGCCGAAGGCTGCGGTCATCAGCTGATCTTCTTTTTTAGAATAATTGCCAAGTATTTCATTGCACATTGCTTCAATCGTTTCCAACCACTCTTGGCAAGGTGCCTTAAAGTATTTCTTAAACTTGAAGTAGTAAGGTAAACGTACAAGTTCACCTTCTTTCTTCTCCCCTTGTAGCTTCGGCATTTCCCATTCTTTTAAACTGGGAAAAACTTTGAAAGCTAAGAACTCTTGAACCAAGTCCCTTGTGCTGATATGCTCTGCAATAATTCTGAATTCACTCATTGCTTGTTGTGTTGGACCTTCGGGTGTCATGTTGCAGCGAGGTCGGGTTTCTCCGAAGATTAATTCAAGTGGACTTTGTACAAGCTTTTCCTTATCGTCATCAACTTTGACATAGAACCACTCAGATTTCCAGCCTGCTGCCCATTTGCTTCGGTAGCTAATTACAGGAAACTTAGTAGTTTTCCGATAGGCGAAGTTGTAACAACCAAAATTATCGTGCAGTCCATCCCTTCTAGCCTTCGTTTGATAATGCAACTCGTGAACCCGGCAAAAGCTGTCCGCAAATGGTTCCACTGCTTGGCTTCGGAGTGCCCAGATATAAACAATAAGTCTAACAATAGCGTTGGGGGTCAGCTGGTGAAAATAAATACCGAACCTCTTCAGTACCTCTGCAATAATCCCATGTAGGGGGAACCTTAATCCAGCTTTTAGAAAGCTTTTGAAAATAACAATTTCATCCTTCTCCGGCTTTGGGGTAGTCTCTTCTCCCCCGAAGCGCAATAGCTTCTTCTGATTTTCAGTAAAAAAAGCCCAATTTTACCATCTTGGACAGATCAGCTTTCGAAACAGTAGATTTCCCGAAGTCCAAGTGGCTGGGTTTGCTTGGCATGGCAATGCGATAATCATCTTCAGAATCAGTTTCCTCCATATCTTCTTCTTCTGCTTCAGCGATTGTTTGTTCTGCTTGTTCTGCGTCATCATGAGGGATTTTTTCCGAAATCACCAGCCCGGATCGTTGCATAGCTTCGGAGATGGGAACAGTCTCCGAAGCTTCAGTCTCGTCCCCCTCACGCTCAACCCTGGCAGTAGAACGCACTCTGGCCATTTAATTATGAACTTGTGGAACGTTAATACTTTCTTCCTCCAAAGCAGGTATCAAACTGGAGCTTCGTTCGATTCCGACAGACAAGCTTCGGCGACGGTTAAAAATTTTGGCAGCAAAACAGTGCAAATAGCAATGAATGCTGTGGTAACTTCACACCTACTCGTCTCTTTATATAGTGCTGCAGGTAAGAAGGCGAAGCGCCAGGATTTTTACACTAGGCGGACAGCCGCTCGCACTCGCTGCGCGGTGGACCGCAGAGACCGAACAGTAACTCTGAAAGGCGGGGCCGCTACACGCTGAGAAATTGAATCGTTTCTCGACAACGAGCTCAGGGAAGGTGTTTTTTAGACCTTCGGCGCTCCGAAGCTTAAGAGACTTTTTTCACGGATCAAGCTCGTTACGAAAAACGATCTAGCACCGCGAAAGGGGCTACTGTTGGGCCTGTGCTTCGTCGCCGAAGGTCTTTTAGGAAGAAGCAACCTTCGGCTGAAGCTCTTTGCGTAAGATGGTCGAAGGTTCCTCTTCATGAAGCTTCGGTATTACAAACCGACTTAAAGATAGAATGACCTTTTAGTCCATAAAGGTCTGAGTCAATGTTGTAAACTTTCATAAGGGGCATACTTGTAATCTCTCACAGGCTGCGCCCTGTGCCTATAAATAGTGAACAGTATTCCTCTACTGTTCACGGATTCCGGTATCTGCAATCGCATTATTCGGAAACCAATCTTTGTCAAGGCAGAGGTATAACTGTATTCAATTAAATATGCTGAATAAATGCAATATGATTCGTTTATGATTCGTTTACCTTTGATACTCTATACTTTATGATATTTTATACAATCTATTAAACTGCAATTGCGAAGATTTAACCTTCGCAATCATATTGTCACCAAACCTTCGTCCAAGGTCCATTAATCCCTAAAGGAATAATGCCCTTTGTTGGACGAAGGGCATCAGCATTTAACACTTTATGTTGCCTTGTTCTTAATTCATAGCATTTGAGAACAAGTCCCCAACAATGCTGTTGGTGAATCCAGTGTTCCTTTTGACACTCCGAAGCCCGAAGCAACTGTCTCTGTTAAGCGGAGAAGGGTGAAGCGAGAACTTGAAGTAAAAATAAACGATCGAGTAATAAACAACCAGCGATGTCTTAGGGATAATAGACCAAACATATTAAAGCTATCTAGTTTATTACCTGCTGCAGTCCAACAGTTGCCTCTGCTGTTCAACAGTAAAAAATGTTTTGAGTTCACATTAAAAGAAATGAGTAAACGGTACACTAAACCCACTGCATATTTCATAACGTCATAATTATCATGCATTATCATCAATCCCTAAACAACAATACATAGGTGTTTTAACTTTTCTAGAGGTCTAGACGATACAACACCTCATTAGTCAATAGTAATTACCCAAGTCAATAGCAAGGATCTAACACAATTTTGTAAGTTTTAGTCCTTCTCGAAGTAGAAATTCATTGGAAAAATATGAAGTGGACACTGAATCTAAAAATGAACATGACGTGTTCAGACCTTAAGCTTGGCCAAGACCTCAGGTGCAGTCCTCCCAGAGACGCAAATCATGAAGACGAAGCCAAACTTCTCCCTGTCTTGGGCATTTCACTCTATGAGCTCCTGCAGCGGGTGGAAGAAAAAACAGTCCATACTTTATATATGACATATAAGGAAAACTTAGAGTTGATGTAGCCGATGGACATTAATTTTACCTGCATAACCATATTGCTATTGTTGGAAGATGGCATCTGGATATGGTGAAATGGAGCACGAGGATCTTTCTTCAATGGAACCAGTATACCAGAAAATAAACTATAGATTACTCCACACTTGCTGTCTGCAAGGAAAATGAAGATTATATTCATGAAAAGTCTAAATCGTGTACTAAAAAACATTAAGGTAAAATTAATGTCCATCTTCCCTGTCTCGCCGCTGTGAAAGCGAGGTGCGCGATGTCGTCGGGGAGCGAGCCGGAGAAGGTGTTGTAGGAGAGGTTGAGGGATCGAGTGGGGGTAAGGCTGAAAGGGGCAGTGTCGAATAGAATCATTTTCAGGCATGTTCCAGACCTAATGTGCTCATTTTCAGCAGAAACAAATATTAAAAGAGCAAATATGTGTGATGCAAATATAACTCATAATTCAACCATTCCTTTACGAATAGAATCATTCTTGTTTTCTTTAAGAACCCAAAAAGGCATAAATATTGAAGACGGGTACCGATCATAGCCACCCAATCTAGTAACTTGTCTCTGCGAGCTAATGATAGTAAAGATATGATTACTTAACAGCATGGGCACATGACAATAATCCGTGCATCCTAGCTCGGGAGGGACATTGGAGGACTTACCGGACCTAGTAACGCGTCGTGAAGATCCAGCTAATTACATTTCTATGTTATGTTAACCCTTCTTGATAGACAATTCACATTTAGCCTGCAAGAACCAACCAAATGCAACATAAATCGATGGATGAATAAAAATAATTCAGCTAGAAACAATGATGATGACTCATGGACAAGCAGGGTGAACTATAGCATTCAAACACACCAGCATCCATCATGTTTTAACCAACATCAGGTCACTCTAGGCCATCATATTAATACCCGTTTTAACCAACATCAGCATCCATCATGTTGTAGGTTATTTAAGTAGTAACTTTGAGAAGGAACAAATATGCATATTTAGACAGGTTACTGGAAAGCCCTGGACTTTAGATGAGTTTATCAACTATGTGCAACACCTACAAAACCAAGTGGAGGTAAATCACGAATCATGAATAGTTAAATATTAGTGCTAAAATTGTGTCACTTTCAGATATCATAGATGCTCTCACTTTAAAGGCAACAAAGGAATATATCTAACTATGTGCTCGCGTGTATTAAAGATAACAATACCGAGACCTACCACGCAAAGCATGTGCTCCCCTGCATCGACAACGGCTAGCTCTCTGCGTCGAGTGGTCTGGATAAGCACGAGCTCCACCAGTGACAGCTCCATGCTATGAGGGTCAAGCACGAGCATGTGGCGGTCCCAAGTGTTCACCTAGCAGAAGCAGTCGTAGCCCGCATGCGTAGTAGCGCACCAGCGCCTTGGGATCTTTGATCTCTAGGCGGAGTGGGAGCTAACAGAGGCGACACGAGACCAATTCCAGCGCGAGGAAATGCTCCAGACCAATTCCAGGTGGCCAAGGAGAAGACGAAGACCACAATCGTGCACTACAAATCATCTGGACGCCGACTCGTCCTTCGCCTCTCTGGGATCCGGCGCGAGGAAATGCTCCAGATCTACGTCGTCTTGGTACGACACGACGAAGGAGGACAAGTGGTCGTTGGGGATGGTGGGGATCTGAACGTACTGGCGGTGCAAGGGATCGCATGGTGTGAGGTCCACGAACGTGGTGGTGGCTCGGGAGGAAGGAGAAGCTGAAGTTAACGGCCCACACGACGACGCGTGCAGCGGGAGCGGACCGGTACGGCGCCTCGGCCTGGTGGAACCCTCCCCTGCTCCTGTGCTCGAGGAACCCGAGGAGGGCAGAGGGTCGAGATGGGGTTGGAGGAAGCGGTCTCCGGTGGGTGGGGAAGGGGGGGCCACAGTGGGGAATTGGGGAAGGGAGAGGTCTCCGGTGGGGAAGGGCTTGGACGGGGAGGAAATGGCGTCGCGCTGGTGAAGAGGCTGACGGACGTGGTGGGGAAGAGGCTGACGGATGCGGTGGAATGGCTTCGACGCGGTGGGGAAGAGGCTGACGGACGCGACCTCTGCGGGGATGGGGTGGGCGCCGATGCGAGATTGGCGGGGGAGGGCACAGCTAGAGATGGCAATGGGTACCCGAAACCCGATGGGTTTTTACCCCATTAGGGTACGGGTTTGGGTCAATTTTCATACCCATGGGTTTGTTAATGGGCATAAATCTATACCCGGCGGGTTTATGGGTACGGGTTTGTTCCTATAGTACCCAAACCCGTGAACCCGTGGGTCTTTTAAACCCGACCAAACCTAATGCATATTGTCATTTTATTTTATAAACTAACAACAAATTTGTTATTCCTTATTTACTTCATAATTTTTATCAATTGGTGAATGTGTCAGTAGTCGGTGAGAGTGTTGTTTGCTTGCTATTATAGTTTTTACTAGTGTTATATATATGGTGGATGGATAACTTAGTGCAAGGTCACTTAATTATACAACTTATTATATGTATTCCATTCTCTACTAATATTTTTTATACCAAATCATGAACTCGTTGTTCATTACATAGATTTTGGATCATGATATCATTAATCATTACGATACTTATTGATTATGAGAAGAACAAGTATATTGGAGATGAAACCCGCGGGTAACCCATGGGTACCGCTAACCCGATGGGTACGGGTTTGGGCAAAATCTCAAACCCGTCATGGGTACGGGTTTTTTAATGGGCATAGATATTTTTCACGGGTACGGGTTTGGGATGGCAAAACCCAGCGGGTTTGTACCCGTTGCCATCTCTAGGCACAGCTCGTCACGGCTGAGGCTGCCCACCTCGGCGCCGCACACGAACATGATGACGGGATGTGCTGCCGGAGGGGCATGGAACTCCATCGCATCGCAGAAAGCGGGCGACAGGGAGGAAAGCCTAGGGTTTGGGGTGGTCGTGGGCTACAGCCGACCGGTGGGAGAGAGGAGCAGCGACCATAGGGGGTGCGTGAGTCGTGCGCGACATCGGGGAGGCGTGGACATGGACGGTGTAGATTGCCTAGAGGCAGAACATGGGATGGACGGTGTAGATCGTTTGGAGGCAGAACACGAGATGGCAGGCTACCATTGCTGCCTTAATAAGTAGTATAGATAATATATCCCTGTTAACAACCCACGTGTCGATGGACATATTCTCCAAAAAAAAAGATGGTTTGTAGTTGCAGAAAGCTCTTGTTGTCGTCTTTTATGGTCTACTTGCCATGTGAACCTGATAAGCACAAATATGTCAGGAACATTGGTTGGTACTTGGTGATGTTGCCTGTTAAGAAAACATTAGATACTACTGTTGGCCAGTTAGGAGATTGACGAGCAGGTTCTTGGAGTCCTCTTTGCGTGAGTGTGGGTCGTCCGTGAGTACGCATAGAGATGCGCTTTTACTCCGTAGGAGCGTGGACCGTCCGCGTGTGAGCGGTGGATCATCTGCGATGACGCAGAGGACTCCGAGAAAAACCAAGATCTCGTGTCTCAGGAGAGATCCCATCGGAATGGATGGATCTTAGGTTGCTTATACAAAGCTCATCTAGATGACGTAGAGTCATAGAAATGTGAAGATTAGAGGTTCAGAGGCTACAATTACGGCTCGAACTACTTCTAAGACTAATGCATAAAGTAAATAAGATAATGCTTACTTGGATGTTTGCTTACTTTTTTTAGTTTAGCTTGCTAGACTAGTGGTATGATTAGAAACTATGTTACACGATTTTTTTACGGTAGAGATAGAAAAAAATCGTAGTTGCACGTCTAGATAGCTTAATTTCTTGCATGGATTTTGACTAGGTGAAAATAGAGTTAAAAGTAAAATAGAAACTATGTTACATAATCACTAGTACAATTTGGCTCTATACAAGCGGTAGGATTTTTACATCACAGTCGGTTCGGTTAGAAAACCGCCTGTGATGTCCCAGGCGGTTCAGTACGCCTGTGATGTAATAGTATCACAAGCGGTTTTTGTTTAGGACCGCATGTGGTTCTCTATCATTTTCACAAGCGGACCCTAAGACAAAAACCGCCTGTGATTGTAAAAATATGAAAATACAATTTAAATATGAAAATAATTTTAATTTTTAATAGAAATATGCAAATACAATTTAAATGAATTAATATTTAATTTTTAACAATAATATGCAAATACAATTTAAATGAATTATAATAGCACACATAGATAACTAGAGAGATTTTAAATTAATTGGCAACCACAATTCATAGTCGATCATACATGATAACAAATACAATTTGATTCATACAATTTTTCATGAACTACCATTTTTCCGCATGTATGGCTTTAAGTTCTTATCAATTTTCTTTTCCACACGCTTGATTCTCTCTGGACCGTTAAAGACGAACATCTCTTCATACTTATTATATTCCTCATCTTGGTCTCCCACATTCTCAACTCCAACAATTTTTTGCTTTCCAGAAATAACTACATGCATCTTCTCATCTGCTGGATCGAGTACATAGAACACTTGTGCAACACATTCGGCGAGAACCCACGGGTCATCTTTATATCCTACTCTCTTTAAGTCTACCAGTGGGAGTCCGTAGTTATCCACTATCACCCCCACGGGATGTTGTACCCATTGGCACTTAAATAAGGGTATTTTCATGCTTGGGCCATAATCAAGTTCCCATATTTCCTCTATGAATCCAAAATATGTGGTCTTCTGTCCATGTAGGTCAAAAGCATCGATACGAACACTGCTATTTTGTGCAACACTTTTCATGTCTTTTGATTTAGTGTAGAATGTGTACCCATTGATGTCATATGCTTGCCATGATGTCACAAAACACGATGGCCCAGAAGCTAAATTCTTCATTGTTTTCTCATCCGAAGAGTCTCCGAATGGGATGTTTTTGTCCATTAACCATTCGCTGAAACGATATTTGTGCTCCCTCATGATCCAGTCCTCTGTGCGGTTCTGATTTTCTTTACGAAGCTCATTCAGGTGTTCCTCTATGTAAGGCTCGACTATCGTGAGATGTTGTAGTACACTACCATGAGCACAATGTACTAGCTTGTAATCCTCAACGCGAAAAGTTTTCTTGCCCATTCTCCCTCTCCCACATAGTTTACCCTCATGTTTAGGTACAGGCACACCTATCATTGTTCCGTCACTGATGTAATCTATACAGCTCTCAATCACTTCTTCTGTAGTGTATCCCTCCATGATTGAACCCTCTGGGTGAGCGCGATTTCGCACATAACCTTTTAATACTCCCAGGTATCGCTCCAACTGAAACATATGATGTAAATATAGTGGCCCTAATATTTTTATCTGATCCACGAGATGTATGATTAGGTGTACTTGCATATCAAAAAATGATGGAGGAAAACACATTTCAAGCTTGCACATAGTCTCGATGATGTATGCCTTTAGATAGTCCAAGTCTTCTAAAGCTATTACTTTTTGTGAAACCGCATTGAAAAAGTAACACAAGCGTGTGATGACAACTTTGACATGCTCTGTTTCGAGGGCTCTTACCGCAATTGGGAGGAACACCGTCATCATCACATGGCAGTCATGAGAGTTGTAGCCAAATAGAGACAAGTCCTTCATCCTGACTAGTCTGCTGATATTGGATGAGAAACCTGTGGGCACTTTGACCCCACGCAAACATTTGCAAATCTTTGTTCTCTCCTCAACTGACAAGTTGTAGCTAGCTGGGGGGAGGTAAGGCTTCCCTTTGCCACTATCCACTGGATGAAGTTCCGGTCTGATTTGAAGATCTACTAGATCATTGAGTGATTTAAGTCCGTCTTTTGTCTTACTCGGCATGCCCAGCAAGGTTCCAATGATGCTGTCAAAAACATTTTTTGTTACATGCATCAAATCAATGTTGTGGCAAATTTCCATATCCTTCCAGTATGGGAGGTACTTGAAAAATATTGATTGCTTCTTGAAAGTTGTGTAAGTTGAAGGGTCAGTTCTCTTTCTCTTTTCTCCTTTGTTTTTCCCTTTCCGAATTCAACATGAATGTTCTTTACAATTTCAAAAACAAGTTTCCCACTATAAGGCTTTGGTGCACCTTCACTTTCCAGTTGATTGTTAAATTCCTCTTTCATCTTTCGGTACTTATGCTGCTTCATCAAGAACCGTCTGTGTCCCATGAACACCAACTTCTTGGATGATTTAAGGTACATGGAAGCAGTTCCATCGACGCACACTACACAACCATTCTTTCCTTTAGTCTTTTGCCCTGATAGTGTGGCGCCACCGGGAGAATCATGGATGGTAACAAATATAATTGCTCTTAAGTTGAAATACTCACGGCAATACTCATCCCATATTCTAACTCCTTCATTCCAGAGCTTTGTCATATCTTCCATAAGAGGTTCTAGGAACACATCAATATCAACACCAGCTGATTTCGGACCTTGAATAAGAATAGTCAACATAATATACTTTCTTTTGTGACACAGCCATGATGGAAGGTTGTACATCGTTAAAGTCACGGGCCAGGTGCTATGTACACTTCTTTTTTCACCAAATGGATTCATTCCGTCTGTACCCAAAGCAAATCTTACATTTCTGGTTTCTTTGGCAAACTCAGGATACATAAGATCGAAATTTTTCCATTGTGATGCATCAGCAGGGTGTCGAATCTGTTTGTTATTCTGCTTGCGATTTTCAGCATGCCAACGCATAAGCTCAGCCTCCCTAGGGTTTGAGAACAAACGTTTTAAGCGATCAATTACTGGAAGATACCACATCACCAAAGCTGGGTTCTTTGACTTCTTTTTCCCATCCATGTCATCAAAAGTGTCATCGTCACTTTCAGGTCCAATAGTGGATTTCTTGTTTTTATTTTTCTTCGGGAATTTTTTTACACAGTCTTGATTGTAGCTCTTCTTGTATCGACTGACATTGCAAACTGGGCATCTTGATGCGTTCTCAAAATCGCCACGATACAGAATACAATGGTTCGGACATGCATGAATTTTTTGCACACCCAGAGCTATGGGAGATATAAGCTTCTTCGCTTTATAAGTGCTTGTTGGTAGTTTGTTGGGTTTTGGTAGTAATTGAGACAGAAAATTCAAAAGATCTGTGAAGCTAGTATCAGACCATCCGGCGCTAGCCTTCAACTTCAGAAGTTCTAGAACTGTACGCAGTGTAGTAAACTCTTTGTCACAACCCTTTGATTCATCATATAAAGGTTCTTTTGAGGCACTTTCCAGTCCCTCCATTTTAGATAGCCCTTTCTGCGATCCCACAGAACTTAACATTTCTGGTTCCATATGGCGCAACATCTCTTCACAATCAAATTCTTCAAAATCTTGATTAGCATCCACATTATCCACTTTACCATCAACTTTAAGATCTAAAATTCCGACAACTCTCTCGTCATTACCAGGCACTTCACACGGATCCAACTCACCATGTTCTGACCATATCGTGTAATTGTTTTTAAACCCTCTTTTTAGCAGATGTGATTGGATTACTCCTATATCTCTCCAAGCTATCTTATTATCACAATCGATGCACGGACATAATATCTCCTTGCTCTTTCGCAAATTCGAGTGTTTGTTGGCCGCTTCAATAAAGCTTCTCAAATTTCGAATGTACGACGGATGTGGTCTTGGCACATTGTACATCCAACCTCGGTCCATTACCTATCCCTATATTGATTAACGTCAATATCGAGATGTAACATGAAAAAATAAATGTTCATGAAAGTGAAACAAGATCATATCGAGATGTACCTAGCACATGAGACAAAAAAATTTAAAATATCCCTAATTAATTGAATTTAATCCCTAAATCATGAACGAATTAATGTGCATGAAAATGAAACAAGATTGCAGCAATATAGGTACCTTGAGGTGAGACAACTCTTCAAAAAAATCTTTAAATTAGATCAACTACAAGTCCAAATCTTGGAATTCCTGAGTTTTTCTTCAATTCCGGTCTATATTACAAAATTGAGGCAAAAAATCGTATCAAAATGAGAAAGAAAACAAACGGAGATCATATATATGCATAAACTCTTGAAATCAAGCCCGAAAATCAAAAACAAAACCTTCTCCCCGTAGATCAAAAAAATCCGCCGCCGCTACAGTAGTGCGCAGCCTAGCGGCGTGTCGGGCTCCGGAAGTTAGGGTTCCTGCGCTGGAACCACCGAGCCTTTTATACTACATACACATCACAGGCGGATTTTTAGAAAAACCGCTTGTGATGTATAACATCACAAGCGATTTTCTATTTGGACCGCCTGTGAAGTTTACATATCACAGGCGGTCGAAATAGAAAAGCGCTTGTGATGTTATACATCACAAGCGGTTGTTCTAAAAATCCGCCTGTGATGTGTTTACTATATAAAAGCCTCGGTACGGTGGCTTAGGGTTTAGGTTTCGCCCAGAGCTGATACTACGCCGCCAGGCTGCTGCGCCGCCGTTCCCGTCCCCGTCTCCGAGCCGTGAGCGCCCGCCACGCCGTCGCCGAGCCCGAGCCCAAGCGCCACCGTCTCCGAGCTGGGCGCCCGCCAGGCCGCGCCGTCCCCGAGCCCAACTCCGCCGTCCCCGTCCCCATCTCCGAGCCCGAGCGTCGCCGTCTCCATCTCCGAGCGTCGCCGTCTCCATCTCCGAGCGTTGCCGTCTCCATCTCCGAGCGTCGCCGTCCCCGTCCCCGAGCCCGAGCGCCGCCGAGCCCGAGCGCCGAGTGCGCCGCCGTGCCCATCTCCGAGCCCTCGGTGCACTCCTTGATCATGCCTTAATTACTTGTTACAAATTCATGCCTTGATTACTTGTTTCTGCTAGTCATGCCTTGATTACTTGATTACTTGTTTCTGCTAGTCATGCCTTGATTCCTCAGTGCACTCCTTGATCATGGTGCACTACATTGCAGATAGTGTACATTAGATTAATTATCAGTGCTTAGATTAATTATTGTTAATCTTATATTGTTAATGTTGGTCATTATGCTTATATTGTTGGTGTTTTCACTTACATATTTTTAGTACCCCTTGATCATCAGTGGTCATTATGCTTATATTGTTGGTCATTATGCTTATATTGTTGGTGCACTACAAATTCATGCTTATATTGTTAATTATCAGTGCACTCCTTGATCATGGTGCACTACTAGGACCCCTTCTTGGTAGAAAATCTCCATAGTGATTGGGGCAACAAGTCTATTTTTAGTGCTTATGGCCACATACATCATGGAAGTACATAGCCATGGCAATGTTATTATCTCCCTATGTTATAAGACTTGTTCTTTTCTCCCTTCTTAGTTTTTTGACTACCTATCTTTGCTTCCCAACCCTATGTTATAAGACTTGTTCTTATCTCCCATCTTTGACTTGTTCATAGCCATGACAATGTTATTTGGACCCCTCTTTTTGCCCTATAAGCCACATCCTTGTTTTCCCTCTGATCCCTGCCTTTGTTGCGATCTCAATTTTGATTGTGAGACTTGGCCATTTTCAGTTTTAGAGATGGAAAAAGAGCCACTTGACATGGTTGAGAGCTCAGTTCGAGTCATCGAGACACATGTTGACATCATTCGCAGTCTAGTGACTGATGGGGTTGTGGATACTAGTGAACCGGAATCAGTGTACACACTTAAGACCACTTTGTTTCAAATTGGAGATGTATGCGACATGCTTGAGAAGTGTGCTCTGTCCATCAAAAAGTATGCTCACTCCAAGAGGGCTAAAATTATTCAAGATGAAGCCCTGCAATATGCTGAAGATGATGAAGCTGCAGATGATTTGGAGGAACTTCCAAGCCCAGATCTCCTTACTCAAGCCGACATATTGGAAAAATATTTTGGAATTGAGTATGATAGCGACCAGTCAAGGGGTTGTTGATGTTTAGTCCTAAACAACACGATATGAGTATCGTAGGTTTCACTCTTAGAGAGAATGTATTTTGTATGAACCTCTTAGAGAGTGTCAAGTCAATGAACTATCTTCGAGTACTATTGGGAAGTGGATCTCTTTGATGTATTTTTTTTCTAGTGATATCGATGGTGCCGAGTAGCACCAAATTTGGACTTGTGTCCATATCTATAGATGCTAGTAGTTGAGCACTAGCGCCTACAATCTTGACTACCTCATCCCTATTCTCTGTTTGGGACTTATATGGAGAATGGCATCGACGGAATGCCTGAATCGGCGGACCCCAAGAAGAGATTAAGTCCTGTAGTCTACCACCTCCCGTTATTTGTGGGCTTCACCGATGGCTGGAAACATTTGGTGATAGCAAACGACCTTCGGGTTGAAGACGTCTGCGAGCTTGTTAAGGGGCCAGACGATGGTGAGCCGGTGTACTATGTCCGGATGTGTGGTCACAAAATTTAAAGCTGCCCGGGCTGCATGTGTGTGCTTCTCTTCTCTTAGGTGGGGTGCTAAGTGATCTTAGTAGCCGACATAAGAGAAGAGAAGCGCACAGATGAAGCCGGGGTGGCTTTAAATTTTGTGACCACACATCCAGACAGAGTACACCGGCTCACCATCGTCTGGCCCCTTAACAAGCTCGCAGACGTCCCCAGCCCGAAGGTCGTTTGATGTCACCAAATGTTTCCCGCCCTCGGTGAAGCCCACTGAAAGGGAATTAGGCTTACACCTAGTTCCTAAATAATTTTGGTGGTTGAATTGCCCAACACAAATAATTGGACTAACTAGTTTGCCCAAGTGTATAGATTATACAGGTGTAAAAGGTTCACACTCAGCCAATAAAAAGACCAAGTTTTGGATTCAACAAAGGAGCAAAGGGGCAACCGAAGGCACCCCTGGTCTGGCGCACCGGACTGTCCGGTGTACCACCGGACATGTCCGGTGCACCAGGGGGACTCAGACTCAAACTCGCCACCTTCGGGAATTTCCAGAGGCACTCGCGCTATAATTCACCGCACTGTCCGGTGTACACCGGACAGTGTCCGGTGCGCCATGGAGAAGCGGCCTCAGGAACTCGCCAGCTTCGGGAAACTCGAACGGCTAGTCCGCTAAAATTCACCGGACTGTCTGGTGTGCACCGGACTGTCCGGTGCGACTCCAGTGCAACGGCTATCTCCGCGCCAACGGCTCTCTGCCGCGCATTTAATGCGCGCTCTGCGCGCGCAGAAGTCAGGCGCGCCCATACTGGCACACCGGACAGCAAACAGTACCTGTCCGGTGTGCACCGGACACCCAGGTGGGCCCACAAGTCAGAAGCTCCAACGGTCAGAATCCAACGGCAGTGATGACGTGGCAGGGGGCACCGGACTGTCCGGTGCGCCATCGAGCAGACAGCCTCCCAACGGCCACTTTTGGTGGTTGGGGCTATAAATACCCCAACCACCCCACCATTCATTGCATCCAAGTTTTCACCTTCCAACCACCTTACAAGAGCTAGCTTTCATTGCAAGGCACACCAAAAGAGATCAAATCCTCTCCCAACTTCATTCAAAGCCCTAGTGACTAGAGAGAGTGATTTGTAGTGTTCATTTGAGCTCTTGCGCTTGGATCGCTTCTTTTCTTTCGCATTCTTTCTTGTGATCAAACACTCGCTTGTAATTGAGGCAAGAGACACCAATTGTGTGGTGGTCCTTGCGGGAAGTTTGATTCCCAAGTGATTTGAGAAGAGAAGCTCACTCGGTCCGAGGGACCGTTTGAGAGAGGGAAGGGTTGAAAGAGACCCGGCCTTTGTGGCCTCCTCAACGGGGAGTAGGTTTGAGAGAACCGAACCTCGGTAAAACAAATCCGCGTGTCTCACCTCATTATTCGTTTGCGATTTGTTTTGCGCCCTCTCTCGCGGACTCAATTATATTTCTAACGCTAACCCGGCTTGTAGTTGTGATTATTTTTGAGAATTTCAGTTTCGCCCTATTCACCCCCCCTCTAGGCGACTTTCAATTGGTATCGGAGCCCGGTTCTTCATTAGAGCCTAACCGCTCGAAGTGATGTCGGGAGATCACGCCAAGAAGGAGATGGAGACCGGCGAAAAGCCCACTACAAGCCACGGGAGCACTTCATCGGAAGAGTCCCGCACCAAGAGGAAGGAGAAGAAGAAGATCTCCTCCAACAAAGGGAAGGAGAAGAAATCTTCTTCTCACCACAAAGAGAAGAAGGAAAAATCTTCTTCCCACAAGCCGCGTCGGAGTGGAGACAAGCAAAAGAGGATGAGGAAGGTGGTCTACTACGAGACCGACACTTCATCAACATCAACCTCCAACTCCGATGCACCCTCCGTAACTTCTAAATGCCAAGAGCATAAGAAGTTTAGTAAGATCCCCCTACACTATCCTCGCATTTCTAAACATGCACCTTTACTTTCCGTCCCATTAGGCAAACCACCAACTTTTGATGGTGAAGATTATGCTAGGTGGAGTGATCTAATGCGATTTCATCTAACCTCACTCCACAAAAGTATATGGGATGTTGTTGAGTTTGGTGCACAGGTACCATCCGTAGGGGACAAGGATTATGATGAGGATGAGGTGGCCCAAATCGAGCACTTCAACTCTCAAGCGACAACAATACTCCTCGCCTCTTTAAGTAGAGAGGAGTATAATAAAGTTCAAGGGTTGAAGAGCGCCAAGGAGGTTTGGGATGTGCTCAAAACCGCGCACGAAGGAGATGAGCTCACCAAGATCACCAAGCGGGAAACGATCGAGGGGGAGCTCGGTCGGTTCTGGCTTCGCAAAGGGGAGGAGCCACAACACATGTACAACCGGCTCAAGACTTTGGTGAACCAAGTGCGCAACCTCGGGAGCGTCAAGTGGGACGACCACGAAATGGTTAAGGTTATTCTAAGATCTCCATTTTCCTTAACCCCACTCAAGTTCAATTAATTCGTGGTAATCCTAGATATACTAAAATGACCCCCGAGGAAGTAATCGGGCATTTTGTAAGTTTTGAGTGCATGATCGAAGGCTCGAGGAAGATCAACGAGCTTGATGATCCATCTACATCCGAAGCTCAACCCGTCGCATTCAAGGCGACGGAAGAAAAGAAGGAGAAGTCTACACCAAGTAGACAACCAATCGACGCCTCCAAGCTTGACAATGAGGAGATGGCGCTCGTCATCAAGAGCTTCCGCCAAATCCTCAAACAAAGGAGGGGGAAAGACTACAAGTCCCGCTCCAAGAAGGTTTGCTACAAATGTGGTAAGCCCGGTCATTTTATTGATAAATGTCCTATATCAAGTGACAGTGACCGAGGCGACGACAAGAAGGGGAGAAGAAAGGAGAAAAAGAAGTACTACAAGAAGAAGGGCGGCGATGCCCATGTTTGTCGGGAGTGGGATTCCGACGAAAGCTGAAGCGACTCCTCCGACGACGAGGACGCCGCCAACATCGCCGTCACCAAAGGACTTCTCTTCCTCAACGTCGGCCACAAGTGCCTCATGGCAAAGGACGGCAAACGGAAGAAGGTTAAATCTAACTCCTCCACTAAATATGAGTCTTCTAGTGATGATGATAATAGTGATGAGGAGGATAATTTGCGTGTTCTCTTTGCCAATCTTAACATGGAGCAAAAAGAAAAATTAAATGAATTGATTAGTGCTATTCATGAAAAGGATGACCTTTTGGACTCCCAAGAGGATTGTCTAATTAAAGAAAACAAGAGACATGTTAAGGTTAAAAAGGCTTATGCTCTAGAAGTAGAAAAATGTGAAAAATTATCTAGTGAGCTAAGCACTTGCCGTGAGATGATTGATAACCTTAGGAATGAAAATGCTAGTTTAAATGCTAAGGTTGATTCTCATGTTTGCATTGTTTCAACTTCCAATCCTAAAGATAATAATGATGATTTGCTTGCTAGGATTGAAGAATTGAATATTTCTCTTGCTAGCCTTAGAGTAGAAAATAAAAATTTAAATGCTAAGGCTAAAGATCATGATGTTTGCAAAGTTACAGTTTCCGATCTTAGAGATAAAAATGATATTCTTCATGCTAAGATTGTTGAACTTAATTCTTGCAAACCCTCTACATCTATTGTTGAGCATGTATCTATTTGTACTAGATGTAGAGATGTTGATGTTAATGCTATTCATGATCATATGGCTTTAATTAAACAACAAAATGATCATATAGCAAAACTAGATGCTAAAATTGCCGAGCACAACTTAGAAAATGAGAAATTTAAATTTGCTCGTAGCATGCTTTATAATGGGAGACACCCGGGCATCAAGGATGGCATTGGCTTCCAAAGGGGAGACAATGTCAAAACTAGTGCCCCTCCTAAAAGATTGTCTAATTTTGTTAAGGGCAAGGCTCCCATGCCTCAGGATAACGAGGGTTACATTTTATACCCTGCCGGTTATCCCGAGAGCAAAATTAGGAGAATTCATTCTAGAAAGTCTCACTCTGGCCCTAATCATGCTTTTATGTATAAGGGTGAGACATCTAGCTCTAGGCAACCAACCCATGCTAAGTTGCCTAGAAAGAAAACTCCTAGTGCATCAAATGATGATAACATTTCATTTAAAACTTTTGATGCATCTTATGTTTTGACTAACAAATCCGGCAAGATAGTTGCCAAATATGTTGGGGACAAGCACAAGGGCTCCAAGACTTGTGTTTGGGTACCCAAAGTTCTTGTTTCTAATGCCAAAGGACCCAAAACTGTTTGGGTACCTAAAGTCAAGAACTAAAATTGTTTTGTAGGTTTATGCATCCGGGGGCTCAAGTTGGATACTCGACAGCGGGTGCACAAACCATATGACAGGGGAGAAAAGGATGTTCTCCTCCTATGAGAAAAACCAAGATCCCCAGCGAGCTATCACATTCGGGGATGGAAATCAAGGTTTGGTCAAAGGTCTTGGTAAAATTGCTATATCTCCTGACCATTCTATTTCCAATGTTTTTCTTGTAGACTCTTTAGATTACAATTTGCTTTCCGTTTCTCAATTATGTCAAATGGGCTACAACTGTCTCTTTACTGATATAGGTGTCACTGTCTTTAGAAGGAGTGATGATTCAATAGCATTTAAAGGTGTGTTGGAGGGTCAGCTATACTTAGTAGATTTTGATAGAGCTGAACTCGACACATGCTTAATTGCTAAGACTAACATGGGTTGGCTCTGGCACCGCCGACTGGCCCATGTTGGGATGAAGAATCTTCACAAGCTTCTAAAGGGAGAACACATTTTAGGATTAACAAATGTTCATTTTGAGAAAGACAGGATTTGTAGCGCATGCCAGGCAGGAAAGCAAGTTGGCACTCATCATCCGCATAAGAACATAATGACGACCGACAGGCCACTGGAGCTCCTACACATGGATCTATTCGGCCTGATCGCTTACATAAGCATCGGCGGGAGTAAGTACTGTCTAGTTATTGTGGATGATTATTCTCGCTTCACTTGGGTATTCTTCTTACAGGAAAAATCTCAAACCCAAGAGACATTAAAAGGATTCTTGAGACGGGCTCAGAATGAGTTCGGCTTAAGGATCAAGAAAATTAGAAGCGACAACGGGACGGAGTTCAAGAACTCTCAAATTGAAGGCTTTCTTGAGGAGGAGGGCATCAAGCATGAGTTCTCTTCTCCCTACACCCCTCAACAAAATAGTGTAGTGGAGAGGAAGAATCGAACTCTTTTGGACATGGCAAGGACCATGCTTGATGAGTACAAGACTTCGGATCGGTTTTGGGCCGAGGCGGTCAACACCGCTTGCTACGCCATCAACCGGTTATATCTTCACCGAATCCTCAAGAAGACATCCTATGAACTCCTAACCGGTAAAAAGCCCAACATTTCATATTTTAGAGTTTTTGGTAGCAAATGCTTTATTCTTGTTAAAAGAGGTAGAAAATCTAAATTTGCTCCTAAGACTGTAGAAGGCTTTTTACTTGGTTATGACTCAAACACAAGGGCATATAGAGTCTTTAACAAGTTCCCTGGACTAGTTGAAGTCTCATGTGACATTGTGTTTGATGAGACTAACGGCTCTCAAGTAGAGCAAGTTGATCTTGATGAGATAGGTGAAGAACAGGCTTCGTGCATCGCGCTAAGTAACATGTCCATTGGGGATGTGTGTCCTAAGGAATCCAAGGAGCCTACAAATGCACAAGATCAACCATCCTCCTCCACTCAAGCATCTCCACCAACTCAAAATGAGGATGAAGCTCAAGTTGATGAAGTAGAAGATCAAGCAAATGAGCCACCTCAAGATGACGGCAATGATCAAGGGGGAGATGCAAATGATCAAGACAAGGAGGATGAAGAGCAAAGGCCACCACACCCAAGAGTCCACCAAGCAATCCAACGAGATCACCCCGTCGACACCATTCTCGGCGACATTCATAAGGGGGTAACCACTCGATCTCGTGTTGCACATTTTTGTGAACATTACTCTTTTGTTTCCTCTATTGAGCCACACAAGGTGGAGGAAGCACTTCAAGATTCGGATTGGGTGGTGGCGATGCAAGAGGAGCTCAACAATTTCACAAGGAACGAGGTATGGCACTTAGTTCCACGTCCTAACCAAAATGTTGTAGGAACCAAATGGGTCTTTCGCAACAAGCAAGATGAGCATGGTGTGGTGACAAGGAACAAAGCTCGACTTGTGGCCAAAGGATACTCCCAAGTCGAAGGTTTGGATTTCGGTGAAACCTATGCACCCGTAGCTAGGCTTGAGTCAATTCGCATATTATTAGCCTATGCTACTTACCATGGCTTTAAGCTTTATCAAATGGACGTGAAAAGTGCTTTCCTCAATGGACCAATCAAGGAAGAGGTCTATGTTGAGCAACCTCCCGGCTTTGAAGACAGTGAGTATCCTAACCATGTCTATAAGCTCTCTAAGGCGCTTTATGGGCTCAAGCAAGCCCCAAGAGCATGGTATGAATGCCTTAGAGATTTCCTTATCGCTAATGGCTTCAAAGTCGGAAAAGTCGATCCTACTCTATTCACTAAAACTCTTGACAATGATTTGTTTGTATGCCAAATTTATGTTGACGATATCATATTTGGGTCTACTAACGAATCTACTTGTGAGGAATTTAGTAGGATCATGACACAGAAATTCGAGATGTCGATGATGGGGGAGTTAAAGTATTTTCTTGGATTTCAAGTCAAGCAACTCCAAGAAGGCACCTTCATTAGCCAAACAAAGTACACTCAAGATATTCTAAGCAAGTTTGGGATGAAGGATGCCAAGCCCATCAAAACACCCATGGGAACTAATGGGCATCTCGACCTCGACACGGGAGGTAAGTCCGTGGATCAAAAGGTATACCGGTCGATGATAGGTTCCTTACTCTATTTATGTGCTTCTCGACCGGACATTATGCTTTCCGTTTGCATGTGTGCAAGATTCCAATCCGACCCTAAGGAATCCCACCTTACGGCCGTAAAACGAATCTTGAGATATTTGGCTTATACTCCTAAGTTTGGGCTTTGGTACCCTCGGGGATCCACATTTGATTTGATTGGTTATTAGGATGCCGATTGGGCGGGGTGTAAGATTAACAGGAAGAGCACATCGGGGACTTGCCAGTTCTTGGGAAGATCCTTGGTGTCTTGGGCTTCAAAGAAGCAAAATTCGGTCGCTCTTTCCACCGCCGAAGCCGAGTACATTGCCGCAGGTCATTGTTGCGCGCAACTACTTTGGATGAGGCAAACCCTGCGGGACTACGGTTACAAATTAACCAAAGTCCCTTTGCTATGTGATAATGAGAGTGCAATCAAAATGGCCGACAATCCTGTCGAGCATAGCCGCACTAAACACATAGCCATCCGGTATCATTTTCTTAGGGATCACCAACAAAAGAGGGATATCGAGATTTCTTACATCAACACTAAAGATCAATTAGCCGATATCTTTACCAAGCCTCTTGATGAACAAACTTTTACCAAACTTAGGCATGAGCTCAATATTCTTGATTCACGCAACTTCTTTTGCTAGATTGCACACATAGCTCATTTATATACTTTTGATCATATCTCTTTTATATGCTATGACTAATGTGTTTTCAAGTCTATTTCAAACCAAGTCATAGGTATATTGAAAGGGAATTGGAGTCTTCGGCGAAGACAAAGGCTTCCACTCCGTAACTCATCCTTCGCTGTCGCTCCAAGCCACTCTCCATCTTTGGGGGAGAGAACAAAAGGACTTCATCTTTGGTATAATCTTAACTCATTTGTTTATGACCAAAGAGGAAGACATTGCTTCGAGGGCTCTAATGATTCCGTTTTTGGCGATTACTGCCAAAGGGGGAGAAAGTAAGAGCCCAAAGCAAAAGGACCGCACCACCACCAATTTCAAAAACTTAGTGTTTTCCAAGAGTATTTATCAATTGGTATCCTATTGTGTTCAAAAGGGGGAGAAAGTAGTATTTCAAAAATGATATATCAAAACCCTCTTGAACACTAAGAGGAGGATCTCATTAAGGGGAGTTTTGTTTAGTCAAAGGAAAAGCATTTGAAACAGGGGGAGAAAATTTCAAATCTTGAAAATGCTTTGCAAAATCTTACTCATTTACCCTTGACTATTTGCAAAAGAACTTTGAAAAAGATTTACAAAAGAATTTGCAAAAACAAAACATGTGGTGCAAGCGTGGTCCAAAATGTTATATAAGAAAGAAACAATCCATGCATATCTAGTAAGTATTTATATTGGCTCAATTCCAAGCGACCTTTGCACTTACATTGTACAAACTAGTTCAATTATGCATCTCTATACTTGCTTTGGTTTGTGTTGACATCAATCACCAAAAAGGGGGAGATTGAAAGGGAATTAGGCTTACACCTAGTTCCTAAATAATTTTGGTGGTTGAATTGCCCAACACAAATAATTGGACTAACTAGTTTGCCCAAGTGTATAGATTATACAGGTGTAAAAGGTTCACACTCAGCCAATAAAAAGACCAAGTTTTGGATTCAACAAAGGAGCAAAGGGGCAACCGAAGGCACCCCTGGTCTGGCGCACCGGACTGTCCGGTGTACCACCGGACATGTCCGGTGCACCAGGGGGACTCAGACTCAAACTCGCCACCTTCGGGAATTTCCAGAGGCACTCGCGCTATAATTCACCGGACTGTCCGGTGTACACCGGACAGTGTCCGGTGCGCCATGGAGAAGCGGCCTCAGGAACTCGCCAGCTTCGGGAAACTCGAACGGCTAGTCCGCTAAAATTCACCGGACTGTCCGGTGTGCACCGGACTGTCCGGTGCGACTCCAGTGCAACGGCTATCTCCGCGCCAACGGCTCTCTGCCGCGCATTTAATGCGCGCTCTGCGCGCGTAGAAGTCAGGCGCGCCCATACTGGCACACCGGACAGCAAACAGTACCTGTCCGGTGTGCACCGGACACCCAGGTGGGCCCACAAGTCAGAAGCTCCAACGGTCAGAATCCAACGGCAGTGATGACGTGGCAGGGGGCACCGGACTGTCCGGTGTGCACCGGACTGTCCGGTGCGCCATCGAGCAGACAGCCTCCCAACGGCCACTTTTGGTGGTTGGGGCTATAAATACCCCAACCACCCCACCATTCATTGTATCCAAGTTTTCACCTTCCAACCACCTTACAAGAGCTAGCTTTCATTGCAAGGCACACCAAAAGAGATCAAATCCTCTCCCAACTTCATTCAAAGCCCTAGTGACTAGAGAGAGTGATTTGTAGTGTTCATTTGAGCTCTTGCGCTTGGATCGCTTCTTTTCTTTCGCATTCTTTCTTGTGATCAAACACTCGCTTGTAATTGAGGCAAGAGACACCAATTGTGTGGTGGTCCTTGCGGGAAGTTTGATTCCCAAGTGATTTGAGAAGAGAAGCTCACTCGGTCCGAGGGACCGTTTGAGAGAGGGAAGGGTTGAAAGAGACCCGGCCTTTGTGGCCTCCTCAACGGGGAGTAGGTTTGAGAGAACCGAACCTCGGTAAAACAAATCCGCGTGTCTCACCTCATTATTCGTTTGCGATTTGTTTTGCGCCCTCTCTCGCGGACTCAATTATATTTCTAACGCTAACCCAGCTTGTAGTTGTGATTATTTTTGAGAATTTCAGTTTCGCCCTATTCACCCCCCTCTAGGCGACTTTCACCCACAAATAACGGGAGGTGGTAGACTACAGGGCTTAATCTCTTCTTGGGGTCCTACAGGGCTTATTCTCTTCTTGGGGTCCTTCAACATGGCTGTGATGTTATAATGCTGAAGGACCCCAAGAAGAGATTAAGCCCTGTAGTCTACCACCTCCCGTTATTTGTGGGCTTCACTGATGGCTGGAAACATTTGGTGATAGCAAACGACCTTCGGGCTGAAGACGTCTGCGAGCTTGTTAAGAGGTCAGGCGATGTTGAGCCGGTGTACTATGTCCGGATGTGTGGTCACAAAATTAAAAGCTGCCCCGGCTGCATGTGTGTGCTTCTCTTCTCTTAGGTGGGGTGCTAAGTGATCTTAGTAGCTGACATAAGAGAAGAGAAGCGCACAGATGAAGCCGGGGCGGCTTTAAATTTTGTGACCACACATCCGGACAGAGTACACCGGCTCACCATCGTCTGTCCCCTTAACAAGCTCGCAAACGTCCCCAGCCCGAAGGTCGTTTGATGTCACCAAATGTTTCCCGCCCTCGGTGAAGCCCACAAATAACGAGAGGTGGTAGACTATAGGGCATAATCTCTTCTTGGGGTCCTTCAGCATTATAACATCACAGCCATGCCTTCTCTGTCTAACTGCATTGGAAAGTGCCCTTCTATCTGCGAGCTTGCTTCCCGACCCGATCCTGCCCCGTAGGGGGGTTTGGGCTCGATTTCTTTTGAATCACCTTTTCTCCAAGTTCCCTTATTGATGGAACCAGTATATCAGACTAACAGTATATCCCTTTATCGATGGAACCAGCTTGAATGGCAGACAACGAGCAGCCTAGTATGGATGTGGTCTGCACCGTTTCGTCTAACAAATTTGATGAAGACGCGACCAAACTTGAATGGCAGACAACGAGCAGCTCCGGTGAAGCGAGCGGGGAGGATAGTTCTAGTGACGACAATCCTTGTACTCCTATACCTCCAAGGAAGAAAAAACATCAGATGAGCTTGATGCCGACTATATTCCCAACGATGAAGAGGTAAATAGAAATATGCCGACTATATTGTAAAATAATGTTCATATATGAAAGGCCATTAATTTTTTCACTATATATATTTCAAATGAAGAAAAGAAAGAGGATGCATCTTCTACACGAAACACGGAGGATGCTCCGATGCCTGAATCATCCGTTTCACATAAGCGGAAACGAGGGCGACGAGGTCCAAATCAGATGAAAGAAGGTGCAGTTATGTATGTAACAAAACTAAATGCAGAGGGGTTTCCTGAAGAACCACTTGACGTGGTTACAAAGTTTCGAAATTCCTGCGGGGCTATTGTTAGAGATATAGTGCCAATCACACTTCAAAAATGGAAGGATTTAGATGAAGACACCCGCAACAAGCTATGGGCTAAGTTGTCTGAGTCATTCAAGTTCCCAAAAGGCACAGAGGATGCAGTAAGGAAGTCGATGCTCTCTGCTATGGCCAAGATGTTTCGTGGGTGGAAGGCCGAGATGAATAGGGACTT
Organism: Zea mays; assembly: GCF_902167145.1. NCBI lineage: Eukaryota > Viridiplantae > Streptophyta > Magnoliopsida > Poales > Poaceae > Zea > Zea mays. The sequence goes on from NC_050103.1 coordinate 146,709,561, forward strand.
TGTTAAGAAGAATAAGGTTCCTCCGCCCAAGAAAATGGGGAAAATCACTCAAGCTCAGTGGGAGGAATTTGTTCGTCAGAAGACCGAACTGAAGGCCAAAGAACTGGGCGAAACTAATTCTCAGAGAGCGAAGATGAACAAACACCCCCATCGCCTGGGGTCAAGCGGATATCACCATAAAGTTGTGCAGTGGAACAAGATTATCGAGGAAGCTATAACTAATGGCACTTTGGACCCAATATTAAAAGATATCGATGAGAGAGCTATTCGTTGGATCTTAGGTCGAGCAGGTTTGAGTGAGGACGACAAACTTTTGCATCCAGAATTGGTAGGCGAAGTTTCGTCAAAAATTCAAGAATATGCAGATAAGAGAAAAAAAGGAGAATTTAAGCCTAGGAGGGAGAATGACATACTAACTGCAGCACTAGGCAATCCTGAACACACTGGACGGGCTCGGGGAATCTCTTCTAAGATTTCCTGGAGAGAGGCGTTTCCAGAGTATGCGTCGTCATATAGGAAACACGAGAAGTCGAAAAGGACCCTTGAAGAGACTATTGATGAAAGGGTACAAAAGGCTATTAATGACGTGATGAACAAAATGAAGAAAACAGAATGCATATCATTTGAACTCAAGCCAAGCCACATGAGTCCACCTATAGTCCCTAGCAGCGTTGGATCTGTGCAAGACTTGACCAAGTACCCTGTAGACGATATTGTTGAGGACAAGCCTTGCTTTCTTCATATTCCAATCAATCGATCTGGGACAAAAACAAAGCAAGCTGCTACTGGTTTGGTAAAACCAGGACTTGTTAACTACAAGGACAATCCTGTCCCGCCACACTATGCTGTGGTCCAAGTTCTAGAAATCACAGACAGTGGTTGTGAAGATTGGGAGATAGATTTTCCAGTTGAGGGGATCATAACTTTGCAAGAGGCAATGAACGAGTTGGTCCTTTGGCATCGACGCGACATCAAGTTTGGTGATGAGCCGAATTCAACACCAATGCAACAAAAAGCTCGTTCGATCATTCCACACCCCATGGTGCAGGAAGATATGACACCGACCTCCAAAAAAATCGTTGAAACAATCATATCGCCTCTTGCGAAGGAACTCGACGAGGGGGACGTAGACAAAATTGTTCCTCAGAATGTCGACGTCAACATCAAAAAGGAACCAAAGGTTGGCACCAATGTTGAAGGGCCAACTATTTCAAAGAAAATTCATAAGTGAATCGCCACAGACGATGTCAAGAAACCGTCAGAATCAGTGGCACGCTACCTGCATAAATTGCAGAGAGTTATGACTAATCAATCAAAAGCAGTATCAGCATCTCATGGAGTAGGCACACGGTCGGCCCAAATAGACAATTTCGAAGTATGGGAAGAAGATGGAATGATTCATACCCGAGAATCATTACGTCTTAAAACCAATGTCTCGGTATACAAGAAGGAGGATGTTCCTCCTAAATTTGTGAATGGGAGGCCGTTCTTAACGACGGTGCAACTTTCTAAGTTGTCGACTCCGGAGATTAGAATGCATGAGTGGTACATGGTGGCTAGCAACAAATACAAACTCGAGGAATTCACATTTGTTGTGCCAGAAGATGCATTTTGGAGCAATGATCATATAAATCCTGTGCGGCATTTATTCTTTGACGATCTCTGGTCGTTGTACCACCGACAAAGGATGGAAACCAACTACGTAACCCTCTTTTGCTTGTAAGTACCTCTAAACTTTCATATTTGTTAGTTTTGTACACGCACACATAAACGAGAGTCTAACGATTAACACTATTACACGTAGGATGCAATACATGGATGATAAGAAGAAACAACTTAAGACAGGGTTTCTTGACCCGTTGATGATATCCCAAGCTCGCTACAAAGTAGTTGCTCGGAGGCAAGGAGAAGAATACAAAGACTTGGACGATGCTGAATTTGAGAAAGCCGTCAAACAGAACCAGAGAAAGAAAATGAAGGTAATGGCGGCATACATTGGACGAGCCATGTATAATCATGTACAACATGGCAAGGACTTAATAATAGCTCCGCACCACTTTAAGTAAGTTATCGACATGGTTTAATTTTGAACTATAAATTATGGCAATCGTGATATTAACATGTGTTTTCGTCTATGTCTATATAGTGACCACTACATTTGTATCATGATCTGGCCAAAGGATGGTAAAGTCGTGGTCTTCGACTCATTGAGAATGGAAAAGGCTACGTATAATGACTTCTTGAAGATTTTAGAGAAGTATGATTATTATTGCACACTTGTACTTATTACAACTTAACAAATGTATTCTTAATCTCACAATGCTATTCTTATATGCAGTGCATACCGTTTTTATTGGAAAGGTCTTGGCGGCGAACATCCAGAGGATAAGCCTAATTTGTCAATATCATTATTTCCATATGGTGACAAACAACCTCCGGGTACTGTCCTGTGCGGTTATTATGTATGCGAATGGTGTCGTGTCACCTTCCATTACATGGTCAATCGTGAGGATGTAAGTTCGCTATCATTGTCTATGTTGCAATTTTTATGTTATATTGTTGCTCATCACATTACTCTTAGCACCGATTGCTTTTTGCTTTCATTGCAGGTTCCTAAATCTAAGATCAATGCTGAATGGTTAGAAAGAGATATGGTTTCCACCGGCGTGGCTAAGGTTGTAAGAGACTTGCTTTACTTTATGCGCCGTGAAGTTCTTCATCAACAAGGGCTATTCTACAATGTAAATGGAAATTTGCAAAAATTCCCAGAACTAAGTTTGTACACAATATCACACAGTGTTTAGGTCTTTAGTTAGGAACTTTAGATGTTTAGTTGTCTATGGAACTTTGAGATGTTGAGTTGTTATGCAACTTGGTGTGTATAAATCTTGGTATGATGGAACTTGATATATATGTGGATGAATCGGTGTATGGAACCTGCTATAGAACTTGTTTGAATCTGTGTATGGAATCTTTGTATGATGAATATGTGTATGGAATATGTGTTTGAATCTGTGTTTGAATCTGTTATTAATTCTGTTTCTGTTATTAATTCTGTTATTAATTCTGTTTCTGGAATACACGCGGCTTATAATTAAAACCGCCTGTGATGTGTGTGTATCACAGGCGGTTCTTTTAAACCGGACCGCCTGTGATGTGTGTGTATCACAGGCGGTTCTTTTAAACCGGACCGCCTGTGATTTGTGTCTATCACAGGCGGTTTTTGATTGACCGCCTGTGATGTTGTTTTACATCACAGGCGGTGCACCACAAGTGGTTCCTGGAACCGCCTGTGTAGAGGCTAACCGGACCGCCTGTACAGAGGATCCCTGTAGTAGTGAATTCTTTTACAGTAGAGATAGCAAAACATCTAGCAAAATTGTAGTTGCACGTCTAGATAGCTTAATTTCTTGCATGGATTTTGACTAGGTGAAAATAGAGTTAGAAGTAAAATTTAAGTTATCTAATCTACTCTCTTCTCTTAGTCGTCACAGTCCCTTCGGTTATTAAAGATAGATAACGAAAATATTACACTAATCCTGCTCTTGATTTTACACTAATGCATGAATTATTTTAAAATTTATGTACTCCAATAGTCTTCCCACCGTTCCAATCTAGAAACTAGGATGATTCATACTACCATTATTTATGACACTAGCTAATGCTATTGCGTTATTGGAATTAAGAGAGAACAAAATTATTTCTCGGTCTATGCAAGAGAACTATGTCTGTATGAGAAGCAAGATAAAAAGATTTGCTAGACCGAGTGTTCAGCTCCAAAATGAGCGGCGGACGGTCCGCGCGTGCGCATACCAGATTAGGGTTCCGAGTTTTGTGCTACGGTTGTTAGCTAGATTCGCGGAATTAGCTCGGGAGATTAGTTTGTAAAGGGTCCAGCCCCCTCCTCTATAAATAGAGAGGTATACGGCCAATTTGTAATTATCAATCGAATCAATAATACTTCTATCTCGCATTTATTTCCTGTACAATTAAGAGTATTTCTAGTCTAGTTCTAGTTTAGCCTCTCAATTCCCAAATTCTATGCTTCTCTTCGACTCTACGTCGATTAGAGGAGTCTAGGTCGGCCTGCCTGAGCCTAGACAACTCCTAGGATCTCTCCTCCCCGACGGGGTCCCTCCTGGGAGCGAGATCCAGGTGCCACCGGCGACCTTCGCCGCCCCCTGCGCACGCGCAGACCGTCCGGCCGTCAGGCAGGGAACCCTAGCCCTGCGCCAGGTCGTGGACCGTCCGGCCCCTGGCCGTGGACCGTCCGCGCCTATGCAGAGAGCACCGCCGCTGGTTCTTGTTGAGTGTTTGACGCCCGAAAAAGGCGTCAACATACTTTTGGCGACTCCGCTGGGGAAAACATATATAGACTCATCAAATCGGGCCTCAATGGCCGGTTCAAGGGATAGCTCTGATATCTCCCCAAGCAATATTATAGAGCCGACTTGGGAAACCTTGCCGACTGAAGAACAACTCCTATTCGAGGAGCGCCAGGAGCAGCTGATCCAGGAAGCAAAGGCAAAATTCCTGGCCGACTTCAAGGTTGACAGGAACAACAAAGTCGTTCGGCAACGGGCGACAGGTCTGGCTTCGCTCCGACCTACTATGAATACCCCTAATGTAAGTAGCACCAATGAGCTCCAATCTCTTAAAGCTTACATAGACGAACAACGAGAGTAGATGCAACGTATCGTAGGGGATATACAAAACGATCATAAAAGGCTAGTGCGTGCGCTTGATAAGTCTACTATTGTAAATCTTCCTTCGCACGAGGTTGAACTGAAGGAATACACACATGATTCATCGGCTACAGGTTGTCACGACCAGTCACAACCCCTTTATGGGATGCCGATAGACGTGTACCCTGGGCAACAACAGCCTCCCACGCACATCGGCGATAAATTTGCCTATTTGCGCATGTCCGGACCGTCCGCACGTGAGCGCAGACGGTCCGGGCCAGCGGCGACCGATCCCATTTTTAGAAGCAAATTACCGAGGCCTGCACCCAAGCCGCCACATACCGTGCAAACCCTAGATAACCCATTCGGACCGTCCACGTATGACGTCAAACAGTCCGAATATAATGTCAGACGGTCCGGCCACATGGCCGGACAGTCCGCGCATGGAGCCGGACGGTCCGCGCATAGAGCCGGACGGTCCGCGCACGGAGCCGGACGGTCCGCGTACTTAACCGGATGGTCCGGCACAAAATTTTTTGAGGAGGATGGATATCCAACTCCGTATCCGTCCCAGCTAGACTCCCCATCTCACCGCACGACACACCAGCACCATAATATAATCTACCAAACCCATGAGAGTGAGTACTTTCCAGCCCCCAGAATGCCAGAAAGGAATGGCCAGTCCTATGAGCCTCATAGGGCATGTATTAACGCACCGCAAAACCCAAACCAATGGGGAGGAAAACAACATAGCAACATCCAAACAAACTCACCCATATTGGACCAAAGAGCCGGTGGACCAAAGAGCCGGTGGTCTCCCACCGGCTGCCATCGATATAGTAAGAGAGGAAATAGCTGGGGCGTTTCGAGATAAGCTCGGAGTTAGTATAGTCCCCAGGGGTAGTCATATCGGAGACCTTATGGTAGCCATTTTGACCGTCTCCCATACCCACAGGGGACCAGAATACCCAAATTCGCAAAGTTTTCGGGTGACCAAGGAAAGAGCACGCGTGAGCATATAGACCAGTTCTTAGCATAATTAGAAGAATTGGCCGACACCGAAGCATTCCGTGTGCGTTTATTTTCATTATCTTTAACAGGGACTGCATTCACATGGTATGCCACGCTCCCTCCTAATTCCATTTTGTCATGGGGAGACTTAGAACAAAAATTTTATGAACATTTCTTCTCTGGCGATTACGAGCTAGATTTAGTAGACTTAGTGGCCCTACGACAAGAAAAGGATGAATCGGTTAATGATTACATCCGGAGATTCTGGGATACGAGAAACCGATGTTTTCAAATTCATTTAACAGATAAACAACTGGCGGGGATAGCCTTTGATGGATTGCGCTATTATTTAAAAGAGAGATTAGAAGGCATCCAGTTCTTTACGCTAGCACAATTACATCAGAAAGCTTTGGCATGTGAAAGCCGAAGCAAAGAACTAGTCAAAACAGTTCATCATAATGTCCATATAGTAGAACACAATCAAGGTAGTTCGGACGATGAACCAAAGGAAGTTTACACTGCCGAAATAGTTTGGCCTGAGCAGGCCAAATCTTCGGCTTGCTCCTCCTTGCAGTCAGTTCAAAAGAAACGGCAGGAGGATGTTAAGTTTATATTTAATGTCGGCAAATGTGATAAGATATTCGATGAATTACTAAAAATGGTAACATTAAGATCGATTATATCGTTCCACCCGCCGACGAACTAAAGCGTCGCGCATATTGCAAGTGGCACAACTCATTTTCCCATGCCACTAATGATTGTAATGTGTTCCGACGACAAATCCAATCGGCCATTGACGAGGGACGATTAAAATTTCAGGAGGACACGAAGCCCTTCCCAATGAATATGATCGACTTCAAGGGCAAAAGGGTCCTAATTTGGCCCAGCACAGCCGATAAGGGCAAAGACAAAGAAGTCATCATCGGCAACGCACGAGAGGCCGATGGAAACAACAAAATCTCTTGCGGAAAGTGGTGGCCGAGAAGACTCCTGATGGAGGGGAGACACTGAAAGTGACCATCACAACCTCTGGCTCAAGGGGGCATGCGCAGACAAGGGGACATGCGCGAGAACCAATATTGTGCATCGCGGACGGTCCGGTGTCCAGGCGCGGATGGTCCGTAACATCGCCAGACGGTCTGGAGCGTTCCAGCGGACGGTCCGACAATGCCAAGGAGCCACGACGACCACATACCTTCAAACCATGACAACCAGAAATAGGTACGTGGAAAACTAACACGTTCAAGGCAGCTGGTCGGTTGGTCAAACTCGACCCGACCTTTGATCAATTATTGTCCAAGTATGTGAAAAAGAAGGCTGACCTCAGTGACCGGCCAACAAGGCGACCTTGCTCGCCCATTCATGAGCAGCGTCAGGAAAGACCGATTGGACCACCTCACCAATCGGAAAAAATAGAAGGTCATATTGTCCAGTTGAGGCCTAACATACCTGCATGGACACCTCCACCCCCATATCTGCCTATGCCATATCCATATACATACATACCTCCACCATATGTCCTAAATCAAATATGGGGCATGCCATCATATCTATTTAGGATGCCATAGTACCCCGCCTGGGGGCACCCCAAACATCTGTTCTTGACAGGTTGACGCCTCCAGTACAAGACCGATTGAGAGCCCCTCAATCTGGTCCACGAGCATAGGCCCAGCAAGATTGCCGAACCACTCGGCCCCAAAGGCTGACTAATCCGGCAGGGGGTATATAGCTACGGCCTCCAACAGTACGATAAAAGGGGACGTCATTAAAGTAGGAACAACAGATGTCATCGTACAACAAAATAACGAAGGGGCGACGATTTCTGGTAAATCGGCCAACACAAACAAAAAAAGATACGGCTGTCAACAAAACGGCCGATTCAAAATACTCCAGGCCCCGATGGTGCCCATCGGGATTAACGCGATCGCAAAAGCGAAAATTACAGCGCCTAAAAGCAAAGGAGAACCAGGAAAAGGTGGCGGAAAAAATATTAAATGACATGCATCCGAAGTATCCGCCACCACAAAAGAGATGGAGACCAAATGCCGTCGAGGAAAATCAAACGGCCATAAAGACAGAAAATAAAACAACAACTGTGCAGCTCTTTGCAGGTATGGCAGATAGTCCGGCTATAAAGACCGGACCAACCGTACAGGGCGCGGACCATCCAACCCCTGAGGCCGAACCATCCGCACTACACCAAGACACCTCCAACAACGTACCAACCCCCATGGAGGAAGACGACCTGCGAGAAGAAGACCTGGTCGACTACGGAGCTACGCCAGAGCACTCAGAAAATTAACAAGGTGACAAATTGGTCAGGACCAATATGACGATCGGCGGTGCTGGGACTGGCAGTTCGATCAATGCTAAAGGGGTCACGTCCGTTGAGTCAACCATCGAGGCCAAGGCCACTACGTACCATCCTAGTAAGTGGCAAGATGCCTAAGAAAACCGATGTGATCACAACGAGTTAGTTGCTTTTGGTTCGCTCAGCTCCACCTAAAGGCAGTGAGGCATATGTTCAGCTCCAAAATGAGAGGCGGACGGTCCGCGCGTGCACAGAGCAGATTAGGGTTCCGAGTTTTGTGCTACGGTTGTTAGCTAGAGCGGAATTAGCTCGGGAGATTAGTTTGTAAAGGGTCCAGCCCCCCTCCTCTATAAATAGAGAGGTATACGGCCGATTTGTAATTATCAATCGAATCAATAATACTCCTATCTTGCATTTATTTCCTGTACAATTAGGAGTAGTTCTAGTCTAGTTCTAGTTTAGCCTCTCAATCCCCCAATTTATCTGCTTCTCTTCGACTCTACGTCGATTAGAGGAGTTTAGGTCGACCTGCTCGAGCCTAGACAACTCTTAGGATCTCTCCTCCCCGACGGGGTCCCTCCCGGGAGCGAGATCCAGGTGCCGCTGACGACCTTCACCGCCCCCTGTGCACGCGCAGACCGTCCGGCCCTAGGGCGTGGACCGTCCGACCGTCAGGCGGGGAACCCTAACCCTGCGCCAGGTCGCGGATCGTCCGGCCCCTGGCCGCGGACCGTCCGCGCCTGTGCAGAGAGCACTGCTGCTGGTTCTTGTTAAGTATTTGGCGCTCGAAAAAGGTATCAACACTGAGTAATTGGACAAAATCTATTCTGAATAAATAATCTATTATGAGTGTGGTTTTTTTAGGTACGGCGAATATGAAACTGTTAACTCCGTTCTCGAAGAATATTTGAGTCCGCTAATTTATGTTTGAACTAAATCGCGTCAAATAAAAAAACAAAGGAAATATTTTATGGATTCTGAGCTGGGGCTGTCGTAATGAAAGCGAGGGGCGAGGGAATAACATTCACATGCGTATACAGATTTATTCCGGTACTCGAATTCATTAGCTTTATTGCACACCTAGGTCAAAAAGAAAATGTGAGGAAAATATTCTTGAGGCAAGCAGTACTCCCAAATACTATACCGTCCCGTTTAGATTATTAGAATTGAATTACATTCTAATAATAGTAATTTAGTCATATATCAATTAAGCTAATTCGGTTTTATGTAAAATATATTTGTATACTATTATTAGCAAAATGTCAGGGATATTTATGTGCTACATTTTTATTATATAGGAGTGAGAGAAAGAGTGTCATGTAATTTACAGAGTAGAAACAAATTCTACTAATGCATAAAATCATTTCCCACCCTGCACCCCATGAATTTGAGATAGACTTATATCTGAACTTTGAAAAGTGATGGAATGTCAAATTCCAAACTAAATAAGTTTTTTTTATTGAGTGAATTCCAATTCCTCTAAAATGAAGGGATCTAAACGTCCCGTACTAGTAAAACACACGGGAAAATCCCAAAAATGATGAGTCCGTCACTGTTCACGTTTGCATCACTGATAAGAAACAGGAAAAAGAAAGGGATGTCCTAGAGAGGGACACACCAATAATTGCAAGAAAATCACCCCACCCGGCCCAAGATGCATCTTGAATTGACGCAATAGCTGCCGCTCCTTCAACTGTGGAGTGGAGGAGAAGACCCCCACGGAAAGGGCTCGCCGCCGAAAGGGAACAAGACATGGAACGGTCAAGGTGAGACATGCACGAGAGATGGGACGCACAGGGCAACTGGTACGTGCGTGCGCGAGGGTGGGTAGGATTAGATTACTGAACACTATAACACTGTGCTGATGCGATGATTAAACTAATAATAGTTATTATTATATTATAGTAAGGTTCTTTTGCAGCCAAAATACTTGGTCCCAATTCGCAAGTTATATGGTTAGTATTTATACATTCTGTGCACATACTATCTCCCCCTAAACCAGGACTGAAGCCCTGATCACTGTAACGTTCATCTATGGATTTTCAATAGCAATCGTTTTCTCCGTCGTCCCCCTTTGGATTTGACTTGACAGGAGGAATCGTTGGGTTGGGTGGCGGGGACACCGGAATCCCACTCCGGCCCACCGGGCACCGGCGTACTACGAAGATATCTTGTGGTCAACCCCGCATTAGCACTATCGACGATGGATGGTTACGGCAAGGCTATGGCTATCCTTCCCCACCCATACGTGTGGTGTGTGGAAACGAGACGAGCCAAATTTGGCTCGGTCGAGTAACGAGTTAGATTAGGCTTGTTGCTGGCTTGTAAGACGGTTTGTTGAGTCAATAAGTTTAGCCATAAACATAAACTTGTCTTTCAAATTATAATAAAAAATATTTAATATAATTTAAATAACATATTTTAAATTAATAGATAATAATATTACTAATATAATAGAGAAAATAGATTAATTTTATACATTAATCTCAAATAACATAAATTAATCGTCTATTTAGTACTGGCGACATTGGTAAAGTGTGACAGAAGTCATGCACGGCGTCAGGCGAAGCTGAAGATATCTACTTCTTAATTACTTGACTTTCGTTATTCAAAGAACTTAATGGCACCGTTGTTAGGCCAGTATTGTAAGTGAAGTATGTTGTACTTAAACCCTGGATTGGTATCTGTGTGGGTAAGAAATAAACAGCGTGATTGGACGTCCAGCTCGTGGGAGCAAGGCTCGCGGCGGGCTGGATACGCAGGGATCCTCACTCTCCGTATCTCCACGCGTACAAACTGACACAACAAAAAGCCACTCGGTTGCATCGGTGCGTGCAAGCTCGTCTTCATACATACAGCCCACCAATCACCGGTTAAGTGTGGTCAACGGAACGCGGCTAGGTATCCAATCAGGCGGAAAAAGAATCAGTCTACGGGAGCAACTTCTCACTCAAGCCAAATCCTACCTCCCCGTCGATCCGATTGTTCCTCACGTCGTCGCCGGCGATCGCCGCGGCCACGGGTGGGACAACCGGCCACCAACATTTGGCTCCGCGTTCCTTTCACCAACCACCCTTCACCCCCTCCATTCCTTCTATCCTTCCAACCACAAAGAACGAAAGAAAACTCCCGGAATCTATCATTCAAATCCGTTCACGGCGGACGCCTGCCTGTGCCTGAAGCTAGCGTGCGTGCCTGTCTCTGCTGCACCGTATCTTCTCCTGTGATTCCGACGGCGACGGTCGGTGGTCCAGTCCGCGGCCACAGGCCACAGCCGCACGCAGCACCCTACACCGCACGCTCGTGTTGCGGTTGGGATTCGCGAGGTACAAGCCGAGCGGCGGCACCATGCCGACCCAACTGGACACTGCTACCACCATGAGCTTTTCGTGTCTGCAGTCTACAGCAGCAACGCTCCTATCACGATTGTATCGAGCTGTCCCAAGTCAACAAAATTAGCATGCGTCTCTCTCTCTCTGCACAAGCCGCACCGTGATTCCATTTCCACCGCTTACGTCCTGGATTGACTAGCTAGCACTGGCCGGGGTTGTCATCCTATGACCAAAGAATTTTGACTCACCTGTACACAACAACCATGGTCTTGTTTGGTTTACATGTTGGTAATATAATGGATCCAACCATAACGAAATACAACACTAGACACTAATAACATCTAACCATTAGCACTTCAGCTGTTCAGCAGTTACCACATAAGTTGACAGGCACACAGTACACAGAAATACAGGCACACAAGTTGCTCAGTTTACAAATTATAAAATTCCATGTCCAGGCAATCAAACAAAGTAGATATTGATAATGATAAAGCAGTCCAACTGCTCAAGATGCCAAGACTGCATTCATGCTCTAAACTTTTTTTTTTTGACTGTCAACGGTTGGAGAGAATCCTCACCTAAATTTCATTGATTTTGGCATGACTAGGCCACACCTCAATGGCCTCGTTTTTTGGGGGAAACGAGGCAAATCCTTACATAATGTTGTGGCAGATCACAGATTATAGATTACAGATAGATGCGTAGAGCTAGCAGCGATCTGTAACATGCTCCAAACTTCAGCAATCAACAACAGTAGACTCAATTTTATACCTCCGCACAGGAAAACTGTCATCCTTAGACTTTGTTCATTTTATACCTCAACCATGTTGATTGAGGGGTATTGGATTAGAATGAGGTGAATTTTAATTAGTAAATTATTTCCCCTCTTTCTCCATAGATTTAGAAAGAAAAAACAAACATGTCCTTACCAGCAGAGGAGCCAGAGAGCCCGATCGCAATCTTGATTACAACAATATGGGTCTGAAGTAGCACCGAGACGAAGAGAGACAAAGAGATTTTTTTTTAACCAAGCAAAAGCCTACCAATTTACACGTTCAAGTGTACATAGCCTTATAAGCATCTAACACGTGTGCCCTTTTTTTCCTCTCTACCAATTACTACAAGATGAGTGTCGAGGACTTTCGGATGAGGACATATCTGATGCACATAAATTTTTGGTGCATATATAATACACATGAATTAAAAAAGTTCACAAAAAATCCTAAAAAATCATACATATTATTTTCATCATACTCCTATTATATACATTCGTTATATTTTAGCTATAATAAAAAGAGAACAATTTATTCGTTATATTTTAGCTATAATAAAAAGAGAACAATTTAGTTGATTTTCTAATTTAAACTTGTCAAAAATTTATCTTTTTATTACATCTAAAGTATAACGAATTTGAATTTGAAATTTTGCATATAATTGAAGTAAGATAGAAATAATATATATGGATTTTTTTCAGAATTTGTTTAAATTTTATTAGTTCATGTGTATCATACTTGCATCGAAAGCTTATGTGCACCGATATGTACTCCTCTGAAATGGGCACTCACTGTCATTCGAAAAAGCGACTCGTCTCGGCTCGCTCCGGGGTCGCCGAGCCAACGAGCCTAGCCATAAATATAAATCTGCTCCCTAATTATAATATAAAAATCTTAAAAATATTTTAAATAACATATTTTAAATTAGTAAAATAGATATATCACTAATATAATATAGAAAATAGATTATTTTTGTATAGTAATCTCAAATAACATAAATTATTGTCTATTCGATACTAATATTATATGCTAATTAAGAATTTATGTAATAAATTGTTATTGGGTCGAGCCACGAGCCAGCTCGCGAGTTGCACCGAGCCAAGCTGGCTCGCTCTTTTCACGAGCCACAAAAACAGGATCGGCTCGGGCTCGTTCTGAGCGTCGAGCCGGTCCGAGCCGAGCCGAGCTACTGGGAGCCCGCGCCAGCTCGTCGAGCTTGAGTTTTTTTTCAGCCCTAGCCGAAAGGGACCGAGTTCAGTGGCCATTTGAGACAAAAACTAGTATGACAACGATGCTAGGAACACCTGTAACCCCATGTTTTCCATACATTTAATTACCGAACTGTACACCTAAAAAAGTAGATTCATTAAGTAAACACGGCTAATATGAGTATATGACAGCTACGGTGGAGTGTGCAACGTCCATGGTGAAAAGGCCGTGTAGAGAGAAGCAAGCACGCCTCTCCGGCCTCCGCAGTGGCTTGGTCCAGAGTTCGCAACCACTTGAAGTTAAGCTGTGTTTAGCATGGCAACAGAACAAAACTAACCTAGCGTTTGGTTTTGGAATATGGTTGATAGATCTGTTCTACTATTAATTTATTGTTGTTTGGATTGATTCTATATAAAACCGAGTAATTCTAAAAATGAAAAAATTATGTTTAAATGTGGAATCATTTGACTTCTCAGAATCTTCCAAATCTTCAAAACCAATCGCTACCTAGGAGGAGCTGATTAGAGCCTATCAAACAACCTAACTACAGTGTTGTAGACTCCACAAAGTGTTTAGAGCTATAGTACAATTTTTTGGAGTACTCCTTTACTGCTATGAAAACTTTAAAAAATAATCTAGATATGGAGTTTAGAGTTATTTACCCGACACTACAATCGTTTATGAAAAAGGAATCTAAACTCTAGAATAGAGCTGCTACACTTAGAGTTTTGGAGAAGATCTGCTCTGAAGTGAAGCAGAGTCATGTCAAAACATGCCCTCACTATGACCTATTTGGGATAGCTTATTTAAACAGTTTTCTGAGAATATAGATTCATGAATGCTCGGACTGTTTGGACTGGCTTAAAATTTGACATTCCATCATTTTTAAGTCAATCTTAAATTCTTGGGGTGAAGTATAGAAAAATGATTTTATATATCAACGAAATATGTTTCTACTCGGTAACTTATAAGATGTTGTTCGTTTCACTCCTCTATAGTAAAAAATATAACAAATAAATATTTTCTACATATTGCTAATAATAATATACAAATATATTTCGTATATAATCATAATACCTTAAGGGCCCGTTTGTTTCGTTGGAATAAAATTCCATTTTAATAATTATAATTTAGACAAAACTAATTAAGTTCATATATTTATATATGTAATATATTTGTATATTATCCTAAATCATATGAGAAAAATAGTTATATACTACATTTATGTTATAACGAAGCAATTAGGAGAGTGTGCTATAAGTTGTACATCGGAAAAGTAGCATGTAAATCTATAGAATCAATTTCCATATCTCACTCCATGAATTTGAGATAGTCTTATATGATAACTTTGGAAAGTGGTGGAATGTTACATTCTAAAAAAATAGTCTATTCCATTAACAAGATTTCAATTCCTCAAAATAAAAGGAAACAAACGGGGCTTAATTGATATTTGCTTAAATTACTATTATTAGAATGTTAAGCAGGGCGTTATAAAAATCTGTATATAGAAAAATCTCCACGGTTTAGTATTTAGCAACCGGCAAAATCATCCCGTCACAACCACAAATTCTGAATTCACGTTAATTTGGACTACTCTCACGGAAGTCGTGCATGACGTCGCGTGGCAACAGAAAACGGAAAGAACAGACACAAAAATGCCGCGGCAGAAAGTGCCAGCGCGAGGGCGGAGAACCAGACCGAGCCGAGACGAAAAAGAAAATAAGATGACAGCTGAGCCGAATAAACCAAATTCAAACAAAAAAAAACGAGTCGGGAACGTATATGGTGCAAATCAACTCCTCCGTGTAACCGTTTAAATTTCTAATCTGATTCACATGATGGTGATCCAAAGGGACATACGCGAAATGAGAGTGGGGATTTGAAAAAATGTGATTAGTAACGGGCAGTTAAGTGTAAAATTATGTACGCCCCTAGATCCTTTGGATTAATATAATGTGGTTTAGATTAGAAGTTACACGGAGGGATTGATTTACACCAGTATATTCCCTAATTAAATAGAAACTCCGTAAAAATGAAAAAGAAAACGTTTTCCGAGCGAATTTGAAAAAGCGTGTGGATGGCTCCGCCGTCCACTCATTTTAAAAACCGCTGCCCCTCCGCCTTCGTCTTCCTTCCTCGTCCGTTCCGGCGTCCTCTCTCCCCCACCCCATGCCAACGCCCACCCCGCCGTCTCCGTCCCCGTCTCCCTCTTCTGGAACTTGCCCTCTGCTCCGGATCGGCGCGGGCCGTCGTTTTGCCATGGCATTTCCATCTTGGGCGACTCTGTTCTTCGCCGGGATGATGGTGGTGTTGGCAGCGGTGGAAGCGGAAGCGGAAGCTGGAGGAGGGAGCGTCTGCTTCGACCGGATGTTCGGTTTCGGGGACTCGCTCACGGATACTGGCAACTTCCTGCTCTCCGTGCCTGACGACTTCCCGGACCCCGCGCGGAACCTCCCCTACGGCCAGACCTTCTTCGGCCGCCCCTCCGGCCGCTATTCCGACGGCCGCAACCTGCTCGACTTCTTCGGTATCCTCCGCCTCTGTTGTTCATCCTTCTCCTCGACTTGCGTGTTCGTTATCGGCGCTTGATGCTCGTCCTCACCTTCGTCCTGATTAATGGGGATGGAATCTCCAGGATTTCTTTGTGCGAATTCAAACTTTACTACTACTCCATGGATTTTATCTCTACGGTAACATTAAGATTTCGTAGAAATATACTGTAGTTCTGGTGTCAATTCTGTCTACTTAGATTAATAATTATCTTCCTCTTCGCTTCCTTTCGTGCCGCGTACTCGTCAACCCTATGATGCCAGGGGATGGGAGTCACTAGTCGTTTAATTTTTATACAAGCAATAGACTAGTCGTTTAAGGGCTTGTTCGGTTATTCCTATCCTATGTGGATTGGATGGGATTGGAAAAAATTGTGAAAGATTTTGACTTGTTTGGGATTGAAACCCATCCAATCCCACCCAATCCACATGGATTGAGAGCAAAACGAACAGGCCCTTAGGAGGCGCCGCCAGTGCCGTGGTGGTGAGGAGAATATAGTGTGGCCAGTTATGCTATTTTCTTTTGGCCCCTGTCTCCAGCGAGAGCATGTTCCCCCTACTGAGATTGGGAATTTGTTAACCGTGGCGTTTACATAAAAAACATGCATTGTAAATTTGTAATTGCTGTTGGAAACGTCCATGTGGGGGTCAATGAAATGTTCTCTAATCATATACGATAACATGATCGGTTTCAGAATTCATGAACTATAAGCAGCTGCAACCATCTCTCTGCCTTTTTTTAATATTATGGGTGTGCGTGCTTGGGTCTTCTGGACCTCCTCTGGAGGAGCCCGTCTCCTTTTTCTACTGAAAAATGGCTCGCCAATTTAGACCTCCTTCTGCAGAGCTTCACTCCATGATTCTCTAGCTCCAAGAGCTAATTCTCCAATAGAGTAATTCCAAATGATTCTAAAGTAGAAATGAATCTATTTAACGAAAACCGTTTGACAAATTGTGCGTGAAGTGATTTCTAAGGGGTTATAAGCAGGTTTTTTTTGCTCCCACTCTCTAGTATAAAATGGAGACTGATTCACTTCACTCACACCATTAAGCAACTCAGTTTTTAGTCGTTTGGCTTTCTAGAAGTGATTCTCGCTAGTAACATAGCTGTGCCAGCTCTTGCCAAACACCCCCTTAAACGTTCGCCCCCTTAAACGTTTGGTAGGGCTTCTCCAGAGCAACCGGACCCGGAGTTGGAAAGGAGCCATACGGGGCCTATATACTAGTCACATATAATAAAATCTGTAGATCTCAATAGTTGGGAAGAAACATTCTACTGCAAATACCCAGCTGATACAGGGTGTATCAGCATAAGTCGGTTGCCATTCCCAGTTCTCCCCAACCACTAGCACTGGTGGCATCATCTCTCCTTGAACTAGCACACAATTGGTAGCTCCAAGCCTCCAACTAGGCAACTACCCGTTAAATTGGTGGCACTCATCATGTGGTCAACACTTACATATCGGCCTTTCATTTCCCAGTCATTTAACATTCTGGGCCTTTTCATGTTTCCGCATCTGATTACTTGTCCTGTCCTAACTTTGTTTTTGACATGTTTGTTCTTTTGTTACATGCAGCAGAGGCATTTGGGTTGCCATATGTGCCACCTTACCTAGGCAGTGGGGACTTCCAGAATGGCGCAAACTTTGCAGTCGGCGGCGCAACTGCTCTCAATGGCTCGTTCTTCCGTGAGCGCGGTGTGGAGCCTACATGGACGCCTCACTCCCTTGATGAGCAGATGCAATGGTTCAAGAAGCTTCTCCCATTCATTGCACCATCTGAGACAGGTAAGTGACTTCCTGAGTTATCTGTTTGGTCACAGTTCCTTTTCCTGCATGGTGTTTGATGAAATGGAACCATTACCTGTTAACAGGTTTATTAAAAATGTCAATGGGCCATCTGGTTGGTTTTTACATTATGTTAATAAAGATGGAAAGTAGTGGCAGGATGCTGAAAAACGTGCTGGCTAACTGAGCTACTGTTTTCAACTTGTGGCTTTGTGAGGGAGCACTCTGTTTTGCTTATTTTATGGTTGTTAGAGATTGTAGTTGACTAGTAGCAAGTGCCCAGCTGATAAATGTGACTCAAATTTTACTTTATTGGGCCTTCTATTGGGGTGAAACATGTGCTTTTATGTTTGAAATGTGATCTAGTGGCTTGCTATGGACTTATGACAGGCATGCAGGTGGGAATTATGGTTGTTTTGAGCACCAAGACATTTGTTGCAATTGTCAAACAATTCAATAATTATCATTTGATTATTTTCATGGGAAAACATAAAATATTTACCAAGTTTTGAAATGAGTATCGTCTATTTTTATTGTTTTAGCTAATATAAGTACCTGTATTAATTAATGATATTATTACAAAACGTCCTCCAAAATTTATACGAGAATCGCTATTGTGTGCCGTAGTTGGTTTCATGGAATTAGTTGTTATCAAAATCAAACACACACAACACAATGCAGTTCTGAAAACTCACTGAATTTTACTTGTATGCAGAGCTAAATGAAATAATGTCCAAGTCACTTTTGTTTGTGGGAGAGATTGGCGGAAATGATTACAACCATTTAATCGTTAGGGAGAAATCTGTTGATGAGCTACATGAAATTGTTCCTAATGTTGTTGGCGCCATAAGCTCGGGCATCACGGTATGTATTTGTGTTGTATGTGTGCCCCCCTTTCTAGTGAGGTAATGTTTAGAGCCTGTATGCATTTGCATTAAGAGTTTGCATGTTTTTCAGGACCTTATAAATCTTGGAGCAAAGAAGTTAGTTGTTCCAGGGAACTTCCCAATAGGGTGTGTCCCATTATATCTTGCAATCTTTCAGAGCCAAAAGGAGGGTTACTATGAGGAACAAACAGGATGCATTAAGTGGCTCAATGAATTTGCTGAGTACCATAATAGGATGCTTCAGGAGGAGTTGGAGAAACTCAGGAATCTTCACCCTGATGTAACCATCATTTATGCTGATTATTACGGTGCTGCATTGAACATATTCCGTGCCCCACTCAAGTTTGGTGAGTTCCATTTTCAATTCAAACCAACTAAAACACACTACCTCCATTTTTTTATTTGTCGCGGTTTAGTTCAAAAATGAACTAGCGGGCGACAAATATTCAAGAACGGAAGTAGTATGATATAAGTGATGTTGACTTTATGTTCTGAGTGGGTGATTGAACCTGTTATATTAAAAATTTGATACATGGAAATGTTTCAAAAGTCCTAAAAAGTGAGAAGTACTGTCACATGTTCAATGATCTTTAGTTATGGAGGACTGTTATTTGGTTATGCACAAGATATGCATGACTGTTACTTAAATGTTTGGTTAGTGCTATAAGTTGTGAACGCTATGCAGGTGTTGGTTAATCTTATGGATTGTGCTTTGTCTGGAGACAGGATGAGACTCTTAAGTTGGGTTTGATTAATGTTATTATCACTTTATTGATTAGCTTGTATAATTTGGTAAATAGGCAATGGACGCATCTTATATAATTCTTATCTACTCTAGTCCAGTTTATAAGGTGTTTGCACATACCAAGATTCAAACTTTACAATCTTTAATAAGCAATAATTTGGCTAACAAGTTTTAACTATTATAAAACAAACATGATATGGTTAAATTTGTAACTAAATATACCATCTAATAACCATAAGTTTATAACTACAAACAATATAATGTAAAATAAATGAACGGTCAAAGTGTAACTTAGGAAACCGTGTCATGTTAAACTGTGCCTTGTAAATCGGACAGGAGGGGGTAATAATAGGATTGTGACTGGACTGCTTTACCTGTGCTAGACAATAACATGACTCATTTACTTGTCGATCCAGTTTGCAACCTAAAGGCAGAGCTTTGAATCAACTTTGAACTGTTCTACAGTGCTTTATTATGTATGCTTAGCTCTTATTAGAGTGTCACCTTAAACGAAAATAGCCGGAAATAATCCGATGTTTTGTAACAAATTATTAGTCAAAATTTTAGCACGATCCTGTGTTCTCATTTGGCATAAATTTTAGCATCATAAAAAATATATTCTCTGCATCCTTAAATCTTTGTTTCTCTTTTTGTTGCTTACATCTGTGGAGCTTATCTCATCATCTGCATGTTATCTGCACTAACCCAGTACAAGGAACCTAACAGCTAGAGAAGCTTAGAGAAACAAACTATTCTATTTACCATCTCTGTTCTTCCATGTTTTATTTACTAAGCAACAAGAGATGTTCTTGCAGGCTTCACAGTCCCACTGAATGCGTGCTGCGGAAGTGACGCTCCGTACAACTGTTCCCCTTCAATACTGTGCGGGCGTCCTGGATCTACAGTGTGCCCTGACCCATCAAAATACATCTCATGGGATGGTCTACACTTCACCGAGGCGAGTTACAAAGTTGTCATCCAAGGAGTACTAGGGGGGTACGCCAAACCTCCTCTTTCAGAAGCCTGCAAGGGTGCGGAGTTCAAAGTTTCTCAACTTCACCAATGTACAGATAATCCAACAAACACCGTATCATACGATGCCTTGAGCTCTTTTATTTGATCTGCTGAGCTCAAGTACTTTTATATTTGTGCTGGTAAAAAAAGTGCAGTTTAGAGTTACAGTGGGCAGTGTAGATGCTGCAGGACCGGGTATCTTGGACACTTCTCAGAGCGGAGAAGAGATCCATCGATCTAGAGTCATGTAGTTCTACAATCAACTTGGCTGCTGGGAGGAGGTAAAAAAAGGTGGGGATTTTGTAGTGTGGAAATTTGCAATAACCGAAGGGATACAGGTGGTCATACTGCTATATAGGAACCTAGATCTATGATTCTGCTTCTGAGGGCAATGTATGTAGATATGGGCTCAGTTGCCTTTTAACAGATACATGCATATATACAGTGTAAATTTGTTGATTCACATTAACCAGGATAATAACCGTTGTCGAATCCTTGACTTAGATATTAACATTTTTTTTCTTTATATTAAGTTGTATGTGTCAACCAATTCAATCCAAAAGCTTAAACGTATGAAAGAGATAGACAATTCACTTATATTTTATTCTAACATTCTCATGTCGAGCCTATTTTAGGTCTCTGGCGTGGAATATAGGAGCCAGTAACAATTATTCTATTTAATTGTGCTTATTAGAATTCGAGCTCGAGACCTCTAACTCTAATACCATATTAAGTTGTATGTACCAATTCAATCAAAAAGTTTAAGATGATGAAAGAAGGTGAGAAATCCACTTATATTATATTCTAACACTTTGTACCGTTCTTGTTTGCAAATTCGTTTGTGTCAAACTTCTTCGAAAAATTTAGATCAGATGTTATATTAGATTCTAGCAACTATAACTGCATGTTGAAAACTACCAACATGACGAAAGGCAGCCGTTCACTTCAGTTTCATGAATGTGACTCATGAACAAGCTTTATACGTAAGGCTGTATGCAGTAGTCTACCTAAAGTTTACTTGAAAATAAAGTATTGTTTTGCACTATTCTGCAATATAGGTTGTACTGTTCGCAGAGTGGAGTTTGAATATAGGTATGAGTAAGCTGCTGGAGATAGTCTAAGTACACAGATCGGCTATATTCAGTGAAAAATCGAGTTCATCTTTTTCTTCATTTGTTTTACGGAACACATAGTTTAACGATGTATTTGGTTTGAGGTCAAAGTAGGATGAGGCGGGGCGACACCGTCCTCGATTTTTTGGATCACGCCGCCACAAAAAATTGCTCTCATCTTTACCTCGCTCCCACATGACTCTCATCCAAACACTATAAAAACTATGATTGTCCCCTTTCATCCATCCTTGTACATCCAACCAAACACACCTTAAGCTATAGCTGAACTAGTCGGTTGCCCGTGCGTTGCGACGGCTTACAACATGTAAACTATCCACCAAAAAATTCAAGATTTTTTATTGATTTTATCTGCTCTCTGTATAATATTTTTTGATTTGGCTAACTGATGTTATTGTTTACTCCATCCAATATGTTTTGTTATAGCACGGTCAATGAAGTGAGCGATTAGAATAGAGTTTACAACGACTGACTGGACGAACATAGATTATAAAATGACATAAATCCACCATATATAGACCAAATAAGAGAAAGTTTGTGAGCTCAAGTTTCTAAAATAAGTCACATGAACTCAAACTTATATAAAAGATAGATCAAAATATGGAGTGATTGCTAAAGTCAGGCATCAATAAAAACTGGATGCGCTCCATATAAATTATGCTACTTCGTAGCAATTACTAACGTTTAAAATCAACAAATAACCTTTTATTTTACTGTTAATGTGACAAATCATTGTTGCTCCATCCAATTCAGCAACCTCAAGCACTATTGAGTCCATTGCGCCAATGTGGTCTCAGAAACGACTTAATGCTTGCAAGAACCAAGAACGTCGTCTCGTGCTTGGGCTGTAGCCTCAGCCCGAAGTGCTGGCCCGGCTCGACACAGTTATATTTTTTATTTTACAAAAAACGTATATACATATATACAATTTATATTCTATATTAAAAACATTTGAGCATGATGTTTTGTTGGTTAGACAGCTTTACCCAATGTCACCCGCCCTTCATCCATCAGGGCATGGGTTCGAACCCCACCTCATGTACCATTTTTAACATTTTACGCTGATTTAATTAAATGAGCCGACGGGCTGCACCATTTTTTAACATTTTACGCTGATTTAATTAAATGGGTCGACGGGTATAGATGGCCAAACGGGCCGCCTAGCCCGACCCGGCACTAGCACTATTAGGCACGGCACTATTAGTAATCGTGTCGTGTCGTGCCGGCACTAGTGCCTAACCAGCGGCCCAGACACTACACTATAGTGCCTAATCGTGCTGTGCCGGCACTATACGACACTAATACCTAATAGTGCCTGTGCCAGCCCAGGCAATATTTCATTTTAAAAGCTCAAAAAATATAGAAGATCTTTAAAATTATATATATAATTTTAAAACTTTAATATTTATATCATTATAAAGTGAATTCATTATGTGTAAATCATAACAAATAACAATGTACAACCACGTGCACATATCACAATCACATCTATAAACCACATGTTGGTCTAAGTCGTGCCTAACCGTGCCGGCCAGTTAATCGTGTCGTGCTCGTGCCAGCTCATCGTGCCAGGGTGGCGGCCCAAGCACGGCATTAGACTCGTGTCGTGCCGGCACTGGCACTATATGAATCATGCCCGTGCCGTGCCGAAGCACTATAGGCCGTGTCGTGCTTAGTGCCGCCCATTTAGCACGGCCCGTTTGGCCATCTATATCGACGGGCTAACGGGCTGGCCCGGCACAGTCAGCAGGTCGGCATGACGTGCCTGGGCCAGAGTTGTGGCTCGTGGACGTCTGGCCTGTGCCGATCCGCCGTTTGGCCATCTATAGGCATGCATCGATTAATTTGAAATAGCTTGTGAGGGGTTATTTGTAAAAAATGACGCAGGACGACCGTTGAAACTGGTGCTTTAAGTATAATATAGATTTCTTCTAGTGTTTTGAAACTTATAATTTGTGTGTATCCGTCCAGCCAAATCTCTACTACCGTGAAGAATGTAAGGGGGTAGGCTGCCACCCCGTTCTGCCCTCCCTCGGTTCTTCCCTCCCCCGTCCGTTATTGTTCCACCCGCAGCAAAAAAATGCTACCATGGCTCAAGGATCGAACCCTAGATGCCTTGAGCAGAACAACTAGGCTCCCACCCACTAGCCAACTCGACTCATGTTGGATTACATTCAACATCAACTACGATATCTAGGCAATGAGGTAATTCATGCTTAGTTTTTCATTTGGTGACCCTGGTATATATAATTTTTTACCCACCCTGGTATTTTTAACAACAACTTACACACTTGCAGGTGATAGACTATTGCATAAATTTAATAAAATCTCAAGATCATCTAAAGTGTCGATCTCGAGGTCGTGTCCACATAGAAAATGATTTTCAGTTCAACTTTCTAAAGCGAGACGGTGATGTTGAAACTAAAACAGATGAGCTATATCTAATTAAAGACATGTCACAAATATGTAGTGTTGAATGAAGGGTTTTACTTTACCTAGACCATGACACGTTAAATATGAGTTTGAAATTTACGCGGTTATTGTTTGCATGTATTTTATTTTTTATGCAATATTTATAATCGTTTTGTAGGTGTATCCAATTAAAGACACATCACAAATATGTAGTGCCTCCTTGTCTCCCTCTCCTCCTGCGGTGACAGCTTCCTCGAGGAGATGAGCGCACCGCCCCCACGATCGGCCTACCTCCGCCGCCCCCACGTGCACCACCACCATCGGGTGGGAGAGGAAGTAACGACTCGCCTGAGGCCAACCCCCAGTGGGAGGGGCAGTTATGACTCGCCCGAGGCAAAGCCAAAACGGGACAGGCAGCCACGACTCTTCCTAGGCCACTCTCGGGCGGGAGACACAGTCACAACTCGTCTGAGGCCAAGCCCAGGCCGGCCAGGCAGTAACGACTCGCCTGAGGTCATCCGTGAGCGGGACAGACAATCACGACTCGCCCGAGGCCAACCCCCCAGGTGGGATACACAGTTATGACTCACCCGAGGCCAACCCCGGTGGGATACAAAGTTACAACTCGCCCGAGGCCAAGCCAAGATAGAATAGGCAGTCCGCCCGAGACAACCCTCGGGTGGGAGAGGCAGTCACGACTCGTCCAAGGACAAGCCCAGGCAGGACAGGCATCCACAACTAGCCCGAGGCCATCCTCTGGCGAGACAGGCAGTCACGACACGCCAGAAGCCAACCCCCGATGGGAGACACAGTCCCAACTCCCCGAGACCAAGCCCTGGCTGGACAGTTAGCCATGACTCGCTTGAGGCCATCCTCGGGTGGGATAGGCAGCCATGACTCGCTCGAGGACAACCCCGGGTAGGAGAAGTAGTCACAACTCACTTGTGGCC
Organism: Zea mays; assembly: GCF_902167145.1. NCBI lineage: Eukaryota > Viridiplantae > Streptophyta > Magnoliopsida > Poales > Poaceae > Zea > Zea mays. Next base: position 146,734,356 of record NC_050103.1, read on the forward strand.
ATCCTCAGGCGGGACAGGTAGTCACCACTCGCCCGTGGCCAACCCCCGGCGGGATACGTAGTCACGACTCGCTCGAGGCCATTCTCGGGCGGGAGAGGTTGTCAAGAATCGCCCAAGGCCAAGCCCGGGCAGGAGATGCAGTCATGGCTCGCCTGAGGCAAACCTCAGGCGGGAGACACAATCATGACTCGTCCGAGGCCAAGCCTGTGCAGGGGACGCAGTCACGACTCGCCCGAGGCCACCTTTGGGCGTGAGACGCAGTCATGACTCGCTCGAAGCCATGCCCAGATGGGACAGGCAGTCATGAGTCGCCCGAGGCCAAGCCCAGGAGAGAGACACAATCACGACTTGCCCGAGGCCACTCTCGTGTGGGAGAGGTAGTGACGACTCGCTTGAGGCCAAGCCTACATTGGACAAACATTCATGACTTGTCCTAGGACAGTCTTGGGCAGGAGACACAGGCACGACTCACCCGAGGCCATGCCTAGGTGGGACAAGCAGCCACGACTCCCCCGTGGCCACCCTCGGGCAGGACAAGCAGACACGACTCGCTCGAGGACAACCCCGGGCAGTACTGGCAGTAACGACTCGCCTGAGGCAACCCTGGGCGGGAAAGACAACAATGATTCGCCTGAGGGCAACCCTGGGTGGGAGAGGCAGTCATGATTCACTCAAGGCCATCCTCGGGGGAGAGGCAGTCATGACTCGCCCAAGGCCATCTTCGGATGGGAGAGGCAGTCACGACTCGCCCGAGGCCACCCTCAGGCGGGAGACACAATCACGACTCGTCCGAGGCCAAGCCTGAGTGGGACAGGCAGCCACGACTCGCTTGAGGCCATTATCGGGCGAGACAGGCAGTCACGACTCGCCCGAGGCCAACCCCCAGCGGGAGACGTAATCACGACTCAACCGAGGCCAAGCCCTGGCTGGACAGTCAGTCACGACTCGCCTGAGGCCACCCTCGGGTGGGACAGGCAGTCATGACTCGCCCGAGGGCAACCCCAGGCGGGAGACGTAGTCACGACTCGTCCGTGGCCATCCTCAGGTGGGACAGGCAGTCACAACTTGCCTGAGGCCATCCGCGGGCGGGACAGGCAGTAATGACTCGCCCAAGGCCATCCACGGGCGGGATAGACAGTCACAACTGGACCGAGGCCAACCTCCGGCAAGACAGGCAGTCACGACTTGTCTGAGGCCATCCTCCGGTGGGATACGCAGTCATGACTCGCTCGAGACCACTCTCGGGCGGGAGAGGCTGTCAAGATCGTCCAAGGCCAAGCCCGGCGGGAGACGCAGTCACGACTCGCCCGAGGCCACCCTCGAGCGAGAGACATAACCACGACTCGTCTGAGGCCAAGCCCGGGCGGGACAGGCAGTCACGACTCATCTGACTAAACAATGATCTATACACACACAAGTGTCACCCTGCCGGTTGATTACCTCACTAAACAATGACCTATGCCTGCATAGGTATTACCCGTTGCAACGCACGAGCATATACCTAGTATAATATATAAGGCATGTTTGGTTTGACTTTTTTATAGAGCTTTTCTAAAAAGTAGCTATGGGGAGAACCTGGCTGTGAAGAAAAGTTGGCTGATAAAAATACAGGTGTTTAACAATGGGGCTGTAAGGAAATCTGCAGCTAATAATAAAGGTGTTTGGCTGACCGAATTATTAGAAGTCGCCCAGCTTCTTGAGGCAGCGGCTGTGTGTGTGCTTCTCGTGGGCTGTTGATCGCCCGCTTCGTAGTGAAGCGCTTGAATGAGAAGTTAGGCGAGAAGCTGGCTTTTTGGTTCGACTTTAAGCTTCTGGCAGCCACAATCTTGAAAGAAGCTGATTTAAACACAACCATAGCCAATCCATTAAAATACAAGGGAAGGTGATGCAAACAATCTGCACTATAAAGAAGCTGGTATTTCCACGAAGAATATTTTTTATAAAGACTAAATCTAGCTAACTACTTTTTGCTATCTAGAAACTAGGAAGTCGTACTCAAAAGTCAAAACTTGAACTTCAGACCTTACTGCCTACTTGATGGCCAGTGGATACCCGTTACCCGCCGCCCACTACAATTTTAGCATTAAACATCAAACAACAATTTTATTACATTTCAAAATAATTATCATTCCAATAGCATTAAATGATAATTTCAGCACCAAACAACATGTTATGGATAAAAATTGAAAAATAAGAATTTATGATAATATATAAATCCGAATGGCCCACATGTTAGATATCCATTGGGTAACGTGTATGGATACTGGATATCCATACCCACGAAAAAATATATCCGCGGATACCTTATTATATCCATAATCGTACTCGTGGATATCAAATTCCACCATACCCATATCCAATGGATAATTATCCGCAGTTATTTACCCATATCCGTACCCATTGCCATCCCTAAGACCGTCATTGTGGTAGTCTGGTGGAGTAACATTTCAAAAGATTCAAGGTCGAATTCGTTTTAGATCAAGGACTCTAACCAAGGGCAATAAATTCGATACGACCGAATTAGTTCTAGAGGTTGAAAAGCCCAACACAAGCAATGTGTAGAACTCAAAGCCCAAGAACTCAGTTAGACTTTGTTGGGATACTCTAGTATTCACCTTAATCCACATGTGTTGAGGTGGATTAGAGTGCACCTCAACACATGTGGATTGAGGTAAATACTAAAATATCCAAACAAGTCCTTAGGGACTGAAAAACACGCTTAGCATAGGGCAAACAATACACTTATAAACATGTAGTAGGGATAGCAATTTTACTCGCGGATTTGGATATCCGATCCGATGGAGTCGGACATAGATATATTTTTGACAAATGGGTTAAACCCATATCTAATCCGAAGTTTGGCGGACATAGATTCAGATATTACCTCCCACCCACGGATTATCCTTCGGATATCTAAAATTAGCCAATAGTTTATTTTTGCCTAGCTCATATTACACAGCAAAGACCAAACCCTAACTCCCTAAACCCGACACATGACGCTACAATTTTCCCACTGTTGGCCACCCCTTCTTGCCATGTTGGCTTCCTGCCCTGCGTCCCATGCCCCCTTCCAAGTCTCGCAAGCCGTAGCACCGCTGGAGGCTGGCCGACGACTGCTCCTTCTAGGTTCTATACCCTGTTGTTGGTCGTAGTTCGCGCATCATAGGCCACCCCTTTCTACACCCATGGTCGCGCATTTCTACACGTGCCCCAATCTTGCGTCGGCTACTCCCGGCTCCTTAGTCCATGTCGTTGCCACCCCTTCACGCTTCCAATCCGGCCTTAGTGAGCCTCCCTACTTCCCTAGTGGCCCTTGGCTCTCGTCCCCTTTCCTTGTAAGGTACGACCGATTAAGGGAACATACAATCGATCCAATCAATCTATTAACTAGTTTATTTACATTCTTGCCCTAGAAGTAGCATCAACAAGTCTTTCTCATCGTAATCTTTACCTCTCCATGGGTCGACGTCGTTTAGAGACGTCTTGGGCAGCATGTCAACCCCCGAGACAACCCTACGATAATTCCTCTCTGACAGGGGTCCTTCACGGTGGGCGAGATCCAAGGTCTGCAGAAGATCCACGAATCCCTCTACGCGCCTCGCGGATGATCTGTGGCTCGTATGCAGACGGTCCGTGTAACACCCCAGGTGTTACTTAGGGTTTTCACTCAAGACTACACTATTGAACCCAACATCACATGTGGTTTAGTTTGAGCAAAAGACACCAAACTTGGGGATCAAGATCCTAAGTAGGTGTAACCCATCTTAGAAGTCATGCCTTGGCCTTATCATGCACTAAAGAGAAGAGAATGACTCAAACCCTAATTCAAATCCCTTGTAGGCAAATGGAGCCCTAGAGGGGATTATGGCAAAAAGTCTATGTAAATCACATTGTCATGACTTGGACTAATTATAAAAGTTGTAATATACTTAATACCCTACAAAACATAGTAAGAGTGTGACCCCAAAAAGGATTCAGAAGAACCCCAAAAAGGTCACCAAAGAGAAGAGCATAAAAGAAAAATCAGGATTTGCTCAAGTTCAAAACCGACCCTCTTTCAAAGATCAAACATGTTCACTTTAATCCCAACCTCAAAACCTTATGGCCCAATTGACAAAATGGCGCCCAAAGACCCCTAGAACACCCTGGAAAAGTTTGAACCCAACCCTAAGCCTTTTGACACGACTTGGCATGGCTTTTGTCTCGGTGTGGACAGCTCTGACAGAGCCGACTTCCCACCCCCATATCTCTCTACTCCTACCGTATCCTTGCTTGGAACTCACATCAAAAAGGTAGGATTTGGTGCAGGGAAGAGACTGTACATGGGGGTTTTGCCAAGATCTGCACGCTAAGGCGATCAAATCGGCCGTTTAACCTGGCAGAAGTAAACCCCCACGTGTTCGACGTGGGCTAACACTCGGGGGCGCACTCAGAGCACGCCCGCACGCGAACCCTGTGCATCCGCGGCCGCACCGTGACCATGCCCGTGTCGCGGCTATAAAGCCCACCCTAGTGCCCGGCTATCTTCCCCGTTGCCTCCTCTGTACCACGCCTAACTCCCCCGAGCTCGCCCATAGCTCCGGCGACCTCCCCGCGACCCGCCAGAGCCGCCCGAGGGCAACCACCGTGGCCAACCCCTTTCCCGCCCTCCTTCGCTCGATCCAAGCCTTCTAATAGATCCCCTAGGAGGCTGTGAAGCTTACCTGAGCTTGAACCGAGAACCCGCGCCACCGGAATAGCGCAATCGTGCTCGCCGGAGTTCGGAACCCCGCCGGAGCACGTGGATCGGGTAAACCTCTGCACCATTTCTCAATTCGTTGTGCGCATGACCTCTACATCACCCCGTGGAGCTCCTCGTGCGCTTTAATTGAACCCTACCGCCGTGGTTTGGACGGAGCAGGAGCCGCCAACGACCTCCGTCGCCTGCGCTCGTGGCCAGGGCAGCTCCGACCACCTCTGACGCCGACCCGCACACCGACGTGACCGTCGTGACCTCCCCGACGTCACTGACCACCCCGCCGGAGCTCTACTGCCGCCGGTAAGCCTCGCCGCCGTAATCTTTGTCGCGGGTACTGTTAAAGCCAGCCAGGGAGCGCGGGTTAGATTTCGGCTAAGTCTAGGGGGTTTTGTGCAATATCAGTGACTCATGCAAATAGTAGACCGAGGACTGTTTTGAGAGAGAAAAAGGAGAGAAAATCCAGGGGGGTTCAGCGCAAACCTGTATTTCTTTTCCCTTTCGAATTTATTCTTCTTTTAAATATTACAGAGAACTAAATAAATGCATAACTTGAAGAATAATTATCCAAAATTTGTCAAACCAATTTTGCTAGACTTTGTGAAATATAAACTATCAGACAAAAATAGTAAACCCCATAGTTCCTGCATTATTTTCTAGAGTTTTGAATTAATTAAGAAAACTGCTCAAAACTTAATATTAGGAGGAAAAATAGAAATATTATTAGACCAGGGTTAAGAAAAATAGTGGAGACACTAACCTAGTAGTTACACTGTATAAAATTAATAAACACCCCAGTATACAAGGTTAAGGAGAGTTTGTTCACTAAAGCTTGTTTATGCTCAAACTTAGGAAAATTAAGAAAAGGGATTAAAAATGGAAACCAGAGGGCAACCATATTTTTCCTAGCATGCCTAAGTTATGTAGTTCACAAGAAAAATCTATTGAACCATAGTCCAGTGAGAGGAAATTGTACTCACAATTATTCATGAAAAACAGAGAAAACTTTGAAAAAACATAAGAAAATAATCCTAAGGAGAAAACACCCCTACCTTAGGAATAACTATTCTTGTGCTAAGAGGAACCTAGGAAAAATACAAGTTCTGTTGTTTGATATTCTTCAAATAGCAAGTTAGTTATAAGTGTCTTTTTGGCATTAAACTTTAGAAAATCATAACTAAATAACCACTAGATAACCCTCTGTGATTTTTGGCACAAAAGCATGTTATTAACCATAGATACTAGCAAAAATAACCCTTAGTACAGAACCCACACCTAGATAAGGGTTGTAGTGCAAAGTAACCCCTCTGCCCCAACTTTTGTTATTTTTGTCCAGGGCATGTTCTGTTTATTTTTGACCTCAAAATTTTAGGACAGACTTCAGAGCCCAATATTCACCCACTGTAATGTTTACAAGATTTTTGCAAATTTTGAAATCACTATTGTAGTTCAAACCACCTTAAGAGCATAAAAAGACAATAAAAAGAGGAATTAGTAGTGGAGATTAATGTTGCCCTAACCAAAACTACAAAACCCTTGAATACCTGATAGAACCTTTAAAGGGCAATCCAAATCTTAATCCACTATGTTTACCTCTAAGCAAAACCTCAAACCTAAATTGATAAGCATAAACCTCAAGAGCTTCTTATAACAAAGAAACCCTAAGTTATCAACTAACTTAGTTTTTCTTCACTAAGCATAATGATTATTAAATCCTGCATAATCATAGCATACGTATTTCTTATTCATTGCATTCGATAGATTGCAACATCGCTGACGGAGAGTACATCCTCGTGCCGGAGCAAGGAGTTGCTCAGGAGGTAGCCCCGGATCCAGCACCAGAGCCTGCCATCGAGGATCTGCCTGCCCCAGCTTTGGAAGGCAAGCCCCGGTTTTATGCATAACCTATTCTATATGCTATTTTACTGCACTTAATGTTTGTAGGCTTGTATTGTGCACTTAAGTGTAGGAGTTGTTTGGAACCTTAGTTGCACGACTCAGGATACCTTTTGAGATGGATACTAGTATGCTAGGTCGAGTAGCTGTTTTACTAATTAGGGATCTCGGTAGAAGTCGAGTGATTTTTCTAGCACTCACGCGAGGTCAGGAAATTGATTGTATCCACCTTGATAACAGAATGATAAGGGTCTGTGGACTCAGACCCATGGGGGTTGCGATGTCTACGAGACGAAATTGGAATAAGGATTAACGTGCGGATACCTGTGTCAAGCGTTTGAACGTACTAAGCTCATGCCGAGAAATATGGTAAATCGGTAAGCCTAGTACCTGATTGAACCTGGCAGCAGATTGCCCTCCTCACGCGACCTGAGACGTGGTCTCCCATTCCGGTTATGGTGGGTACAAGTGCGGTCACTGCACGACGGCAGTCGGGGTCAGTGAGGCATTGTACGCCAAGGCGGTGAGCCCCTCTCTGCTGACGGGGAATCGATGGGGACAGTTGATGTGTGTGGGGACGAAGTGCCTCGCCATGTCGTGTGTTTAGGTTTACCTTGCAAGGATAAAAACTCGATTCGAATCGTCTGCTTCTCGCAGCTAATGAGACTGCTTGATCCATTGTACTGCATTGAGTAACAAGTGGAAATGTGATGATTTAGCAAAAGATGTTGATTGCTAAATTGCTTGATACCATGAATGAGTAGATAGTACACATTTAGTCTTAAGAGAGACACTAAAACTGGAAAAAGCTAAAACTTGATTTTTAGACCCAGCTAGTGCTTTTGGCAACCAAACCCCTCAGCCACACAGCTGCATGTCTAGAGGTAGAGAAGTAGACTCCTCACACCGGGTAAGTCTAGCTGAGTATTAGTATACTCAGCCTTGCTTGTGGCATAATTTTACAGGTTCTCTGGAGGACATGGTTGCTGGAGTGACTTGGTCGTTCATCTTGCCACCGGGTTGGACAGTCGAGTGGGACCCTACCTCAGCCGAGGAGGAGCATGAGGAGTGATGGGATAGGCTTCCCCATCTCTCTGTTTACTTATCGTTAGTTTTATTCCGCTGCATTCCGAACAATGATCTCCACTTTTGCTAAAACTCCGATGTTGATGTAATAATTTGATACTCCTTAATGTATGGTTTTATGCTTTATTGTATTTATTATGTGCCTCACCATCGAGTGAGTACGTGGTACTTGATCCTGTTAGTGGCCTCGTCGGACTAGATCCGAGGGACTGACGTGTTATTCCTATTTAAGTGTGGTCTAGCCTCTAAGGCGGGACTTAGGCACTTAAGTTGGAATAATTCGGACGGTTCCGCCACAGTCCGCACGTCCGCGGAGAAGGTCGGAGCCTCTCGCGGATGGTCCGCGCTCGCGTAGAGAGGATCTCGAGGTCCTGCATGCCGTATGCGTGTCATTGGGTTTATTTGTGATTGGCCCTAAAAACAAGCCAACAGCACAGATACAGTTTTTATCTCGTGGATATATGAAATCGTGAACCATATATATGAGTGTCCTACCGCCCGCTCCAATGCCTGCCATCCATCTGCAGCACTAATAAACACCGCGCGCGTTGACATAGGTCGCCCTCCGCGACGGGCTGGATGAGGAAATGGCCTTGTGGGGCCATCTTGTTAGCACCTCAACAGCACCCGTCGAGCAGGCAGCTGAGACAGTGGACGCGGAGCCAATGGGCCGTCGAGAGAGAAGGCCCAATGTCCGTTATGCCGGCCCAGAGTGGCGGCTGTAATAGGCGAGAGTGTGCGTGGGTGTGGCAGGAAAGAACATAGTATTGTTACATTTCGTATTCTGTACTAAGTAGCTACTTTCCTCCACCCAAAAACCCTCTGTTCCTACCCTTCTTCTACCTCGCGACACCGTCACACACGGTGGCTGCTAACATCTGGTATCAAAGACCACCGATCGCCGAGCCTAGAGGGTGTGCCTCACTACACTCGTCGCGCACGGATGGCAGGAGCAACAGATCCGAGTATCGCCACGGCGCTGGAGGACCAAGCCCGCGCACTCAAGATGCAAGCGAAGACGCTCGACTCAACTCAGAAGCTCCTCCAGCGGATCTGCGAACGCTTCGACGAGCAGGATGGGCGCTGGCGCGAACTGGAGCACACGGTGGCTACCAACGCCTCCGAACTGTCGACGCTGCAGGCCAAAGTGGATGCGGCGGATCTGGAGCGCATCGTGGAGGACCATGTCGGGGCACATGTGGAGGCGTTTGAGCGTGCGGCCTGGCTCCGTCTCGATGACCTCGCAGCAACAACCACAACAAGGGTGGTGGCACTGGAGAACGTCCACCAGGTGTTCGACACCTGGCGCCCACGCGTCGATTCCTCCATGGACGCGATGCGGGCGGAGCTCGCCAAGGTCTCCCGCTTCCTCGAGCGCGGAGCACGCTCGGACTACGACGCGCACACCGGCTTCCTTGGTCCGCACGAGTCGGCAGCGGCCGGGCCTTCGGCTCCCGCAACCTTCGCCGACGGCCAATTCGGCAACCGCATCGACTCAGCTACACGGGAGGGTGGTCTAGGGTTTGTCTATACCCAAAATCATCCCCCGGCAAATGGTATGCACGAATTACCTCCGTTCCAGTTTATTCCCCATACGCCTATCCAACCAGGTCCAATTCCACACTTGCCTTTCCAGTATCATCCACCGCCTGGTCCTTTCGGTCCTCGCCCACACAATGCATCCTTACCATCACCTTTAGGCCATCTTCCCAAGGTCAACTTCCCAGTTTTTGATGGGGACAGCCCCAAATTGTGGCAATCTAGGTGTGAAGATTATTTTCACATGTACAGTGTTGACCCGAGCCTCTGGATCCAGGTTGCAACCATGCAGTGCACCGGACCCGCAGCTCGCTGGTTGCAATCCGTCAAACCATCGCTATACAATATGTCGTGGTCCCAATTCACTCATATGCTCCTTGAACGTTTTGGGAAGCATGAACATGAAGTCCTGATCCGTCGTCTTTTCCATTTGAAACAATCCGGTTCGGTGTCAGATTATATTGACCAGTTTGCCCAATTACTCGACCAACTTCGAGCATACCAACCAGTCACCGATCCTCTCTATTATACCATGAAATTCATAGATGGCCTGAAACATGACGTTAAATCAGTTGTTATTATTCAACGTCCCCAAGACTTGGATACTGCCTATGTTTTGGCTTCATTGCAGGAGGAGGTGGGCAACTCGGCTAAGAAGTGGGACAGTCGACGTTGGGAGCCTGTCCTTCAAGCAAAACCATATGCTAAGGGACCTATGCCTTTACCACCACCACCAGGCAAATCTTCGTCAGGGGGTTCCGCGCCATCATATACTGAGAGGCCTCACCAGGACATGCTCAAGCATCCTCCATTAGACGATTGCCTGGCCAATGTGTATGCTTACAGGAAGGCAAAAGGGTTGTGTTACAAGTGCGGCCTCACTTACTCCAAGGGTCACAAATGTGCCGACATTGTGCAACTACACTGGGTGGAAGAAATTTGGAACCAATTCACCCCATCCGAGTCTGAAGAACCTGTGGATACAGTGCCTGCCGAATTGCATGTTGTAGTCATGTCTCAAGCCGCTCATGGCGAAGTCTCTGCAACTAAAACAATGAAGTTTCTGGGTTCCATTCAGGGGATCGACCTGCTGATTTTATTAGACTCCGGGAGTTCCCATACATTCATCAGTGCAGCAGTGGCGTCTCAGTTAACCGGTTGTTCTCAGCTTTGCCAGCCTTTATCTGTACAGATTGCCAACGGGACGCGTCTCATCTGCTCCACAGAATTCCCTAATGCCACTTGGTACCTCAATGACTATCAGTTCACCTCCACACTGAAAGTGTTACCACTATCCTCCTATGATATGATAGTTGGTATGGATTGGCTACAATTACACAGCCCCATGTTCGTCCACTGGACCGACAAATGGCTTACTGTTCCCTATCAAGGCACCACTGTTAAACTTGTCGGTCTTCAACCCGGGGGTACCCAATGCTCAGTTATGGAGATCCTTTTGGGGCAGAGCAATGAGGCAGTTATGGAGGTATATTCAGCTGAACACATCTCAGAGAAGGATCAGTCTATTATTCATTCCCTGCTGGTGCCCCTGCAGGACCTACTTCTTCGGTTCTCTCATGTGTTTGTTGTCCCCCAGGGTCTTCCTCCCGAGCGTGACTGCGACCATCACATTCCACTAATTCCAGGCGCACGCCCAGTCCAAATGAGACCCTGTCTCTATGCCCCAGCTCTGAAATCAGAAATTGAGAAACAAGTGGCTGACATGTTGCAATCTGGCATCATAGAACGCAGCAAGAGTGAGTTCTCTTCGTCCGTAATTTTGGTGAAGAAAAAAGATGACACGTATCGGTTCTGTGTAGATTACAGACACTTGAATGCCTTGACAGCAAAAACCAAATTTCCAGTGTCGGTCATCGACGAATTTTTGGATGAGTTACATGGGGCAGCATGGTTTTCTACCCTTGATCTGCGAGCAGGGTTCCATCAAATTCGTTTGGCACCTCATGATCAGCACAAAACAGCCTTCCAAACCCACCACGGCCATTTTGAATTCAAGGTCATGGCCTTTGGCCTCTCCGGAGCACCGGCTACCTTTCAAGGAGCAATGAATCGCACCTTGGCACCATTACTCAGATCCTGTGTGTTAGTTTTCTTCGATGATATCCTGGTATACAGTACTACCTGGGAGGATCACTTACATCGCCTAGAGCTGGTGTTGAATCTGCTCGCACAGGATCGTTGGCAGATCAAACTTTCAAAGTGTTCCTTTGCCAGACAGCAAATTTCATACTTGGGGCATGTTATCTCCCATCAAGGGGTTGCTACTGATCCTGCCAAAATTGATGCTGTCACGTCGTGGCCCCTCCCTACTAACTGTAAAGAACTAAGGGGATTCTTGGGCCTGGCGGGGTACTATCGCAAGTTTGTGCGCCACTCCAAGCCACTTACTACCCTATTGAAGAAACATGTATTGTTTGTCTGGACCAGCGAGCACGATCAAGCATTTCAGGCATTAAAGTCAGCTCTTTCTTCTGCGCCGGTTTTGGCTTTACCCGACTTTACCAAACCATTTGCCATGGAAACAGATGCTTCCGGCACTGGCATAGGAGCTGTGCTTACACAGGAGGGCCACCCCTTAGCATTTGTCAGTCGCGCACTGGGTGTCAAGAATCAGGGACTTTCCACTTATGAGAAAGAATATCTCGCTATCCTCTTAGCCGTCGATCAATGGCGGCCATACCTGCAACATGCTGAGTTCATCATTTATACGGATCAGCGCAGTTTGTCACACTTGACTGAGCAGCGGCTGCATACACCTTGGCAACAGCGAGTCTTCACCAAATTACTGGGCCTCCAATACAAGATCGTGTTTAAAAAAGGCGTCGAAAATGGGGCTGCAGACGCATTGTCTCGACGCCCTCCTGTTGGCTTAGAAGTTTTCAGCGCCTCCACTGCTGTCCCACAATGGCTTTCTGAAGTCATCCAGAGCTACAGCAAGGATCCCAAAGCTACCAAGCTTATCACCGAATTATCAGTCCAGACTTCTTCCCAAGGACCATACTCGCTCCAGCAAGGGTTGATCCGCTATAAAGGTCGGGTCTGGGTAGGTGACAATGTTCCTATTCAACGTCAGATTATGTCAGCCCTACACGACAGTCCTCTTGGAGGTCATTCCGGATTTCCAGTCACATACCGCCGTATCAAGCAAATCTTCGCCTGGCCTAGGCTCAAGCAATCTGTCTGTGACTTTGTGGCTGCCTGTTCTGTCTGCCAGCAAGCCAAACCAGATCGCGCTAAGTATCCCGGCCTTCTTCAGCCATTACCTATTCTCGACCAGGCTTGGCAAGTGGTATCGCTGGATTTCATCGAGGGTTTACCACGTTCCGGTTCAGCTAACTGCATCTTAGTGGTGGTGGACACATTTAGCAAGTATGCTCATTTCATTGGGTTGCTTCACCCATTCTCTGCCCTGAAAGTTGCGCAAGCATTCATGACCAATGTCTACAAGTTACATGGTCTCCCCCAGTCACTGGTTTCGGACAGGGACCGCATCTTCACCAGTCATCTATGGCAGGAGCTGTTTCGTTTATCCGGTACCAAGCTCCAAATGAGCACTGCTTATCACCCCCAGAGTGACGGACAAACAGAGCGTGTCAACCAATGTCTTGAGACATTTCTTCGCAGTTTCACACATTCCTGTCCAACCAAGTGGTTTTCCTGGCTGCCCCTAGCAGAGTTTTGGTATAATACCTGTCCTCACTCATCGTTGGGTATGTCCCCATTTCAGGTCATGTACGGCCGCGCTCCTCGCCAGTTTGGATTAGTCCCTGCAGATGCGGTTCACAATTCTGATCTGGCCGAATGGTTAGCTGACCGGGAACTAATGCTTCGGGTGATTAAGCAGAATCTGTTAAGGGCACAGCAAAGAATGAAACACCAGGCCGATAAAAGCAGATCTGACCGTGAGTTCTCTGTGGGGGATTTTGTGTATGTTAAGTTGCAACCCTATGTTCAGGGATCAGTGGTTGTCCGTGCCTGCCATAAGCTCAGCTTCAAGTACTTTGGACCCTTTCAAATCATTGCTCGCATTGGCAAGGTCGCCTATAAGCTGTCCCTGCCAGCATCCGCCACAGTGCATCCGGTGTTCCATGTTTCACAGCTCAAACCATGCACACCGGCGCCCAAACTGGTCAGTCATGCTTTACCAACTACTAATCTTGATGTCCAGTACCCTGCACAGACCATCGCTCCGTCTCTCGTGGTGGTACATCCGTCGACCAAGTCCTTGTCCGCTGGTCTGGCCTCGACGCCACCTTGGCGACCTGGGAGGATGTCGAAGCCCTGAAGTCGACGTTTCCAGATGCTGGCGCTTGGGGGCAAGCGCCAACTCAAGCAGGGGATGTCAGCACCTCAACAGCACCCGTCGAGAAGGCAGCTGAGATAGTGGACACGGATCCAATGAGCCGTCGAGAGAGAAGGCCCAATGTCCGTTATACCGGCCCAGAGTGGCGGCTGTAATAGGCGAGAGTGTGCGTGGGTGTGACAGGAAAGAACATAGTATTGTTACATTTCGTATTCTGTACTGAGTAGCTACTTTCCTCCACCCAAAAACCCTCTGTTCCTACCCTTCTTCTACCTCGCGACGCCGTCACACACGGTGGCTGCTAACACATCTTCTCCATCGGCCCATGGGAAACCCGCGCCCGGATTCGGCTCGACACGAATGGGGGGACGTATTCAAAGCTCCGACACCCCCTCAAGCGTGCAAATCATTTCCGTGCCCCGGATCGCACACACCTCCCACAGGCCCGGCCCGGCATCCTCATTGCGCGCGTCATCCTGCGAGCCAGAACGTTACCGGTTCTTTACGCGACGCGATACAATCATGCATGGACTCGATCTCGCTGTCAGTGGAGGCTCCATCATCCATCCAGTGTCCCACCAGCTAGCTTCTTCCAGTGTCCCATCATCGCTAGCTTTCCTCTCCGATCCAATACGTGTCCGTCCTCGTGTTGGCGAGCTGGAGCGAGGCAAGGCACCCCCACGCCCACGTTGGCCGCACTGCACAGCACAGGCAGCAGCATGCTGTCCGCTGCGAAACGGAGCGTGAGAGTTCGTAAGTAACACAAACTATTGAGCCCATTCAGATCGGCCTAAAGTACGTACGTACCTTTCTCAAACAACCGGCTAGCTAGGTAGGCGTAGGCATATGCGTACGTGCAGGCCACTTTGATGTGTGCCAAGGGGGGCACTAGCTAGAATATTTAATTCGCGTGCAAGTTGCAACGGTCTCTTCTAGCACGAGCACCCGTGATTAAGAAGGCGAGAGATGGTGCTTGAGGGTAAGAAAGTATTTAACAAGATGTGGCTAGCTAACCCTTGCGAGCCAACTTCGAACTAATCCGAGCCTCATCTTTAAGCTGGCCGAGCGGAGTTCTTTCCCTACTCTGCAGTGTAAACAGTGTTTTACACCGGGGTATACATGTCTCTGGCCTTAACTATTGACTAATTAAGCTACCTACTATCACTCAGTCACGTGACAACACAAGAGTGTGTACATATACAGACGGTGTAGCGCATAGATAACAGCAGCAGCGGCGCACACATATGGGTCGTCCCAATCCCAAGTCCCGACCAAAACCCCAACCCCTCCCCACCAAACCCGGCCAGGGCGCCCAACCAAAACCTCCCAGCACAGCGCACCGCGGCTCCTCCACGCCTCGCTCGCCGTCCGTCCCCGCGCTCTCCTGCTGGTCCCCGGCCAGTCCGTCACTCCCGTCTCGCTATGTAATCACCCTGCCCAGGACTCCATACTCCAGTCAGTCAGTCACTCCACTAGCGGGCTCGCCGCCTACAGCTAACCAATAATGGCGGATCACCCCATGAAGCCACCAGCTTCCGGCTCCATGTGCGCACTCGCCTGCCTCTTCCTCCTCTCCGCCGGCATCCTCCTCGCCGCCGCCGTCTACCGGCCGTTCCAGTCGCGCGCGGCGGCGTCGTGGGACCCATTCTCCAGGGTGCAGCAGAAGGAGGAGGCCCCGGCGCCGCCACCGCTCGCCCGCCGCGGCTCGTACCGTGCTGCGCCACCGGCGCCAGACGCCGTCTCACCATCAGCCGGCGGCCCTGCTGACTGGAGCCCGGACGACGACGACGACGCCGACGCTGGACCGCCTTCACCGGCCCCGGCGCCGTCCGAGGAAGGATGGGGGGACGGCGACGAGGACGCCCAGTGCGACCTATTCGACGGAGAGTGGGTGGAGGACGCGGCGGGGTACCCGCTGTACGACGCGGCAGAGTGCCCGTTCCTGAGCGACCAGGTGGCGTGCCGCCGGAACGGGCGCCCGGACTCCGGCTACGAGCGGTGGCGGTGGCAGCCCAGGGGCTGCGGCGGCACCACGAGGTTACAAGCATTCGTTTGGACAACTGTACAGTGCATCATATTATATCCCTAACTCGGGCATCCATGCCGGCCGGTCCGCCTTCTCGCCGTGTTCCACAGGCTGGGCGGCGCGGAGGCCCTGGAGCTGTGCCGGGACAAGCGGCTGGTGCTGGTGGGCGACTCGCTGAACCGCAACATGTGGGAGTCGCTCGCCTGCATCCTCTACGCGGCAGTGCCGGACCGGTTGCGGACGCGCCTCATCGACGACGCTGGCTCCGAGTACATGATCTTCCGCGCCATGGTAAGTGCCTGCCTGACTGCCTTTGCGCGACCACGCTATTTGTATACACATGATATCATGTCGTTTAGTTACTGTTGACCAACCTGCTACTCAGATCCTCGTGTGTCGAACGCACTTGGCTTCGTTCGGTTACAGATGGATTTAGGGAATTGAAGGGGATTTAATCTTCTTCTATATAAATTTATATAAGAGGAGATTTAATCCCCTCCAATCTCTCTCAATCCACTTCAAAGCAAAAGTTCTTAAGATTTTATTTGGGTACTCTAGTATTTACCCCAATCCACGTATATTAAGGTAGATTAGAGTATAAATTAGTTTAATTTACACATCTATCTGCCTCAATATATATAGATTTAGGTCAATACTAGAATACCCAAACTAGCCCAGGGCTTTCGTTTCACCGTTAGTCCATATGAATTGGGTGGTATTAAGTCGGTTTAAATCCATAATAAATCAAAATACATTCAAATTCTAATCCACATGGGACAATGCTACCGTATTTCAAAATAAGCATGGTTCTAACAAAATACTCCTCGAAATTCCAAAAAGTAGGGCGACCATTGAACGTGGACATAATTGTATTTATATTTTTTGCAATAAGAATATGATAACGTCATTTTTTATATAAATATATGTATCTGCACAGTGAAACTTAAGTTCCGTATGGTTCCTCAGAGTAAACTTTAGTCCATATGTCAACCTATTAAACCTAATCAGTCCATAATTCGGTCATGTGAACCTAGTAGTGGAAGAGTCAAACCGCGTGAGCTGTGGCTTGTGCGTGTAGGTTCCCAAAATATGGCGCCACTGATTTTCGGGTGTTGTAGATGTTCTTGAGATAACTTCAAGATGTTTTCAAATTTCTTGAGCATGCTACAACCCTAATGTTCACTACTTTTTTATTACACTACCAAATTTCAAAAATAAAAACAGGATTATAATTGCTCCGTGGAGTTCTTCTGGAGCCCCTTCCTCGTGAAGCTCGAAACAAAAGACAACAAGACCAAGGCACTCGAGCTGGACCAGCTGCCGCCAATGCTGCAGCGGACGCTCGGTGCTGACGTCCTCATCTTCAACACCGGTCACTGGTGGACTCACACCGGCAAGCTCAGGGCGTGAGTAACACATATGCTCTTCAGAATGCCAAATTCCATTTGCCACAGCTTATCGATCAGCATGCAGGTGGGATCATCTCGAGTGGGGCGGAAAGACGGTGCAGATGGCAGGTGAGGAAGCCTTCGATGGAGCACTGAGGACCTGGGCTAGGTGGATCGACTACAATATAGACCCTAGCAGAACTCGAGTTTTCTTCCGAAGTGTCTCACCTGAACACAAGAGGTCCATATCTCGAACAACAAACATTCAATCCAACTACATTAGTCAACTTACTACATTCCTTCTATCGTGCAGCGTAAATTGGTGCTACAACCAAACGGCTCCTATCTCCAGGGGGAACATCGCTCCATGGTTTCCACAAAGTTTGATAGACATCATCGAGAAAAACATCAAGAGGATGAAAACGCCTATTGTATATATGAACATCACTCGCCTCTCAGAACTCCGAATTGATGCACACCCATCAATTTACACCATCACTCACGAAGGAAAACCACTTAGCAAAGAGCAACGGCAACAACCACTCACATACAGTGACTGCAGCCACTGGTGCCTACCAGGGCTACCTGATACATGGAACATGCTTTTGTTCAACTTCCTAATTAGACCTCTCCCCAGTACATAAAAAGCTCGGGTGTTTTCAATTGTTCATCATTCATGTATTTCTACTAAGGTGAGGTCATTTTTTGGACAGTAGTTTATCATTATCATGTTACAGAGTGAATGGCAAATCAATCAAAACGGAGGGCTGTACAAACAGAGAAACATGATACACAGACATTACCGCAAAGAATCACAATATACATACATTGCAACATTGGTAAACATTTACATTGAAGAACATAGATACAAATTTACATCGACGAACATATACCACTAGGATCAATAAGGCAGTTCTTATCGCAGGCTCGCGGGGAGAGAAAATGCACTCAATGGCTCAAATCGACTAACCTGCCTCTGTCCCAAATTAAAAACCATTTTAGGTAATTAATGATTGATGTATGTATTTTATGTCTCTAAATGCATAATCATCCATTTGAATTTGAATGTAGATATAAAACCCAAGAGCTAAAACGAATACTATTTTGGGACGTAGGGAGTACCAATACAGCACAATTCTTATCGCAGGGGGAAAATAGCACCTCAATGGTTCAAATCGAATAAACAATCAACTCCATTCCAAAATATAAGTTATTCTAACCTCTTTTTTAAGGTGCATAAAAGAGAGCAGACCCATGGCTCCCGGAAGGGATAAACTGACAAGCCTTCCCCTAGATGCTGATAGGCTCATTCAAACCCAGGATATTGACTGAGACAGCTCTCGCCACTACATCAGACATCTGTCCTTTCTTAGATTCATAGCTTTT
The DNA here is from genome assembly GCF_902167145.1 of Zea mays. Taxonomy (NCBI): domain Eukaryota; kingdom Viridiplantae; phylum Streptophyta; class Magnoliopsida; order Poales; family Poaceae; genus Zea; species Zea mays. The sequence continues at coordinate 146,752,736 of NC_050103.1, forward strand.
ACTATATATCTAGACATAATACATGGTTAGACCTGTGTTTCTGTTAGCCTCTCTAGATAGTAATTATACTCTATCTATTCCAAACATCCGATCAAAATTGACACATTACTATGTATCTTGACAAAATCTATATTAAGTTGCATAGCAGGACAGAACAAATTACAATTTCGACTATCACCAATGACAACACCACTGACCCAGACAGCAAACAGCATCACAAACCCTCCATATTACAATCCAGTCACTATAACTTCCAAAGCAAAACTAACCCCTCCACAACACAAAATAAAAATTTCATAGCAAGAAATGCCAAACCTGACTTCAAAAAACAAACAAGAAAGCTTTTCCTAAACTTGTTAGGACCCAGCAGATCACATTCACCTATATATAAAATATAAATACAAAATACTAATAACAATTGTTTAACTAATAAGGCTATCTCCAGCAGCTTATCTATCCCCATACCTTGGGTAGAATGCTGCAGACGGCCTAATGACAAATACAGGTAAACACAAAATTCCAAACCATCTTCAGGTTTCAATAGCTGAAATCTCCAGCTACCACCCAAAATCTAAAAAGGTCACGTTGACTCAAGAAAAAAATACAAAAGATTAGCAGTTGTTCAGATTTCTAATCTGACAATAACCATATTAATTATAATTAGCTATCTGTGTCTCAAGGAAGATATAAGACAATATATAAATTCTAAAGAAAGAGATAAACTGCATTACAGTCACCAATCGCTCACCAAGAGTATCAACAGATAGACAAGACAAATAGAAATCCATAAGATTAAACACATCATCATACCATGAAAATAAAGGGGTTTCATAGGATAATACGACAATAATCAACACAACACACACTTAATGCAACTTCACTTATCTATATAGAAAATGAAACTGCAAAGCAGTCATGACTCATAAGAAAGTACATGTGAAGCATTATCACGGCTAAGCATTATCACAACTACCTAGCTTCATGTATCCCTTAATAAGGGAAACTGCGAGTGCAAACTCATTCCACATTCCATTCCAGATCAGAAGTAGCCAGAATATGCAAGGCATCCATGTAAGCAGACAACACTTCTGAATTCAGCACAACCATTTCAAAGGATATGCTCCCAAGAGTTGTCACACACCTGAGTCACACATTCACTAGAATTCAATCAATAATTCAGCTGAGCACATATACAAGTACAAAATATATATAATGCAGAATTAGAAAATAGATATATGATACTCAATGCATTATTAAGCATATAAACTATTGAACTTACAGACTATATTTTTCAGGGTATGCAATATCAAGTGTAACAGTTATAATAACTTCACACTGAACTTGCAAACCTTTAAGTGCAAATATATCGCATAATTATTTGGTTCAGAAAGAGGATTGCAAAATATTATTTCAGCACAATTAAATACATCTAATCACTAAAACTTGGGTCAAACCCTATTTATGATGATATAAAAAAAATATTCAAAGAAGTTCAAAAAATAACATGAATCTTCTCCAGTCAAAAAGAAAGCACAATGGACAGTGCACCAAGGTTAGATTTTTTAAGCATATTGCATTGGCCATGATATATGTACAATGTTAATAGAAGAAAGACATAACTTTAGAAAAGCTTATGAAGCCGTCATCATCCATAACATCACAGCAAAACTTAGACCACAAAAGAACAATTCTAAGCATTCTAATACAAATTTAAGATTTAGGTGTATGCAACTAGTAACTTTGTAGTATAGAACAAGAAAAGAAAATCTTTGGGATCAACGCCTCGAGCATGGGGTTCCATCACAAAATTTTGCCAATGTTCATGCCCAAGTACACGAATACTGAAAAACAGCAGTGCCAATACTTGCATGGTATATGCAATGAGTAGGTTGGTTTATTTTACACACCACAAAGTACATAAAATAAAGTTATTTTACACACCACTAATAACAATGAATAATCCATGATAAGAATGAGTAAGGAAAGAATGCAAATGAAAAGGACTTGCAAACTAGTGAAGAAGATTCAAATGCATCAGTTGACAAAGCAACCAATATGCAACGTAAACCTAAACTAGTCATCATACCAATCTCAAATCTCAGATGTCAACAAACATCTAGCATCAAGTACATATTAGCAAGTGATATACTAAGATCAAGTAAATAGCCAAGGCAGATACACATTATCGGTCATCATCATGATAAAATCTACCAAGAATAACAAATCTTGATGATCCCAAGCAACAAGATAAGACAACAAATTAGAATCCAACAGGCACATGCGCAAGTAACAAGGGCGAATGAATAAATTTGTCACATGAACAACAAAAGAAACTCCATGGAAAATGATGGGTGTTGCCTCAGACACTGACCACCAAAGAGTTAAGCTATGCTTAGAGTACCTTCCACACTACCAAGGCAAATCCAATGATAGACCCATACACCAAAGAAAAAGTTCCAGAGCAGGAGAACACATTATGAAATAATGGCAACTACAGTATGGAATCTAAGGTCTATTACGTTGACACATTCACAGTTAACAACCTTGAAACTATGCCCAGCAATCAACTGCATTAATACTGTAATTATCTCAAGTCTTATACAAAGCATCATCAGAACTTCAGTGAAAGAATTTGACTTCAGTGACCAAGAAAACCAATAAAATCGGGATAAGTAAACACTAATCAGCCGATCACTAGTTAGTGCCACAAAGGCCTTAAATCGCTTACAAATCATTTGAACTTAATCAATGAAAATATTTGATTTCCCATCATCAAAAGCAAAGAAAAAAGAACTCTACCAACATAATTGGCAAATACATTAGTCAAGTACTCAAATTCATCCAAGAGAAGCTAAAGAAAATCATCTATCAATCAATGCATGTTCCACAACACATCCAGGTTTCAAAGCATCATACTGGAACAGTAATTAAGCTATAAATAAAATTAAGAACATATGGAAGCGGTGTAAATGATTACCTTAGAAATAAGGTGGCACGTTGGGATACATAGGAGGAGCCCTGCCACCTGGCCCAGGAGGAGACATTCCACCTTGAGGGTCGTGGCCTCGGAAACCAGAACCTGGAAGAGGGTAGTTTCCTCCTTCACCAAATGCGCCTGCAGGCAGCCCACCTGCTCCCTGTTGCATGCGGTACATGGAGCCTCCACCCATTCCAAGGCCACCATATGCCCCCATCCCAGCAGCACCAAACTGAGATGATCCCCCAAATGAGCCACCACCCAATCCCCCAGGCCCAAATCCACCAGCACCAGCCAACCCAGTGGGCACCTGGCCTCCCACCGACCCTAACCCACCTGCGCCTCCTCCACCCATGGAAGATGGCATGTTAGCATAAGGGTTTGGACCCCCAAACCCACCGCCAACGCCACCAAAACCAAACGAAGGCATACCACTCCCAGGGCCACCATACTGTGCTCCCATTTGTGAACCAAGCCCCAGGCCTCCCTGAATTTCCTGCGGACCACCCGGCAGCATCTGCTGTTGCTGTTGCTGCTGCTGGTTGCCAGGTCCAGATTGCTGTGATTGCCCCTGCTTCCCCTTCTTCCCATCTATGGCAAGCTTGCATACAAGCTGGTGGCTATCAATTACCTTCACCGAGTCCACCAGGGAGGCCTGCGCACCCTCAGGTGTCTTATATACGAAAAGTGCAAAGCCCCGGAACTTGCCCGTCTGCTTGTCAAATCCCAGCGGCCCCTCCTCAATCTCGCCGTAGGAGGCAAAGTGCGCAAGGAGACGCTCCGACGACATGTCTGCAGGGACGTTCCCAACGAAGATCTTCCGGAGCGACACATCAGCCACAGGAGCACCGCCACTGCCGGGAGCCCCAACGGACGGCCCGCCTGCCGAGCCGGCGGCGGCGAGCTGCGTGACAGTCATGCGACCGTCGATCTTCTTGGATGGCTCCTTGAGTGCGAGGACGGCGGAATCGGCGTGGCGGAAGGTGACGAAGCCGTAGCCCTTGGACCGCCCCGTGGATTTGTCAGTGATGACGACGGCCTCCTCCAGGTCACCGTAGGCGGAGAAGATGGCGCGGAGCGAGTCGGATGTGGTCTCCCACCCGAGCCCCCGAATGAAGAGCTTGCGCAGGGCCGGGTCGCGGTCGGCGGCTGCGCGCACGGCATCGAGCGCGTGCGCCGAGACGAGTGCAGCGGCGGCCGCGATGTCCGCAAGCTGGTCCCGGGAGAGCGGCTCGAGGAGGCGGAGGACGTCCTCGCGGGTGAGACCCAGCGTGGCAGCCCCACCGGCGGGAGAAGCAGTGACGGCGCCGTTGTCGTCGGGCTTGCGCTTCTTGGAAAACGGATCCATGGGGGGCGAGGGTAGGGAAGGGGAGGCTTGAAAAAAACCTAGTTAGGGTTTGGCGATGTAGCGGCCCACGGGGTTGGAACTTGGGACGAGGACGACGGGAAGCAAGAGGGATCGGCGACAGGATTTCTAAAAGTATACACATGGGCCGGGCCCAGACCAGATTTTCATAAACAAAAGACTTTTACATATGGACGTAAACTTTTCTTCTGAAAGGGCTAAACTCTTATGAAATTACTAGGTATGTACCCGTGCGTTGCGACGGCGTACAAATTATTCGATAAATTTTAGTGCACAACGATTACATAGATGAAGCGTTGTTACAGGTTTTATATATCACATAGGTAGATGGATAGTTGTTCAAACACTTATCTTTGGCTTTGCTTAGTGAGTCCTAAAATATTAATGGTTGGTATCATACATTTTTCATTTTGTAATAAGCACACAACAATACAGATGGAAAATGAAATATAAAAAGTAGACAAAATTAAGAGACAACATACAAAACAAATGCCTTAAGATCATTGTAATTCTTAACCAAAATAGTAGCACAACATGTGGTTCCATGATTCCATTAGACGAATCAGGTGCACATTCAAGAAATAAAATCAAGGGTTGTTCAGGAACAATGACTAATAGTAAATTTTGAATTACGCACAAACAAGGAACTTTTGAAACTTCTAAGATAGCATATAGAGTGGAAAAAATAAATTACACATTTGTTACACTCCTCCAGTTCCCCATTTTTATTGGAATCTTCCTCCTGCTCTAGGTCATCACATTTCACATTTGAGGCAACAACTACATGATAACAAAATCAGCATCAAACAAACAGTGTAACCAAAGAAATTGAGGAAGTGAAATCCTCTAACCTTTTGGTTTGCTGCACATTGCCCTCCTCTTTTGGGTTGTCACATTTCACATCTGAGATAGCAGCTACATAAAAAATTAGCATAAAAAACTTGTTCACAAACAATCACAGGTAGATGCAAGTTGATTTGGGAAAAGAAATCTTTTCACCTTTCGGTTCGTCTTGTTGCACCTTCTCCTTTGATGCGGCCACCACCACTTTCATCTTGGCTGCCACCACTTTCATCTTGTTATAGATACAACTAAGATTTGACTATTCAAATAGGTTTTACTTTTACAGGACACAAAAAGTCAGTACTTTAGAAAATAATATATTTGTTTGAAGCAAAGATAAATAAAAGGAAAAAATATATCGAATGAAGGTAACTCTAGCATAGAAAATGAAAGGAGAAGATATATGTCGAGATTATTTAAAGATTGACACTGCCTCAAGAAAGGTGTGAAGAGGATAGGAAAGGCCCACCTTGGTAATCAGCCATGTGGCGTGCGCCTGGTAACTGACGTGATGAATTGATGAAACTGGATGCCTCAGCCTTATTCTATCCTAGTCTGGAGTCTGGACTCTAGAGAATGGACTCATCGGATCTCCTCCACTCTCCCTAATGGACATGACCCCTCAAGCTTCCATGCCATGGAGGCGATCGCCTGGCCGCCGTTGGCCAGCAATATCCCTCCCAGAGCTCTCGGTAGTGGCGTAGTCCTTGACTCCCAGAGTTGTTTGTGATCACACAACAAATCATGAACATAGTTTTATAATAAATGTTCAAAAGGCTACATAACATCTGTAAACTTACAAAAAAATACAAGAAGTGTGTGTCTAACTCGTATGAAAGGGGAACCAAGGTCTCAAGAATATCATAGGGGATTTAATTTGTTGATCATTTGGTAGCATGGTGGATATGGAATCATAAAAACGAATGTATCTTTGTGGGTGCAGAGGTCAATTTCAAAAATAAAATCAAATAAATCGTGCAAGATATCAGTGATGAGTTTGACTTGTGTGCCAAGAGCCAAAGGTCTTAGTAGAAAATGACAGTGAAGTAAGAAGGTATAGCAGAGGGAATACACATGTTTTACTTATCATATTATACTACAGACCTCGATTAGGACCTCCAAGCATGGGAGGGAACATGCAACAATAGTGGGTAACAATGTCGTGACACCATCATCGTTTTTAGTATTTGTCTGCAAAAAAAGATTTATAAGAAGAATTAGACTATTTACAACATTAAAGGAAGCCTAAATAATTTTATGCTGGCCTCAGGAATCATGATAATTATTGTGCTTATGTATCCATCACCATCTCATGTTGCTGCATCTTCTCCTCCCCATTTAGATCATCACAATTCACATCTAAGGCAACACCTACATCATAATGAAATCAGCATAAAAAGTAAAAAAGTTATCCACAAACAATCGGATAGTAGAAGCAAGTCAATCTAGAAAATGAACATATTTGTGTTTACTAAATGTCCCAGTCGTATGATAAAGACAAACTAAGCAGAAATGGGATGCACACACGTTAAAAGCCCCCTCTACGGCTCTACCTGAACATACTTCACCGCAAGGTGCTCCCCGAGCTGCCACACACGCTCCGCGTAGGCGAGCTGCACGCCGCAGACCCCCTCAGCGTCCAAATCCTAGAGGCGCACATCGTGGCATGGCGTCTCAATGACCATGTCGTGGAAGCTGAAGCCACGAACGTCGCGCTCCCCAGGCTCGTCCGGAGGCGTCCAACAGAGATCAAGAAATGCAAGAATTTAGTATCGTTATGCCCGTACCTCCGACGCTTCGCTAATTTAGATCAAGAACTGCATTGTGGCATGGCGTCTCCGATGCAGAATTACTTACGCTAATTCTATTTACAAAATTTTGGATGAGAGAAGTAGCAGGTTTGTTAGGAGGTTAGAGAATTAGATCCATATCTACATACAGAAAGTATTTCTTGACCCTAACACACAGTTACTTGCTTATGAAGAATGCTGAAAATATCCAGTTGTCATAGTTTGTTAAATCAACAAAATTTGCAAGACCTGAGAACCTTGGGTTGCATGCTATCATTTGATAGATGTATACAAAATACATACCAGATAATTTAAAGATTGTAGATACCTGCCATGTCAAGATTCTAGTGTACATAATACTTAGTGTGTTACTGCTACTATTGAATGATTTAGTCAGTGCTCTGGATGCCCACCTCTGTTCTCACATTAGGTAGTCATGGGACCATGAGCAGTACCAGGTACCAGGTACCAGTACTAAACTCTAATACTGAACTCTAATAACACAATCCTTTTTGAAGAAGGCACATGTAACATGGTGGCTGAGAACTATATTATTGAACTTTAATTCCAGAACTTAACTTTAATAATGAGCTGAACTCTATTACAGAACAAAACTGAACTATAGTTTTTGCATTCAATTTTATTCAGAACCTAACCAATTGCTAGCAATAATTAGAAACGAAGGTAACTTACATTTGAACCTAACCATGTGGAACAAGATGATTTACTATGTGGTGCATATGTAATTGATGCAGTAAAAAGATTAGTACCAGAGCAAATACTCTAATAGCATAAGTATTTTTGAAGGAGGCACATGTAACCTGGTGGCTGAGAACTCTATTACTAAATTCAAATTCCAGAACTGAACTTTAATAGTGAACTAAACTTTATTACAAAACAGAACTAAACTCTAGTTGGAGGTATCAAAACGACTGGTGATCTATCATGGCTGAAGTCAATGTAATACTGAAATCTAACATGGCTGAAGCAGTACAAAACACGTTGCACAACTGAAAAAGAACTGAATCAATGAACACCAACCGTCCAGAACTTTGTTCGATCCCACATCAGGCTAGCACTACCGATACTTGTACCAATATTTCTATTAGCTTGTAATTTCTCCTATTTTTGATGAAGGAAGAAGTAGTTTTAGTTAGAAATTAGGATTAGGAGAGTGAAGCCCTTGTGTTCACCGCCAGCGGAGGGCCAGGAATAAAGAAATTTGTTTCAATGGAGAATCTCCAGCTACCACAACTGAAAGAATGAACACTTGCAGTGCAGTGTTCATGGTATGAATTAACAGAACTAACGCTCGCACAATGAGTTGGTTATGATGATTCAACTATTTTATATAGATAGAAACTAAGTATCCAGTTAGCAATGATGATCAAGTCCCAACTTCTTTTTTGTGCTGCTTTGATTATGGGTCACATTTCTATAACTGTTAGCATGATGATGATGATGCTGACCCTATCAAAAAGTGCAATATACTACCCAAATAATCTTTGGCGAGTGAAGGGTCTCATCCAGGTACACAAAAATCTGTACTCTTGATCTGATTGCTGATTTTCCACTTTATGGTGTACACTCATCTAGCCAAATAATCTTTGGGAGTTTTTGAAGTTTTGACGTCATCTGTTGCTCTCATCATAATCCCACTTTCCTATTTGTGGGGTAAGAATAATGACTTTTATATGCATGCATTATTTCTCATAAGTTAGGTATCAGGTAAGTAATCAGTTGTCAATAAGGCTTGTCATATGTTGCAAAATTTATGTGGATGGTAAGATGTAACTTGTGGTGCAATATACTACCCACTCACTAATACTATCTGCCCTCCCCCTTAACCCTCATTATTCAGGCTTTCACTTTAGTGAAAGGTGAGTGCACCAACCATATACAACAGAACAATGTATTTAGTGCTGTATTGTTTATTTCTTTATTCACAAAACCATTAAGCTAGCTTGTGCTCCCAGTTTCTATCGTTTGTTCTTATTCATGTAGTCTTGTCAAGATACTTCCGGTGATATTACTTATGAGGGGAGGTCATGTCTGCAGATCTCAAGATCTATCGGAGATGTATATCTAAAGAAACCAGAGTATAACAGAGAACCTCTTCACAGATGGTTCTCCAAACTTCCCTTGGGCATAAATTCATACACTAGAAGCCGGTTGTCACCATCTAAACTTCCCTTAGCCGAATCCTTTCATTAGTTCATCACGAAATTCTACCATCGACGCCCAATCAGTGGAACCCTACAACACGTAGAGAGAAAGGAAGCAGCTACCTGGTGTGGTAGTAGAGCTGGGAGTCGACATCATACACGAGATCCCGTTCTACCGATGGTAGGAGGGCACCGAGCCGCCGTGGTCTTCCTCCCCATGCTGTCACCGACCTCACCGCCATTGCCGCCGCCGGAGGCCGAAGCGAAGAACGCCCTCGTGGCCACCGCCAGCCTCTCCATCACTGCTGTTGCCTTCTCCTCGGTGGATTCGGCCTTCTCATCGGCGGATTCGGCCTCGACCCCTCCGAGGATGTACCATACGTGCGAATGGGCTCCGTTGCCGCATGCCGAGGCCGCGGCCATAGCGCAGATCGGGGGCCGGCTGCCGTGCCTGTGCCCGCGCGCCACCGAGCGTCGCGCGCCCGCGCACCGGGGACGCTTGCCCGCGTGTCGTCCTGCAGCCGTGCGAACGGAGCTGCCGCCACCGAGCGCCGCGCGCCCGCGCACCGGGGACGCTTGCCCGCGCGTCGTCCCGCAGCCGTGCGAACGGAGCCGCTGCCACCGAGCGCCGCGCGCCCGCGCACCGGGGACGCTTGCCCGCGCGCTGTCCCGCAGCCGTGCGAACGGAGCCGCCGCACCCACACAGGCTGGGACGGTCGCGCCCGCCGTTGTGGCCCAGGGGCCACGCCCGCCAACGCCGGGGCCAGGGGTCATGCTCGGATCCGCGAGGACGGAAGGAGCGGCTGGGGGATCCTCGCGAGGATGGGATGCGTGGCTGGGGGATCCTCGCGGATGGAAGGAGCGGCGCGGCTGCGGGATGCGCGGATCCGGATCCGCGAGGATGGAAGGAGCGGCTGGGGGATCCTCGCGAGGATGGAAGGAGCGGGGAGGCTGCGGGATGCGCGGCTAGGGCTGCTGCGGGCGTACGCGGGATGCGGGCGCGACAGAACGTGCGCCATGCGGTGTTGGACGCCTACACTACTAACATAATTAGTAGTAGAGATGTAAAATAGGGAATTTACATAAGTTACACTATTTATTTGAAATTTAAAATAGAAAATAAAATAGGGGATAAAATAGTATAGCTGTTCGAGACAGACTAATATCCCAATCTAAAGTCCCATATGCCTTCAGAAACCAGAATTACAATTAGCAGGGAACTACAACTCTTTCTAAGAGATATACTGTTCCTAGTATAAAGAAGAGTTAGATAAATACAATTATTTATTGTGTTAATCTTATTCTGCAAAAAGTAAAACTTTAAATCTATACTAGTCGGTTGTTCGTGCGTTACGACGGCTCACAACAATACCCGCGTAAACTATCCACCAAAAAGATCTCAAGATTTTTTTATTGATTGTCTTTGTTCTCTGCATAATATTTTTTTATTTGACTAACTGATGTTGTTGTTTACTCCATCCAATATGTCTTGGTACAACACGGCCAATGAAGAGAGCGATTAGAAGAGAGTTCACAACGACTGACTGAACGAACAAATATTATAGGACATAATTCCACCATACAGAAACCAAATAATAGGAAGTTTGTGAGCTCAAGTTTATAAAATAAGTCACATGAACTCAAACTTATAAAAAAGATAGATCAAAATATGGAGTGGTTGCTAAAGTCAGGCATCAATAAAAACTGAATGTGCTCCATACCAATTATGGTACTTCGTATCAATTACTAACATTTAAAACCAATAAATAATCTTTCCTTTTACTGTTAGTGTGAAAAATCATTGTTACTCCATCCAATTCAGCAACCTCAAACATCATGGAGTCCATTGCGCCAATGTGGTCTCAGAAAACGACCTAATGCTTGCAAGAGCCAAGAACACAAGGGATGAGCACCCAATGGTAGTGCTTGCATGGATCTCCAAATCCTAACACATATTTTGCAGGATCCATGAGCCATCATCAGAAGAACACAAACCATGTGCATATAATAAATAAAGTATTAACACATCCAAATTATGTTCAGTTCTTAGCACAACAAAAAAACTAACACCCAAACCAACAGAGGAACAACATAATAATTTTTGTAATGACAGAAGGATGGGTGAAAGGTACATACAAGTGGTAGAAGTATACCGAGTCGACATCGTGGTAAGGAAAAGGCCATGTAGACAGGCGATGCTGAGTCGTCGAACAGGTACCATAGGCAGCAAATCAATGACCCCCATCCATCGCCTCCCCACTTCCAAGGTTTCGTAGAGCAGGAAGGGAAGGGAAGGGAAGGGAAGAGGCGGGTGTCACACTTGATTTTAGAAGGCAAACCGAATGCGAACCATGTACGTGCCAGGATCAGCAATTCACGTACACAACAGTTACATAACATGGACATCATCACACAGTGCTCAAATAGTATTAAAAAGGGAAATAATAGTCGATTACATCATATGTCTGAGACATCCATATAGTCTTTACAATAATCAAAGTGCGAAAACGAAACGTAGATAAACGCGGCCTTCACAGGCAGCCGACTGGGGGTTTGTCGCTAACCCACGCCTAGAACTCGTCGTAATCTTGGAACTCCTGGTGTTCTCCTTCCACGGCTTCGTCTTCTCCTGAGCAGAGGTTGCAATGCTGACAACCTGGGGATGGGGGGTTGGTGTGTAGAGCAAGGGTGAGTACACATCAACATACTCAGCAAGTGTCCTGTTTGGCTGTAGTGGACTAGCTTTATGTGGGGGTAAGTCAAGCAGTTGCTTTTAGTTGGTCAGATTATTATTACTAGTAGAGAAAGCCAAGTTTTAGAATTAACCCACGTTATTAACCCAAACGTACTCCTTTCCAAACGGAAAGAGTACCACTTACCATTACCAGAGTCAAAACGAAGAACCAGCAATCTCATTGCCACCTGCAAACCGAACATCTCTGATCAATTATCACTAATCACTGGAGCTCCCTTGGCCGCTCATAACCGCGAGCACGGCTGATATATCAGTTTCATAACACTCTGCAGAGGTTGCGCACTTTACCCACAAGCCGTGATTCCTTCTTGCCTCGGGCCGATCAAACCCTTAAACACTATCAAGGTGAATAGGCAGGGTCTCACTACGTAGCCTTTACAAAGATTCCCCGAGGCTGTAGCCGCCCGTTAGGTTTCCTAAATGCACTGCTCTCCTCCCCAAGGGGCGAACCAAACTTGGCAGAGCGAGCCGCATACACCGAGCCCCATTAACGGCACGACGGCTAAGCGAACTACACCCCGATTCCTCTAATTATTCAGCTAAGGGCAACCCATTCCACCCTCATGGTTGCACTATTTTCCCGGGCGGTCATCCAACGAACAGGTCCTTACGGAGAGGCACTCGAGAAACCGCTCGAGCCCCCTTGAATACCACAGATACAACATCATAATAAAGGAGGGAAACAACGTATCATTGATATTTCTCATCATGTTCATTAATTAGAGTTGAGCAATAGCATAAAGCTAAACCATAATAATCTGACCCAAATAGGTAAACAAGGATATGGATAACAAAAGCTAGTCAATCCTTAGGCATAAATGTGAAATGCGGGAGGTGAATTAAAGAATGTATAGGATAAAGATGGGTCAAGGGACACTTGCCTCCACCAACCGATTGCTGCTCAGGGGCTTCTCCTGCGAGTTCTTCGGGCTCTCTGACCGGATCGTTCTCTATGCGAGCGCAAACATACATACATCCACATGTTTAATACAAGAGAACAGTACACCATACAATAGAATGCAATAAATAAATAGACGTTCCACGCGGGCTCACAATTACGGTTAAGAGAGAAAGATGAAAAGACAGTCGAGTTTACGGTCGAGAAGCGATCACGTTACGTAATTATAAATTAAACCACTCGCTTAACAGAAGGTTATTAATTTGGCCACTGCGTTGAGCATAAAGTAAAGTCATGTTCTACATTTAATCATTATAATTAAATAAGGAGAATGAAAGGAAGTGGTCACACGACGAGACGCGCGACACAACATTTAAATTAAATTAAGAAATAAATGACTCGCTGTGCGACAGAGCGCGCAACGGGGTTCTTGCATTAATTAAAGACAAACGTTAAGCGTTGCGCGACAAAACGCACGACGGCTTACGTCAATAGAGCTGCACTTAAAACGAATCGTCGCGCGACGAAGCGCGTGATGCAGCACTTGTAATAAATATAAATTAAATGAATCATCGCGCGACGAAGCGCGCGACACAACACATTAATAAATATAAATTTAGGAGGGCCGTCGCGCGACGCAGCGCATTAATAAAGATGAAATGAGAATAATCCGTCGCGCGGCGAAGCGCGCGACGCAACACATCGACTAAATAAATTAAAATGGATTAGAAGAGAGTTAAATGCAGCGCGAGCACGGTCGCACTCGCGGGAGCGCGCTGCGCGTGCCGGGGGCACGCAAACGTGCCGGCGCGCGGGACGCGAGTCGACGAGGCACGGGCGCGGACAAGGGCGCGGCCAGGGCGCGGCCGAGTGCAGGACACGGGGCGCGCGATGCGGCCGCCGGCGCGCGGCCAGGGCGCAGGGCGCGCCGGGGCAGGGGCTCGGCCGGGACGGGCGCGGCCGGACGCGGGGGAGGGAGGCTCGCCGGGGCGCGCAGGGCGCAGGGGAGGCTTGCCGGGCGCGGGCGCGGGGAAGGCTCGCCGGGGGCGGCTCGCCGGCGTGCGGGACAGGGAGGGCGTGGTCGGGCTCACCGGCGCGCTGGACGGGGAGGGCGCGGCCGGGGTCGGACGCGCGCGGGGACCGGGGCGCGGCTCGCCGGCGGCCAGCGCACAGGGCGCGGCGCAGGAGAGGGGAGGGCGCGGCCGGGACGGGGCCCACAGGGGCGCGCGCGACGGGGTCAGGGGAGGGCGCGCAGGGGAAGAAGAAGGGGAGGGGAAGGAGAGAGAGAGGGAGAGGGAGGGCAGGGGAAAACTCACCTCCGGGGATCCATATTCCGGCGATCTCGACTCCAAACCCTAGGGCACCACGGGGAGAGAGAGGTGGAAGAGGGAGAGGGAGGTTGCTGCGCGGGAGAAATCAAATGAGCCAAACAGATATGGGGAAGGGGCGCATGGGGGAGAGGAGGGGCGCCAGGGGCGCGCGGGCCGGACCGGGCCGGGATGGGTTGGGCTGGGCTGGACTGGATCACAACGCGGATCGAAACCCACGACACGCACGACCATTAAACGGACTCCAATCGCGAGTCGAAAACCGAAACAGAACAAGACGAACATATGACATCAGACAAAGAAATGTGCGTCGGCATGATGCAACACCCATGACACTTAGGTTTTGTTCATACATGACACGGACACCTGTCACTATACTGGTTTTGAACTTGGGAAGAAGGAGCGAAACGGGAAGAGAAAAGAGAGTAATGCCCGAATTTGGTGAGAGAAAAGAAGAAAAAATTCTACCCCCAAATTCAGGGCGTTACAAACCTATCCCCCTTAAAAGAATCTCGCCCTCGAGATTCAGGGTTGGCTAGCAAAGAGCTCAGGGTATTTAGCCATCAGATCATCTTCACGCTCCCAGGTTGCTTCTTCCTCAGAGTGGTGATTCCATCTAACTTTACACATTATGATAGTCTTCCTTCGGGTGACTCTGTTTGCAGTCTCAAGGATCTGTGCTAGTTTCTCTGTGTAGGTCAAGTCCTCCTGGACCTCCAGACCTTCCACTAGCAACTGCTCTTCTGGCACGCGCAAACACTTCTTCAACTGAGACACATGAAAGACATCATGCACAGCAGACAAATTTTCTGGCAGACTGAGCTGATAGGCCACCTCTCCACGCCTTGCGAGAATCTGATACGGACCAATGTAGCGGGGTGCTAGCTTGCCTTTGACTCCGAATCTTCTGACTCCTCTGATCGGTGACACTTTCAGATAGACAAAGTCTCCAACCTCAAAACTCAGATCTCTTTTTCTAGTGTCTGCATAACTTCGCTGCCTCGATTGCGCTATCTTCAAATTTTCTCAGACCATCTTGATGTTCTCTTCGGCTTCAAACAGAATGTCTGGCCCGAACACTTGCTTTTCTCCAGGCTGATCCCATTGCAACGGAGTTCTACAACTTCTCCCATAAAGCGCCTGAAATGGTGACATTTTCAAGCTGGCCTGGTAACTGTTGTTATAGGAGAACTCTGCATAAGGCAATCTCTTGTCCCATCCAGACTGATCCTGCAACGCACAGGCTCTCAACATGTCTTCAAGGATTTGATTGGTCCTTTCGGTCTGACCGTCTGTCTGCGGATGATAAGCTGAACTGAAATTCAGATGTGTACCCAAGGCTTCATGCAACTGCTGCTAGAAATGAGAGGTGAACTGCGTTCCTCTGTCTGACACTATCTTCTTTGGCACACTGTAGCATCCCAAAAATTCAAATTCTGAAATTTTCTCAAACTCACCCTAAATTCAAAATGAATTTCAAATTTCATTTCAAAATGTTTGTTTGCGAGTTGATATCAACAAATAAATTATAGTGGTCTATATTCTCTCTAAAATCCTCCTCAAAATATCCTACAAATATTTCCCCAGTGATCCCCCTCAAATTCTTTCCAGAAATACTGCTCAGATATTTCCCCAGTAACCCCCCTTTGATTTCTTTCCAGAAATACTGCCCAAATATTCCACCGATGTATCTCCGGATATTTTCCTCTTGAGAAATACCTTCAGAATCATTTTCAAGACCCTACAAATATTTTCTTCATAACTTTCCTCATGCCCATACATATACGTATGCCTCCAGTGTCATACGGTGAGCTCTACAAGCTAATTACACTTATACAAGACAAATACATGCTAACCTCCCACTAATCCTCTCATCCTCCCACTAATCCTCTCATCCCTCCCCCTAATCCCCCCACCATGGCTATAAATAGAGGGGCAAGGGCCTCCTCTCTTCCCACCCCAAGCCATTTCATGGCAACTCTCTCCCCCCCCCACACACACACCCACTCCATGTTCCACACAAGCACACACTAGCACAAGGATCGTTCGATCGTTCTTCGATCGTTCGTCCCCTGTTCTTAGTTTGTTCGTTCGTTCGTCCGATCGTTCGATCGTTCGTCCGATCGTTCATGGTTCGTTCGTCCGTTCGTCCGATCGTTCGATCGTTCGTCCGTTCATTCGTCCAAATAATCTTTTTCCTACCGTTATGCTGCCGAAATTCCGATCGTTCGTTCATTCGATCATTCGATCGTTCATCGTTCGTTCATAGTTCCTATTCATCGTTCATCGTTCGTTCATAGTCCCTATTCATCGTTCTTCCAGATAATCTTTGTCCTGCCGTTATGCTGCCGAAATTCCGATCGTTCGTTCGTTCGATCATTCGATCGTTCATCGTTCGTTCATAGTCCCTATTCATCGTTCATCGTTCGTTCATAGTCCCTATTCATCGTTCTTCCAGATAATCTTTGTCCTGCCGTTATGCTGCCGAAATTCCGATCATTCGTTCGTACGATCATTCGATCGTTTGTACGTTCGTTCGTCCAAATAATCTTTTCCTGCCGTTATGCTGCCGAAATTCCGATCGTTCGTTCGTCCGATCATTCGATCGTTCGTCCGTTCGTTCATAGTTCCTATTCATCGTTCATTCATACGAACTATTCACTATCACTATTCACCATTACTATTCACCATTACTATTCACCATTACTATTCACATACACTATTCATTATTGTTACTATTTATCATTACTATTCATCATCGTTACTATTCATCGATGTTATCTGTAATTTCTTTTCCATCGCCACTATTCATCGTTACTAATCATCGTTACTATTCATCGGTCATCTAGTCATCCCAAATTTCAACTACTCATCCATCATGATGTCCAGTCCACCTAAGACCAGCCGGACCCATGTTCCAATCATACGAACTCCGGTGACTGTGATTTTCCTTCCAGTAGGGAACTTCCCATCTGGTCACCCATCCCAGGTTTCTCCGAGTTGAGCACGCTTAACTTTGAGATTCCTTCGAACCAGGCTCCCAAACTCAGATTCCAATAATTCTCGTTTCTAAATTTTTATCAAACTATTCCCTATCCAGCCATGTCATCCCTTAAACATGGTTCATATTTCAGAAGACTCCCAAAATACTCTTGTCCCATATTCTACCTATAACTCTCATGTTCATACTAAGTCAGACG
This sequence comes from Zea mays, assembly GCF_902167145.1. Lineage (NCBI taxonomy): Eukaryota > Viridiplantae > Streptophyta > Magnoliopsida > Poales > Poaceae > Zea > Zea mays. Next base: position 146,770,058 of record NC_050103.1, read on the forward strand.
ATTCATTCGTCACTATTCTCACCAACATTGAACTTCACTGTGCTACACCACATACACCCAGCTATAAATACACCTAGCTACCCTCTCCCTCTCCACACACACTCAACACCCTCAGCCAAGGCAAACACCCCACCCACTCAGTTACTCTGCTCTGCCAGCTACACGCATAGTGTCGCTTCGCCTCCAGTCCACCCTCCTGGTAAGCACCTCCGCTCCACCACTAGTAATATCACAACACCACATGACACAGATTCTACTCAAGACTCTACCCATCCATATATCGCTATTCTGACCACTATACTAAATATTTGTTGGCATACTTGCTTGTTTGTATGTTTGCTTGTTCATGTTGCATAGTTATCGGAGCGTTCGTGCCGTCTCGTGGAGGCCAGATCTACAAGTCTACACCAGGCGGTGGAGCCAGAAGCCAGTTCCGCGAGCTCCCCTTCCCCCTTCGCCGAATAAGCACGGCAAGCTCACTGGATCCCTTTGATGCATAAATTACCTATGTTTTTCAACCACAACCCTCAGCCTGTTATTTTATGCATGATATGATTTTGTGACAAGTTATTATGGCCACCCAAGCCGCTTGCTGCAATCACTCCTTAATATATTTGTTACAAATGATTTGAGAAAGGATGTGAGTTTTCAAAAGAAAATGCTTTTCAAAATGTGTATGATGAAGGGTTTTCACCCTTATCACCTTGTGAGTGGGATAATCAGGGACTCCCTGGTTTAGGGGAGGGCCTAAGGTGATGGCTCAGCTGGTTTAGGCGTGAGCAGAAGGATTATCCCCTCGTATAAGGACCGGTTTGTCATCTTCACTACCTGTACTCTTTAATAGTACAACCACTCGAGACTGTGTGGGCAGTCACTCAATCTGAACTCGTACGGTCCAACCCCAGGGTTATGAAGGCTGGGGAGCACCGGGAGGATAAGGAGGGGGAAAGTTTTGTCCGGTTTGGACATGGTGGTGGCCTGACTCCTTCCGGATAACCGTTAAGGTTAGGACGTGCGGGGAAAGAAAGAGAGTCGGATTCGGGTCTCATTGGCCATGGGATCGCAGAGCCGAACTAGTGGGTAAAGTGTACACCTCTGCGCAGAGTTTGAAAACCTATTTGAATAGTCTGTGTCCACAGGAATGGACGAGTCTGGTATGGTATGGCAATTAATGTTTTGTTTTCCAAAAAAAGAGATGGTTTTGAGAAAAGTGGTTTTTAAAAAGGTTCGGCGGTTGAGCCGTGAGCTATGGTGGACGGGAAGTCCAGTAGCTGTTTTTGAAAATGAAAACCAGTGGGAAACTACTGAGATACCTGGATGGTTTAGTCCAGGGGATTTTGTTATAATACTGAAAAACTTCCTGCTCCTTTTGGAGAGGATGCGCTTTGCAAAAATACAAAATGTTTTTCAAAACAACTCTGCATAAAATATTGCTGTTTCTGCAAAATATCCTGAGCTCCACATATTCCATGCATTATATCTGATTTCCCCATTCCGCGGGTGAAGGTGGGCTGCTGAGTACGTTTGTACTCACCCTTGCTTATTTGTTGTTTTTTCAGAAAAAGGAGATCGGGTAAGAGTTACGACTGTTCCCAACCTTGCCTGTGGCTGTTGGACCGCTGATTTGCTTCGCTGCGTATATCGGGCTGCTTCAGCCCCACTCTGATGATATGTCCCGAGTTGTGGACCAACTCTTAAAGTTGTTCGCCACCTTTATAGGTTTGTCGTTTAAGCAGATCTGTAATCATCTGATGTGTAAATGTGTTTACTAGCCTCCTGGGACTAGTAATTGTATCACATTTGAGTCCCAGAGGATTGGTACGCTTCAGGTGGTATCAGAGCTGTTAGGTTGGCCGCAGGACGTAACCCTTAGCCTGATCCAAAAGTTTTTGAGTCAAAACTATTTTCTTAAAAAAATTCTTGCTCTCATCCCTTCATTTCAAAAATGCTTTCCCCCTTTCCTTCTCTCAGAAGTCAGATGGAGGTTCAGTGCCAAACCAGCTTCTGCCAGAATGAAGATGGTTTCCCCAAGTTGCTGAGAGCATGCACAGTCCGCCTCGGAATCAGGAGCCAGCTAGAGTATGATGGTCGTGAGTTCGTCGAGCATGGCACAGAGAAGTGTGTCGTGACTGTATACATTGGATCCAGTCCACACCATGTGGAATGGAGTGTCACTGCTGCTGGGCACAGATTCAAAGACACCTGCCAAGTCGTCGCTCGCAAGGCATTGAGGACCCTGTGTCAGATCTATGAAGAAGAAGTGGCTGACACCCCGCTCAGATTCTTTCCGCCCTTTCAGAGAGACCGTCCGGTTTGGATGGCCAGGATGCGTGCATTGGAAGGTCAGCAGCTGCTTGAGGACGACCCCTCAGTCGTGTACCTCACTGCATACCTGCTCACCCTAGATGCACAGTATGATTTCTTGGCTCGGCACCACCGTCAGATGATTGCCCGAGCAGAAGATGCAGAGAAGCTCAACCGTAAGCTCCATGTGGATCTCACCACATCTCAAGCCCTTGCAACTGCATTGGAAAGTCGTGAAGTCACTGCTGTTGAAGCCATGAAGCAAGCCAAGGATGAGCACGTCCAGAAGTTGATGGAGGCCTACTTGGTAACCCATAACCAACATAGAGCCCTGCGGATCCAAGAGCCCGCTCCATCCAACCCAGTTCAACCCAGGAGAGCTGAAGATCCCCAGATTCTTGAAGGTCACCCGGTCTCTATCAGAGGAGAGAAGAAGCTTGGGAACTCCCGGAAGGAACCATAGTCTTGGAAGGAATTCCAGTCTCCCCTAAGGCTATGGATAAACAAGAGCACCCTGAATCCTCCCAAGATCCCCCGCCAGAGTTGTTTGAGCCCCTCACCATGAAGAAGATTCTAGCACCATCCCTTGAAGTCAAGGAAGAAGCTGCAAGCACCCCGCCAGCACCGCCACCCTCTGAGG